>NW_018164645.1:124186-144342 GCF_001263595.1 Phalaenopsis equestris
GTTCCACAGTACTAGGAAAAGTTCCCAATGTTCGGTTACTAAGTGCAGTAGCGATATGCCCCAATTGGTTTTCAATATTTTTGATAGCAGTTCCTTGATTTTGTAACTGGTTTCCTTGAATTTGTAATTGATTTTTTTGATTCTGTAATCGTTGACCCATGTTCAGTATCAGCTCTTCCATAGACAACTTCTTTTCCTTAAATTGAGTGTTACTGTTAAATCCTGGAGGATAAGAAGGTCTATAATTAAAATTTCCTTGGTTGGATGAATTTCCCAATGCGTTTCCTGGGTTGTTTTTCAATTGTTGATTTGTAGAAGAATTGTTATTCCAATTAAAGTGAGGATGACTCTTCCAACCTGGGTTATAATAGTTTGAATAAGGATTGTTGGGTCTATTGTTAATAGCATTTAAAGTCTCATAAGAAGGTTGAACATCCACAAATTGCCCAGATGAATTCTCTTCCATCATTGTAGGTGTTGGAGGATAATTCATTCCATAATGATCTAATTTCTTTGATATTGCAGCAATCTGCGAAGCTAACATAGATATTGCATCAGAATCGTGGATACTAGCTACTCTTTTAGGATTTACCCTTTCAGAGGGCCATTGAAAATTGTTGGTAGCCATCTCTTATATTAACAAATAAGTCTCATCAAAAGGTTTTGACATTAAAGAACCACCAGCCGCAATATTTATAATCGATCTGAGAGATCCCACTAATCAATTATAAAAAGTTTGAATTATCAACCAATCTGGTAATGAATGATGTGGGCACTCCTAAGAAGATCTTTAAATCTCTCCCAAGCTTCATATATTGACTCTCCATAAATCTAGCAAAATGATGTTATGTCATTTCTAAGTTTAATAGTTTTGGATGGAGGGAAATTTTTGGATAGAAATTTCTGTGTAAGTTCTCCCCAAGTTCTAATAGATCCAGGTGCTAACAAATTTAACCACATCTTATCCTTATCCCTAAGTGAAAAAGGAAAAAGTCTAAGTCTAACACCATCATTCGAAACTCTGTCATATTTAAAGGTAGCACAAAGTTCTAAAAAACTAGCGATGTGCAAATTAGGATCTTCATTTGGTGTACCTCCAAATTGATTTTTTTGTACCATTTGGATAATAGCACGTTTGAGCTCAAATGAATTAGTAGCTACATTAGGATTTTGGATAGATAAGTGAATTTCATCTGCTGTAGGATTTGCATAATCTCGTAGAGGTCTAGGTTGATGTTCATTTTCTATTCCTTGATTGTTCACTGTTTGGAGTTGGCATGAGCATTATATGGGCGAAGAAAAACAGTAACGACACAAATCCAGAAGAACACAGAGATTTAACAAGGTTTGGCAAAGATGTCTGACAGCGACTTTATATATGCTTAAAAATACAAGAATTTGATACTGCTGCTAGAAGATTTAAATCCCCGGCAACGACGCCAAAAACTTGACAACGACATTATATATGCTTTAAAAATACAACAATTTGATACTGCTGCTAGAAGATATAAATACCCAGCAACCACGCCAAAAACTTGATAACGGTTATAGATTTGATAAAGTTGTGTATAAAATATTTAATAATTGCAAAGTCACACTTATCAACGCAAGTATATGTATCGCTCAAGTAATACTGGATATTGATCCCACAGGGAGTAATATTAGAGACTACGAACTAAGATTTAAAAAGTCAATACTTAATCATAACAATATAGTTCAATTTGCATATTTGTCACTAATAAGCAATTGAAATAAAAATGTAATTTTAATAAACTCTTAATTAACCAATTCTACTAATAAAGTTTCTAATGTGAAGTTCAATATATAAGAAAGCATTCTTCTCCTTGTCAAGAAATTTAAGTAAATGGAAAAATTGAATCAGTTTAAATTATATTGTGTAAAATAGGAGCATACCTACTCTTTATCCTTTAGACCAGGCATAAAGATCATTAGCTAATCCTATGCTTGGTTACTGAATCTGTGGCTTGGCTGGGAGGATACCGGCTCTTACTTTGTAGGTCCCACCTTCCCCTCACTTGAGGGTTAACATCTACACTTCAACATCCAAATGAGAGGATCGAATTGAGGATTTCAGTCTGTCACTCTAAAATCTCCAATTCTACGCCCGATAAGTTTTATTTCCCTATTTATTTGCACCCAACTTTCAAGGACTTTCACCTCCCTAAATCTTTGATGTAATCTTCACTATAGTTGTAAAAATCAACTTATTTTAACAAATCAATTCGCCAGATTAAAAGTAAATTAATATTAAAGTGAAAAGATCATCATAACTTCTTTAACATTCTCATGGCACAACCAATTCAAATCACCATTTCACAAAATCTCAAGACAAGGAGAAAGACAGAGAAAACTACTCAGAACTCATGGAGAAGATACGATAAAACTTTGAATTTATATATACAAGGATCTCAACTTCTAACATGAAATTCAGAGGCATTTCATTCCTTCTAGATATATTGCCTACTCATTGGAATCAATCACAAGTTTTTATGTATTTATAAATATCTCTAAAGAAAGTAAGCCCATAGAATCCAACTTGTAAAATTTTTTAAGCAGTTTTATCAGTTCCAAAATGTCCTCCAAATTCAAAATCATGACATTTCTAAATAATTAGTTCAATTTCTTCATAAGGTACACATCTTCTCATAACAAAATTCTTACATTATTTATAAAAATAAGGCTCAAACCAAAAATATGTTTTTTCATCATGAATTAATTTTCTTTGTTGTTACAATGTCAGCATAGGTGGCAAAATATCAATTACAATATAATTAACAATATCAGCATACCATGGTATTTTCCACTCATTTCATCGAGTTCGCCGTCAGCGTCGTTGAGTTCGTCGTCGGCGCTCAAGATCAAATCTTCATATTTTGGTCCTTTTTGCTCCAAATTCGCTCCTTTTTTCATCTTTTTGCTCCAATGACCATAATTCAACATACCTGCAACAAAACATAAAAAATGCATTTCTTTAAAGTGCAATATCATCAAAATCAGTGTAAAATAGGTTTGAAAATCTCAACATATTTTCTTTTGGTCAATATATATATGACAATTAGTTTTCCAAAGGATAGCTCTAGAGACAATGTCGCTCCTCTGGCTTTCGACTGCTTCTTTTGGTGAAATCCTTCCTTTTTCCTATTTCTTTTGTTTCCCATTCTTCATTTGCTTCTTTCTCTAGCATGTTGATGGATCGTAGCTTTGTTTCTATTGTTATTAATGGCGGAAACTCAGGTTTTGGTGCGACCTGCCTATTTCCTCATGCTTTTCATGAGACTTTAAATGTTGGTGGGGATTACACTTTTATTATGCAAACGAGAAGGAAAAAATGGTAAACTTGCTTTATTTCTCATGGATGTTGAAATAAACATTCTTTCATCTTCTTATAGACTTACTTTGGTAGGTAAATTCTTCTATGACAATCCTAAACTTGAAATCATTAGTAAAGAATTTGAGCTAATGAAACTTAAGGGTTGTTGGAAGAAAGGACTCTTGGATAGAAGGCATATAATCATCCAACTCTCCAACAATGAATACTATACTCGTATATTTAATAGAAAAATCATTCAAATTTAGGATAGACTAATGAAAGTATTGAAATGGATAACAACATTTAACTCCAAGGCAGAACCCCAAACTATTCCTGTTTTGATTCGTTTCCCAGGTTTAAAACATCATCTCTTTAATCATGAATTACTTTTTTCACTTGAAGTTGGTTATGGGAGGCCATTAAAAGTGGACAACCCAACTTTCTCACTTTTCAGACCATCTAAAGCTAGAGTGCTCATTGAGCAGGATATTACTCAACCCTTTTGTGATGAGATCGGATAGGTTCACCGCATCAAGGAAATGAGCAACCAGCTGAAATTGAATGTCACCCCCACTATTGCTCCCACTGTCATATGTTTGAACTTTCCTCTTCCACTGTTATTGTTTGAATCCTAACTTAAAAATGAAGTAGTAAAAGTAGTTAATGCTGCCCAACATGATTTTGTAACTACCACCTCTATTGAGAAGGTGCAGGAAATTGTGGACCATGCCCAAGGCAACAATGTTCCTTTTATGTCCGACCACAACCTACTGAGCTTAATACAGACATTTTTAATGCTGATCCAATTCATGTTATGTTAATCCAGACAGCATTGCACTTGCTACTGATTTGCAGAGTGAGAAGAGGTTATTGGATTGTAGGAGTGAAGTGGTCTTGCATGATGGGAATGATTTGCATAAGGGTAAGGTGCCTTCGCTTGATTCTAGTTGTCATAAATTGGGTTCTTAGAGGCTAGAACTCAACTTATGATAATGATATACATGTTCAGGAAGCGGCAAATGCATTGGAGAATGAATGGTTTGTTCAAAAAGCACAAAAAAAATGAGAGGAAGAATGAACTTTACATTTAAATAAAGATAACATTATACATGATGACATTTATTATTTTGATGGGGATCAAGTGAATAGTCCTCCTAGATCTTCTAGGAGGGATGGCTTGAAACACCACGTTTAACGTTATGATTTGGAATAGTAGGGGAGTGGTTGACCCTTCCTTCCTTAATAGGCTTAAACATCTATGTAGAGTCCATAAACTATACATTTATACTCTTTTGGAACCATTGGTTTCTGTTAACAAGGGGAGAATTCTCCAGAAATTTCAGCAATATCATCATTTTTGCAATAATAATAATAAGATTTGGCTCTTTTGGAAGCGCAATGTTAATATGAGTATCATTGAGGATGACGAGAAATTTATTCTTACCATTTTTAATTTGGAGGAATATCAAAGTTGGGCTACTTTTGTGTATGCTAACTTTCTTTTGTAGGACAAATATTTGCTCGGGAACCAGCTTACACAAATGGGAGAGGTAATCACGGATAAGTGGTTTGTGGGTGGAAAGTTTAACATGATCATGAAGCCTGATGAAAGAAGGGGTGGAGGTAAATGTGATATTACTCTTATAAATGGTTTCTGTGACAAAATTTCAGAAGCAGAACTTTTTGAACTGGGTTTTACTGGCTCACCTTTTGCTTGGAGAAGAGGTTCTATTTCTCAATGATTAGATAGGTTCTTTGGTAATCACTACTTTTTCAACTATTTCCAAGTCACCAGAGTACATCATTTGAACCATGCTACTTCATATCATAACCCTATTTTGCTTAGTCTAACTTTCAATAACAAACCTCCAAAATACAAATTTAAATTTTTTAATATTTGGACTTCTCATGAAAACTTCTTAAGTCTCATTCAGCAGGCTTGATATTTTTAGGGGGCAAGTGATCCATAGTCTGTTCTTTGGCAACTTCATAAAAAGGTAGTTGCCTCCTTGAAAAGGTGGAACTTTCAAGTTTTTGTCAATGTCCATAATAAAGTGCTCGAAGCTTAAAACACTGTTGATTTACTGGAATCATAGGTGATATCTAGCCCTCAACATGTTGAAGAGGTAGTTAAGGCACATACAAATCTTCTTGATTCAATTTCAGTAGAGGAAGACTTCTTGCAACAAAAGGCTAATGATGTATATTTCAATAGTGGCGATCGCAATACAAAATACTTTCATGCCTCTATTAAGAATAGAAAAAATGTGAATACCATTATGAAAATTAAAAATTCTAACGGGGATGTGATTACTGATGAGGGGGAAATTGGCAATAATGCGATGCAATACTTCACTGACTTGTTTGAAACTAATTTACAGATGCTTCCAGTTGATTTTAATTACTTTGGTGGAGAGAGACATTATGTGGTTGATCTGTCTATCTAATATTCCATCTAAATAGGAGATTCTCTCTACTTTTAGGGATATAAATCCTCATAAAGCTCCTGGTCCAGATGGTTTTACCTTTACATTTTATGTTCACTGTTGGGATTTCATTAGAAGAGAGGTTATTCCTGCCATCCAGAGTTTTTCTCTTGGGGATAATCCAGGAAAATACTTCACTTCATCTTTGATAGTGCTTATTCTTAAGTCCAATGACAAGATCATTTGGGAAAAGTTTCAGCCAATCTCACTCACATATGTTATATCCAAAGTTATTAGAAAATTGATTGTCTCTAGACTACAACCACATGTTTCTAAACTTATTTCATCTCAATAATCTGCCTTTATTAAAGGGAGAGAGAGATAACATATAACATTCTACTAGCAGAAGAATGGTTGAGGATTTAGATAAAAAAATTAAGGGTGGAAATATGGTCCTTTGACATAAAAAAAGCTTTTGATACTATTAGTTGAGATTTTATTCTCAATATTTTGAAGGCTAGGAGCTTTCCAACAAATTTTTTGCACCCTTATCAAAAGATGGTTGGAAAACAATCACTATAGTATTTTAGTTAATGGCAACTCCTATGGTTTTTTTTCTACTCAAAGAGGTATTAAGAAAGGTGATCCTCTATCCAAACCTATATTTATCATGGCTTTTGATTATTTCTCCTGTTTAATCAATAATTTGCATGAGAAGCATCCTCATGTGCAATGTACACATAATTCTACGATAGTAGTCATCCATTTGGCCTATGTCTTTTTTCTAATGCTAGCAATTTTGCTATCAAAATTTTCATGCAAAAACTAAATGTTTTTCAAAATACTTCTGGTTTATTCTCAATAAGGCCAACGTCATCTTTATTTTAGGAAATCAGTTAATAATGCTTTAATCAACTAGGCAACCTCATATACTGGTTGTATTATTGCATCTCTTCCACTTAAATATCTTGGTGTTAACATTCTTTGAGGCAGGAGAAAACAAACCCAATTGGATGTTGTAGTGGATAAAATTAAATCCATAATTTTAGATTGGTGAAATGTCTTCCTCTCAAATGGGGGTAGAGTGACCTTACTTAACAGTGTCCTACATAGTATTCCTTTATATGCTATACAAGTTCTTAATCTCAAAAAAAGTACACAAAATTCCTTGGAGCACATTTTCAATAAATTCCTCTGGTCTGGTAGGGGTACTAGGAAAATATGGGTTGACTGGAATAAAGTGTAAGCCGAGGACCTCTAGTGGACTTGGCTTTAAGAATATACAACATATTGCTGAGATTAATATGTGTAAGTTATGGGTTAAATTCAGAAGTGAGACTTCATTATGGGCTAATTTCACACATCAAAAGTATTGCTCTCAGCAATACCCATCCTCGGTCACATGGAAGGTTGGTGATTCTAAAATATGAAAATCCATCCTAAAGGTTAGAAATGTGGCTAATCAATTAATTTACTAGGATATTGGTGAGTGTATGGTCTCTTTTTGGCATGAGCACTGAGGTTTTAAGATTTTTTACTGAGTTTGCTTCTTTGTTGCATGATAAAGACTTCTTGGTCTACGATTGTTGGATTGATGTTCATTAGGATATATCCAGGTTAAGAGGGTTGCTTGTTGATAATGCTTCACCAATAGCTAAAATTCCTATATCACAACATAAAAAAGATACCGCTCCCTGGAAATTCACCCCAATGTTTCTATTACTAAAATTCTCTATAATCATTTGCATATCTTTAGTGACTGGAACTGAGATCATTTGATCTGGCATGCTCTTATTTCTCCCTCTGTTTCTTTTTAATTATGGAAATTCTTCTTTTCCATGTCACCTCTTGATGATATTTTGAATTTAAAAGGGTTGAGGCTGGCTTCAAAATACTACATTTGTAACTGTGCTGAAAAAACATCTAAACACCTCTTTTTTTATTGCTCCTTCTCCAGAGCTATCTAGTCAATGATTGGGAGGCATTTTGAAGTTTTCTGGCCACATAGTTTTTATATAGAAGTTTTTATGTCTTCTTGGAAATATTCACATAAATTTGAGAAAAAGCTTGCTTATTTCCCTTTACTTGTGTTATGGTTTATCTGGTCTGCAAGAAACAGCTATAAATATGGAAGCTCTCCTCCTACTCTGTCTCTTACTGTTTCTTATAAACTCTTACACTACCTCAAAGCCTGCTGAAGTTTAAGGGTTGCCTTATCTAATTCAGTACCAGAAAAGGGTAGGAGGCCTTCGTTGATTAGATGGTAGCCCCCTTCTCTTGCCTGGATTAAGATTAATGTTGATGGAAGTTGGTGTATTAATGCTGCTGGTGTAAGGGGAGCTTTTAGAAACTTTTTGGGTAATTTTTTATGCTACTTGCCTCACTTGTGTATGCTAAAAGCCTTATTGAAGTTGAGTGTTGGACAATTCTGCTTGCTTTCAGATTGCAGTAATTTTAATTTTCCTAATATAATCATTGAAACAGACTTCATCACTAGTTATGAGAAGTTGAATAAAGTTATCAAGACTTTATGGAATTTAGTTTGTAACTTCAATAGAATATGGCACATTATTTCTGCATAACAACTCACGGTTCAAATGAGCTTTATCTACAGGGAGGGCAATACTCCAGCAGACTGGCTGGCTAAGCGTGGCACTGCTGAGGTCTTGTTGGACTACACCCTCCTTTCTCTTTAAAAAAACTTCTGCTTGGTGATAATTTAGATATTTCTTATATTAGGAATTAAAGTTTTTGATGGTATCAAGTATTTCATATTCATTTACTCTGCTATGTCACTATAATACTAGCTCTTAGTGCTACAACCTCTAGCAACTTTCCATGCTTGTATGGTTAATGATTATTGCTTTCATTTTACTATTACAAATTGTTGGTTTCCCTTTATGGACACTAAGTTGGCTTTGATTGCTGCTGTTGGGAGTCTGATGATGATTGTTGCTTATTTTTGGTCGGATGGAGGCTTCTGCTACTACTGGTTTGATGGTTTTTCCAAAACTCTTCTTTCCTGTGTTGTACGCACTCTCTCCTACTCTTCTTGCCTGTGTTGTACTCGCCCTCTCCTTCTGTCTCTGCTTCTAGAAAAATTTTGGGTTTCCTCTACAACTATAGTCTTCTAGTATACCTTTGGATTTTTGGGTATACTTGTAGTCTCTTTTTAGTGATTTTAACTTTTTTTGGTGGAGTTGTATTGTCTAGAGGTGGAACCCCTATGTGTGACTACTTTGTATTTTTTGGATTTTGGATTTTTTAGATGCGGGGATCTACCTCCGCCCCCCTTTTGTAACTTCATTTTCATGTAATAGATGCAGAGCCGTGTGTGTGTGTGTGTGTATATATATATATATATATATATATATATATGGGGAAGGAGCATTATACGGCTACTAGTTTATTAGATAAACTAGAGTACAAAAAAAGGGAGCAGAGGTGGATCCCCATAGCCAAAATAAAACAAAATACAATTGGAATGCACCCATAACGGCTCCACCTCCCATAATACAACTCCACATAAGCAAAATTCCAAAAAAATTACATACAAGTATACCCAAAAAGAAAACCAAAATGTATACCCATGTAACTTGAAACAGAGCTATGTATCCATGAAGATCTGTGTAAAAACTGTAAGAAGAGACAAACTGAAATAAAATGCAAAGTATATGTAATAAAACACTGCAGAAAAAAAATAGAAACCCCTGTCCAGGCAGTGAAGTCAGAGATGAGCAGTAGCCAAGCAAAATAAAAATGTTGTAGCAGAGCAGTAGTAGAGATAGAGTCTGGGCAGTAAAGTAGAGAAGCAGCAGACCAAAGCAGCGTTGGTAAGAAAATCCATAGAAAAATGGGGAACAAAGTTGAAGCCATCTATTTCAAATCAATAAGAAAGAAAATCGAGCCACAAAAAACACCATATGTTCCATTCCAGCAATAAAGAAAAACAAAGACACAACAAAAAACACCTTTTTGTACTATTCCAGAAAAAAAGAAAAACCAAACACAACAGCTGGAGACACCCACATTAATCACCCAACAAACAGATACAGAGTAGTGGACAAAGAGGTAAAGGGGACAATATAAGCTATCCTAGTAACAAAACTTCCAGTAAGAATGTAGGGAGACCCATAATACATAGGGCCAGTGCTTGAGTAAGAGAAGGAATATGGTAGACATAAAGGTCAGGTAAGCAAGGGAGAAAAAGTGTAACAGAGTAAAGTAATTATATTGTAATATATGACATAGATAGATTATCACCATGCAGCAGCCTTTTGAGAGGGGGAGCAAGTGTGCTAACAGTAAAGAGTTTAGTGCCACTTTTTGCCAGCTAGTCAGTAGAAGCATTACATTCTTTGTAAGTAAAGCTAAATTGAATATTAAATTGATGATCAGAGATTAAATTCTATATAAGATTAAAAAGACACGATAAATCCCAACAGGGTTGGTTCTCTTTAGTTAACAAATGATAAATCTGCATAAAATCAGTTCTAGCACCAAATTTGAGTAGTGAAAAGTGACAGCAACCTTTATATCCATCAAAAAAGCCCAGCCTTCACATTCCATGGGACTTACTGCCTCAACCAGTGAAGCAAAGAGACACAAATGATTGTCCAACTCATCTTAAAAAAACCTCCAATTCTGACAGCCTGTGAACACCAGCTGCCATCAGTATTAAGCTTAACCCAGCAACCAATAGGGGGCTGCCATTTGACAATAGAAGGCCTCCTTCCTAGATAGTATAAAGGCTTGATAGTGTTCAATCTTAATGTACGACAGGCCTTATAGTAGTTAGATAGTATATAAGAAATAGTAAGGAAGGAGTTTGGGGGGGTGATTCTCATACTTATAGTTGATTCTTGCCAACCAAATAAACCAAAGAACCACCAAAGGAAAATATGCAAGTTTTTTATGCTATGAAGCTTTCTAGGCAGACATATAATCATCTAACCGAGAGCTGAGTGGCCAATAGATATTGAAATGCCTCCCAATCCCCATCCAGACAACATTGGAAAAAGAGCATTCATAAAAAAGATGTGATAAAGTCTCTTCAGCATTGCTACAAATATAACATTTAGAGACGATTCTCAAACCTTTTAGCTCAAAATATCATCCAGAGGCAGCATGAAAAGAAAAAATCTCCACAAAAAGAAAGAAATATAAGGAGATATGAGAGCATTCAAAATAAGATGTCCTCACCTCCAATCAGTAAAAGTATGTAAATGATTTTATAGCATTTTAGTAATGGAGACATTAGAGGAGAATTTCTAGATAGGAGTGTCTTTCTTGTTATGAGAGATAGGGATATTTGCAATAGGGGCAGCATAATCCCCCACCAAATCCCTCAATTTAGATAAGTCCCAATGTTCGTTGCTCCAACAATGATAGACCAATAAGTCAACTTCTTGCAAAAATGAATTAATATCATGAAAATTAGTAATACCCCAATGTTCATGCCAGAAAGAAACCTTACCTTCTCTAATATCCCAATAAATATATTGATTAGCAAGAGATCTAGCTTTTAAAATAAATTTCCAAATTCTTGAGCCACCAACCTTCCAACTCACCACAGAATGGTGCAACTATGTGCAATACTTATGAAGATGAAAAGTAGCCCACAAAGAGGTACCAGTGCTAAATTTGAACCATAATTTGCTCATATCATTCTCTGTAATAAGCTGTAAATTTTTAAATCTAAGGCCCCCAAAAGTGCATGGTTTACAAACTTTACGCCAACCTGCCTAAATTTTTTATTTACCTCTACCCGACCACAGGAATTTATTGAAAATATGTTCAAGGGTTTCTTGAGTGCTCTTTTTCAAATTAGAACTTGCATAACATATAGAGGAATACTATGAAGGACACTTTTCAAAATGGTGACTCTACCCCCATTAGAAAGAAACACATTATGCCAATCAACAATTTTGGTCTTAATACGCTCCACCACAACATCAAGTTGAGTTTGTTTCCTCCTACCATGAGGAATGTTAAATCCAAGATATTTAAGGGGTAAGGAAATAGTAGAGCAACCAGTATAGGATGTTGACCAATTAATAATAGTAGATTTGACAGCTTTTCCATAATAGATATGACATTTAGCTTTATTAAAAAGTAAGTCAAAAGTGTTTTCAAATTCATTAAGAGTATGCATGATACTTTTAATAGCAGCTTCGGTAGCTTTGGAGAACAGGATAACATCATCAGCATAAGCGAAATGGCAAACCATAACCTTTGATTTATATGAATATTGAATATGGGGATGTGTCTCATTCAATTGATTCATCAAACATGAGAAATAATCAAAAGCCAAGATAAATATTGTTGGGGATAAGGGATCACCTTGCTTAATGCCACATTGAGCAGAGAAAAAACCACACAACTTACCATTCACCAATATGCTATAATGATTATTCTCCAACCAACGCTTGTAATGTGGCAAAAGTTGGGTGAGAATCCTCTAGCTCTCAAAATATTAAGAATAAAATCCCAATTTATAGTGTCAAAAGCTTTTTTAATGTCAAGTTTTAGGACCATATTTCCACCTCTGCATTTTTTATCTAAATATTCAACCATCTCTTGTGCTAGGAGTATATTTTCAGTGATTTTTCTCTCCCCTGAATAAAAGCAAATTGGTGAGGGGAGATGATTCTAAAGAAATGTGGTTGGAGCCGAGAAACAATCAATTTACTAATAACTTTAGAAATAAATGAAGTAAGAGAGATTAGCTTAAAATTATCCCAACAATTTTTATCATTGGCCTTAGGAATGAGCATAATTAAAGTTGAGGTGAAAAATTTGCCCGGGTTATCACCCAGAAAAAACTTTGATAACAAGGATAATCTCCTTTTGTATAATGCACCAACAATGCACATAGAAGACTGATGTAAAACCATGAGGACCAGGAGCCTTATTAGGAATAATATCCTTAAACTGAGAAAATCTCCTGTTCAGATGGAACATCAATAAGAGAAATACCAGCTACATACTCCCTTTCAGCATCAAAAAGTGTAGTGGTGACAGGAAGCGCTTGAGAGATAGTAGTAAACAAGTCAGTGAAAAATTACACTGCACTGTTGTCAATACCTTCCTCATCAGTATTCACATCCCCATTATGAAATTGAATTTTCAAAATGGTATTAATGTTCCTTCTGTGCTTAATGGAGGCATGAAGTTTTTTGTGTTGCAATCCCCACTAGTAAAGTATATGTAGTTTTCCTTTTACTGTAAAAATTGTTCCTCAAGAGAAACTGCCTCAAGAAGTGAAGTATGTGCCTTAGCCACCTCTTCCTCAAGAGAGGGATTAGTGATCACCTGTTGTTCCAAAGTATCAACCATATTTTGAGCTTCAGTTACTTTGAGATACACATTACAAAAATCATGGAAATTCCACCTTCTCAAGCTACTAGCAACTTTCTTATGTAATTGCCAGAGAACATACCAAGGTTTCTCAACACCCTCTATTTTCCAAGCTTGCTGAACAAGACTAAAAAAACTATCATGAGTAGTCCAAATATTAAAATTTTGAATTTATAAGATGTAGGTTTCTGATGGAAAGCAAGAGTGAGCATAATAGGATTATGGTCTGAAGTAGCATAACTCAAGTGATGAAACCTGGAAATAGTATAATAATTGAAAAAATAGTGATTTCCAAACAATCTATCTAAGCTTTGGGAGATTTATCCTCTCCTCCAGGTGTAAGGTGAGCCAGAAAAACACATATCAAAAAGCCCTGCATCAGAAACATTATCACAAAAGTGATTGATGAGATTTGTTTCACATTTACCTCCCCCTCTTCTTTCCTCGGGCTTCATAATCATGTTGAAGTCACCACCCACAATCCAATTCTTTGTAATAGTCTATCACATTTGTATAAGTTGATTCCAAAGCAAAATTTTATCCTACAACAAAGAGCTAGCATAAACAAAAGTAGTCCAACCTTTAAAATCTTCCAATTCAAAGTAAGTAAGAACAAACTGTTTATCATTTTCTGTAATAGTCATCTGAATTTTTCTTTGCCAGAAAAGCCAAATCTTATTGGTGACATTACAAAAGTGATTATAATTTTAAAACTTCTTAAGGATTTTCTCCTTTTTAGTGACAACCAGAGGTTCCAAAATGGCAAAAATATTTAAGTTATGGACCCAACAAAGATGTTTAAGTCTATTAAAATAGTTAGGGTATGAAACTCTCCTAATATTCTAAACCATAAGTCTAAACATGATGCCTCAAGCTAGCCCTCCTAGAAGACCTAAGAGGGCTACCCACTTGATCTCCATTAGAATAATAAATGCCCTCCTTAATGATGTTGTCTTTATTCAAGTGTAAAATTTCATGTTTCCACTTGATTTTCTTTTTTTAGGATTTCTGAACTTGCCATTCATTTTGTAAAGCATTAACAGTCTCATGCATAATTACTTCAGTATGATCAGCAAAAACTAGATTTACATTGTCCTCAGAAGGACCCAAATTACAAATATCAGTAGGTAGAGAAGGGCCAACCCATGTATAAATATTATCATGCAAAATAGAAGGATTAAGCATAGGTGAATGAGGATCATCTTGCAAAATAGCAGATGGAGTGTTACTCACACTTGAAAAAGCGTTAAAAGTGGGATTAATAGTTTTTAGGAAGTGGTTCCATACCGGAGAAGTCCTTGGGTTGAGCCTCAACAAGTGGTGGATTTTAAGTGACAGGTTCAGATTGTTGCTCGATAGCTACATTATTACCAACCGATTTTAAGTGTGGATTTACATGATAGGAGTGAGAAGAGGAATGCCCAAACATACGACAGTGAGTACAATACTGTGGAGGTCTCTCAATTTCTAATGGTTGCCAATAACCAACGTCTTAAGAAACTATCCAAATCTAATCATAAAAATATTGCATGATATCACACTCGATAAGAACCCTAGCTTCAGAGGGTCTAGTAATAGAAAAAGTAAAGTTATCCATTTTTAAAGGCTTCCTAAAACTAGCAGTAAGAGAGAAAAGCATTTCATGATTAAAAAGGTGCTTTTTTAACCCCATAAAATGAATCCATATAGGAATTGTAGGAGGTGCTGATTTTGGATCAAAGTATACAGTCCATTTAAGGACTTTCATTTGCCTATCCTCAATGCATATAAATCTTTTAGCAAAGATATGTGTGTAATCTTTTGGCTAAATCAAGAAGTAAATGAAGTGCAATGTTTCAAATCATCACAACTTCTTCCAACATTGAAGCCTAATACTTCACACAACTTCCTTTCAACACTTAATAACTTTATCATTTTAAGAAAAAAAGATAAAGTAAACTACTCAGAATCCAAGGAGAAAACACAACCGGACATGATTTTAAAAGTAGAAGTCATGCACACAAACAAGAAATCTAAATTAAAAATAAGTGTCACAAAGATAAACACTTATCTCAAATCCTCTCCACCAAATGTCTTGAAGTTCCTTTGAATTCTCTTCCTTCGCTCACAAAACAAAATAACACTGAAAAAAAAAGAAAAGTGGTCGGCGGCGGCGACGGCGACTTAGATGGATGATGACTGTAAATTTGATGGGTGGTTGGCCTCTTCTCTTAGAAAATAATAGTCTTTTCTTATAAAAATCCAAGGGGTGCCTTGGTGTCTCTTAAAAAATATGTCTCCATTCAATGAATCTTCTAAAAGTTGCCACCTCAAAAATCAATTGAATGAATTTTCATGTCCATGGGATATTTCCCACATTTTTACCAAGGGTTGCTTCAAACACCTCTTCAAAAATCCGTTCAAATTAAATAATTCATCTCATAAGCGCGGGTACCTAGCACTTAGGTGCTGCTCCTCTGGCGGTTAGGCCCCAATTATGGGCGCTTAGGCGCCTGAGTTCATTTTTGCACCTTTCTTCATTTTTTTTTCTCCTTTTCTCCAAATTTGACCCTTTTTCAATTATTTTAGCATTTTTCATTTATTTAATTTTATCTGAAAGAAAAACACACAAATACTTTTCATTAAAGCGCAATAACTTAAAAATCGGTATAAAATGTATATAAAAACACTATATATTTTAGATGTATCAAAATTCCTCAAACTTAAGATGTCACTTGTCCTCAGATGTCACTTGTCCTCAAGTGACCTCCTCAAGTGACCTTTCAATCTTTAAAAACCAACATATGCAGATGATGTACGCGAGTTTCTTTAGAAGTTACCAAAATTTTGATGTAGAAATATAGTAGTCCTATTTGGAAAACATATTAGTAAATGAGAACAACTTAAAGTTTAGAAAATTTTTAATGATAAGAAATATGAAAATATGAGTTCCTATCTAATTCAGAAATATTATAGATTTTCCAAATATAGAGTTTAGGCATTTTACCATTTCCATTTAAAAATTTTAATTAAGCATAATTTTACTCACTATATTATATCCTTAAGCTTAAGAGTTTCTCAAGTCTTATACTTTAAAAAGATAAAATTTGGAACTAATTTTTGATTAGGCACTAATCCTCAAACTTCTCCTCCCTTTATCCCTTTTTAATTTTTTCTTTTTCTTTTTATTTTTGCTCTTTTTTATTTTCTTTTTGTTTTCTTTTCAGGTAAGGATTACTATATCTGGATAGGTTTTTAATGATTTTGAATCCCACTCTTCCTTTCCTAAACCAAAGAGTTGATATTTTTCTTTCACTTAAAAACTTAGTAATAGTTTTGAAAATTAATTTCATTAAAAGAAATTTAAGTTTTGAAAATAAAAGGTCTAAATTTATAAATTTTCAAAAATACAAATTTTCCTAATGAAGATAGTTACACTATATTTAGCATTTTTTGCACTAAAAATTTTAAATTTTAAGTTATTTTACATTACTCTAAGTTTTAACTAAATTCTCTTACTCATTTCTATATTCAAATTTTCACCTCCCTAATATAACTTCATATACATAATCATTTTTTTTTCAAATCAAAATCAAATTTATTTGAAATACATTTGAGAACAAATAAACTTTTAAGTTCTTTTTTTTTAAAAAAATTTCATCCCTCCCATACTTAAATTTTTATTAGAAATAAAACATTTTAGCATCATTCATAAATAATCAGGAATGAAAAATAATTATAGCATGCTTGCAGGAATTTTCATATCCTAAATATGCAAATACAAAAAATTAAAAATAGGAGTAAAATTTAATTGATCAAATTTTAAGTTACTAATAATACATAGATTTATCAGACTTCTACGCAGTAGAGTATAATATAAAAGTAAAAAAACTCACTAACAAACAAACATGACATCAACATAAAGAAAAATAACTGGTAGTAAATTGAAAATTTTAAACATATAGCTAAAAGTAACAAGTTAGCTAAATTCTAAACCTTCCTAAGATTCTAGAATTAAGTTCAACAAACACTAACTAAATACAACAACACATTTAAAACAATTACTACCACATATAATAACTGCTCACTAAACACAAATATATAACAGTAGGTGTATGCAACAAAAAACAACATAACAAAAACTAACAGTCTCTACAATCACAACTAAAAACATAACAGAAAGTACAGAATACTAGTACCGACAACAGTTCATAACAACACATAAACTAAAACATAAAATAGAACTAAAGATCCAAACTAATCATCACCCTCTTCTTCATCATTATCGTCACTACGCCAAATAACTGTAGGCTCATATGGCGGATATCTGGGATACTGAAGAAATACTACATCCTAATTACCTCTATTGAGATGCTCCATAGCTATGTTGTATTCATCCTCATAATCACTTCATCTCTTCATGTATCCATCCATTTGCTCTGCAAAATTCTTTGCAAAATGCTCTAAGTTTAATACCTTATCCGCAGTGTAATTGACGTTGTCCAAAATCCTCTGTCATATATATGACTAAGAATCAGATCTGAAAGTCTGACCCCGTGATGTAGAAGCTTGCAAAGTCGAGGCAGCAGAACTACTGGAGAATCCACCCTTCCAGCCAAAAATAAAATGATGTGAATAGAACTTTACATTCACATTGGTAATGGGCTTTAGTGGTTGTAAGATCTCCTCCCATCTATCTCCTTCCTAAGATTTGCATAAAACTCCTGTACAACATAAATCACTGCGACAATAGAAAAATAACTGAACCGAACAACAAAACCGCTCCCACTGGCGTCAAACAATCAACTCTTCCACAGCTCCTCTCAAACTTTTAAAAAATTGCTCAAGAACCAACTTTCTCAACTGCAATGCATCAATGTATCGATCATAAGCTCTTGAGCTGACAAACTTGTTTAAATCAAATGGAGCCTTCCCCTTGCTTCTCTTCATTCTTGGTGCCATTTTCTAAAAAATGTATAAAATTCAAAATAAATTCCAAATTCAACTCCAAATCACAAAACTAAACTCCTAAAAACTTAAAGTAATAAATCTATGCATTTTCCATCAATTTTTCTCAAATTTTCACCATCTATAGTGATTTTTGGGTAGCTCATGAATTTACTCAAAATACATGGTACAAATAAAGAAATTTTGCATAGAAGTGAAGCTCTTACCGATTAAATCTAGCAAATTTGGCTTGAAACCATCGAGAAATTTTCACTTAAGATGATGCCCTAGCTCTCCAAGTTGTGAAAATTGAAGGTAGGAGATGAAGTCAAGAATTGGTAATGGAATTTTCAGTCCAATTTTTCACTTAAAATCGCTCGCGAATCAGTTTTTGTGAATAGGCGCTTAAGCGCGAATGGTTTGGCGCTTAGGCATCTGTCTCTCTGTTTAGGCTGCGCTTAAGCAAGGGTTTTGGCACTTAGACTCTAGTGCATAAATTTTGATTTTTTCGATTTAAGAAAAATGCACGTCTATCCTAAGTCAATCAACCCTATATGGTCTCATAACACTGTAATAATTATTTCCTCCCCTTTTATCTCTTCTCTTACTCAAGATTCACCAATCTTAACTAATTCAATTCAACACTAAATAACATAAAATTTCACACAAACAAAACACTTATATTCATTCACAAACAACTACAAACACTTTTAAATACATAAATTCTCAATCCAAATAGTCTTGAATGAGAAAATTCCTAAACATAACACTAGATATTAAAAACATAAAACACACATTAAAACACTTAACATTAACAAACACTAAACACATAAACACTAAATCACAAACTTAATTACACTCTCTAGTTGATGGAACGTTGATGGAACAAATTTTGGTCTATCGTTAGTCTCTCCTTCAGCATTTGGAATGTATATCTTAAAGAACGGACGATGAATAATAACTCTAGTTGAATCTTCTTCAATCCACTTGTTCTTCAGATACATTTCCTTGTCTTCTTCTTATATAAAACTGGTATGGCTAAACTGCATCTTAAGTTTCCATCTCATATGATCCAGATGTGTGCTAACTTCCATCACTTTTGCTTCAATTGAAGCCACGTTAGCCTCAATTTTAGTGATTTTTTCTGTTATTCCTTCAATACTAACGACTAGAAAACTGTTATACATCTCTTGCGTACTTTGACTAATAAACTTTTTTTCTCATTACTTCCTCCTTCTTCAAATCACTCTCCCAAGATGACATTTTTCAAAAATCCTCTCTTTTTACTTTAACTTTAGGGTTAATTGGAGGTGTGGTGAAATTTCTACTCATACCCTTCTATTTATAGGCTCTAAACCCTTCCTAAAACTCCTTGAGACATCCTAGAACCATCTTCCATGTTCAAGCTAACCAATTCAGGCTTTAAACTTCTAGAAACCAAATTTAGCACAAGTTTTTTAACTGTCACGCTTAAGCGCCAGATTTTGGCACTTAAGCGCCAGTGCCAATTTAGCACAAGTCAACTTAACGTCCAAACATTTGATCTACATGTTTAAGTTATCTTTTAAGGTCTTAGAATAATCACTAATTCCTTATATGGTAAAAATACTACCATAATTTTCTAAATCACACACACAACATAAAAATAAAGAAAAATAAACACATATAACTATTGGGTGCCAACCACAGAGCGTTTGGTTTAACGTCGTCAACACGACATAACTAGTGCTTATTTTGGTTGACCCAACAACAGAAAATCATTTAATATAAGTTGGTCACCTAAAAAGTATGATTTCAGCCTGTGACCATTCACTTTGAATATTTTATCAGTTTTAGGATCTTTAATATTCATAGCTCCATAAGGAAAAATTTCATCACAATAAATGGGCTCATCCACCTAAACTTAAGTTTTCCTAGAAATAATCTTAACCTTACATTATAAAGCAAAACTTGTTACCATGGCTGAAAATTTTTAGTAAGAATCCTCCGATCATGCCACATCTTCATCTTTTCTTTGTAAATCTTAGCACTTTCATAAGATTCATTCCTTATCTCTTCAAGCTCATTTAATTACAATAATCTTTTCTCACCAGCATCTTTCTTTGTAATTAAAT
>NW_018164645.1:144352-164847 GCF_001263595.1 Phalaenopsis equestris
TATAATTGAACTCTTTAATCGCCCAATATACTTTATGCTCAAGTTCAACTGGTAAGTGACACGCTTTCCCAATCTGTATTCTGTATGGGGACATTCCTATAGAAGTTCTGTATGCAGCATTATAAGCCCACAAAGCATAGTTAAGTTTAGCTAACCAATTCATTTTAGTTGGGTTTGCTGATATTTCCAATATTCTTTTAATTTCACGATTGGATAATTCAGCGAAACAACTTGTCTAAGGATGACAATTCTATGGTTTATATGATATTTCTTTAATAACTTATCCATTATTACATTTCTGAAATGACTTCCCTCATCAGTTATGATCACTCTCAACATCCTAAATCTACAAAATATGCTCCTTCTTAAGAAATTTGCAACACTTTGAGCATCACATCAAGGTAAAACAACAGCTTCTATCCATTTAGATACATAGTCTACTGTTAAAAATATATATAAATTTCAGAAAGATGGTATAAATGGTCCCATGAAATCTAATCCCCAAACATCAAATATCTCAACTTCTAACACATAATTGAGGGGCATCTCATTCCTCCTAGAAATATTGCTTACTCGTTGACATCGATCAAAAGTTTTGATATAAGCATTAACATCTCTAAGGATTGTAGGCCAATAAAATCGAGATTGTAAAATTTGTATGTTGTTTTATCAACACCAAAATGTCCCCCAAAATCAAAATTATGACATTTTTTGATAATTTCATAAGTTTCTTTTAAAGGTACACACCTTCGAATAATAAGATCATTTCTATGTTTATATAAAAATGGGTCATCCCAAAAATAAGTCAGCTTTAGATATAAACTTCTTCTGTTTGTATGTCATGCTATATGGTATAATATCACTAACAATGAAGTTCACAATGTCGGCATACCATGAAACACGCCACTCACTAACATTGAACAATTCTTCATCTAAAAAATATTCATTAATTTCTTTTTTCAAAACATAGTGGTTTCTCTAATTCAAACCTGAACAAATGATCAACAATTTGATTCTCAGCTCCCTTCCTATCTACTATTTCAAAGTCAAATTCTTGCAAAAGAAGAACCCATCTTATCAATCTTAGTTTTGCATCCTTCTTTTTCAATAAATACTTAATAACAGAATGATTTCTATGCACTATATATTTAGTTCCAATTAAGTATGATCTAAATTTATAAAAACCATATACTACTACTAATAACTCTTTCTCAATTGTGGTATAAATAATTTGAGCTCCAGTTCTACTAGCATAGTAGATAACTTTGAAAATCATATCATGCTTTTGTCATAAAATAGCTCCAATAGCATAATCACTAGCATCACACATTAATTCAAAAAGTTTTCCCAATCTGGTGAAATAATAATTGGTGCAGTGACTATTTTTCTTTTAATAATTTAAAAGCTTTTAGGCACTCTTTATCAAAATTAAAAATTACATATTTTTCAAGTAAATGACATAGAGGCTTAGCAATTTTTGAAAAGTCTTTAATATAACACCTGTAGAATCCAGCATGTCTTAAAAAACTCTTTATTTCCTTCACACTTATTGGGTGAGGTAAATTAACGTTCACTTAAATTTTTGCAGGGTCCACTTCCATACCATTTTTCGTAATTTGATGTTCCAAAACTATTCCTTATGATACCATAAATTGACATTTTTTCCAATTAAGGACTAAATTTGTTTCTTCACGGCACTTAAGAACTTTTGTAGATGTTCTAAAAATGATTCAAATGAAGTTCCAAACACTAAAAAGTCATCCATAAAAACTTCAATCCCTTTCTCAAGTAAATCACAAAAAATAGTCATCATGCATCTTCGAAATATAGCAGGTGCATTACACAAACAAAAGGGCATTCTTCTAAAAACAAATGTACCATAAGGACTGGTAAAAGTTATTTTCTCTTGATCCTTAGGAGCTATTTATATTTGGTGATAACCAATATATCTATCCAAAAAATAGTATTAATGCCCAGCTAGTCTATCCAATATTTTATCTAGAAAGGGTAGTGGAAAATGATCTTTCCTAGTGGCAAGATTTAATTTTCTATAATCAATGCATATTCAACATCCTGTGACTTGTCTTATTGGTATTAACTCATTATGTTCATTTAAAGTCACGATCACTCCTTTCTTAGGAACAGAGTGAATTGGACTAACACATGCATTACTGAAACAAGGTAGATAATTCCACCATCTAACCACTTTAGAATTTCTTTCTTAAGAACTTCTTTCATAATAGGATTTAATCTCCTTTGAAGATCACCCCTGGGTTTTCAGTTCTCTTCCATATTAATTATATACATACAAATTGAAGGACGGATTCCTTTTATATCAGCAATTGTCCATCCAAAGGCTTTCTTATAACTCTTTAAAGTTTTTATCAAACTCTCTTCTTCTTTTATAGTTAAACTTGAGGAAATTATAACAGGTAATGTTGAGGAATCACCTAAAAAGGCATACTTCAAACGTTCAGGAAGCAACTTCAGCTCAAGCTCAATAGGTTTTTCAATTGATGAACAAAAAGATGTATCTTTTTCTGTTATTTTAAAAACTTCAAAACTTTCTCGAACATAATTTGAATTTTCCTTATATAAATCTTCATATTGATCCAATTCCTCTTCTTGCTCGAGTTCCAACTCTTTCACTCAGATTTCTCTTCATAAGTTGTTTTGAGATGACATTCACTTAAGTATCTTATAACATCCATTCAAAAACATTCATCATCTTTACCTTTTGCAAGGTAATAGGGTTTTTCATTGATTTTGAAATATTAAATGTAACTGTTTGATTATTGACGCACATAGTTAATTCTCTTTTATGCACATCTATCATTGCTCTTCTTGTGGCTAGGAAATGTCTCCCTTAAATGATAGGAATCTCCTTATCTTCCTTCATATCTAGCACAATGAAATCAACATAAAAGATAAATTGATCCACTTTCACTAAAACATCTTATATAACTCATTTAGGACAATTTATTGATTGATCTGGTAACTAAAGAGTTACAGTAGTAGGGGTTATTTCTCCAAATCTCAATCTCTTAATTATTGATAATGACATAAGGTTGATGCTTGCTCTTAAATCACATAAAGCTTTTTCATAAAATCTGTCTCCTCTTGCACATGGAATTGTAAAGCTACCAGGATTTTTAAGTTTTTCAAGTAGCTTTTCCTGAATTATAGCACTACACTCCTCACTAAGTGCAACAGTCTCATTATCTTCAAACTTCTTTTTCCTGTTAAGAATATCCTTCATAAACTTCACATAGCCTGACATTTGTTCTAGAGCTTCAGCAAATAGAATATTAATTGTAACCTTCTTAAAAATTTCCATAAATTTTGAAAATTGCTTATCCAACCTTTGTTATCGAAGCCTCTGAGGAAATGGTGTTGGTTTTTCCAAATCAACTTTAAGTGGAGAAATAGGTCTCTCTAAACCTTTCAAAGCGTCCTCTTTTGGTTCTTCAATCCCCTCTCTCTACTTCATTCTCTTTTTGAACTCTACCTTCCAATTCTCTTCAACTTTTGAGTTGAACGGCTTTTGCTTGCTCTTTATTCTGGTTTCTTAGACTTATTTCTGTATTACTAGGAAGTGTTCATTTGGATCTATTACTTAATGAATTTGTTATTTGTCTCATTATTTGCTTAATGAATTTGTTATTTGTCTCAATTGATTCTCAATATTTCTAATTGTATCTCCTTGACTTTGTAACTGATTTCTCATTTATAACACCACTTCTTCAATAAAAAACTTCTTCTCCTTAAATTGTAGATTACTATCAAAACTTGGAGGATAAGTATGTCTATAATTACTATTCCCTTGATTGTTCCAGTTTCCTAATGGGTTTATTTGATTATTCCCCCATTGTTGATTATTACCACTTGAAGTATTGTTTCAGTTAAAGTTGAGATGGTTCTTTCAACCTGGATTATAATAGTTTGAATATGGGTTATTCTACTTATTATTTATAGCATTCAAAGTCTCTAATGGTGCTATCATTTGGTATAATGAATTCTCTTCAATCATGGGAATTTGTTGATAAAAATTCATTCCAAATTGGTCTAACTTCCTTGAAAATGCTACAACTTGATTTGCTAGCATGATAAAAGCACCAGTTTTGTGAAGTAAGTATTGGCTACTTTCTTAAGATTTTCCCTTTCAAAAGGCCATTGAAAATTATTTGTAGTCATCTCTTCAATTAAAGCATAAGCATCATGAAATGGTTTTGACATCAATGAATCACCAACAGTAACATCGATAATAGATCTATGGGATACAACTAATTTATTATAAAAAGTTTGAATTATTAACCAATTTAGTATAGCTTGGTGTGGAAACTTTCTTAAGAGTTCTTTAAATTGTTCTCATGCTTCATAAATAGATTCCGCTTCAAACTGACAAAAAGATGTAATATCATTCAAAAAGATGTAATATCGACAAAAAGATGTAATATCATTTCTAAGCTTTGCAGTTTTTATGGTGAAAAATATTTTGCAAGGAATTTATGTGCTAAATCACTCCAAGTTTTGATAGATCCAAGTGATAACGAATGTAATCATATCTTAGCCTTATCCCTTAGTGAGAAAAGAAATAATCTAAGTCTTATAGCATCATCTGATACACCATCATATTTAAATGTAGCACACAATTCTAGAAAATTGGCAAAATGTAAATTTGGATCTTCCGTTAGTGCTCTCCCAAACTGATTATTTAATACCATTTGGATAATAATAGGTTTAAGCTCAAATGATTTAGCCACTACAGTGAGTATTTGAATACTAAGTATTTGAATACTACAATAGTATTTGAATACTACAATTAAGTTCTTCTATCGTAAGGTTTGCATAATCTCTTAAAGGTCTAAATTCTTCAACATTTTGACTATTTTGATTTGTCATTTCTTAAAAATTTTAGTAATTTTTAATTTTAAAATTTTTCTAATAATTCTTTCTAATTCAGAATCATGGCACAAGTCCTGTGGAACCTGAACTACATATACATTACTATAAAACACATAAAATAAAATAAAAACACACAAATACAAATAAGAACTTTATATAAAAACGACACTACAATATTCCTAAAATAAATCTTAAAGTTTAAATAAGATTTTGTAAAAATAGAAATTTTCCTTTCTAAAAACCCTTTCTAAAAACTTCTTTTTAAAAACTTCTTTTGAAAATTTTTGTTATTTTTCGTATTTTTCTTTTTTTTCCCCATCAACGGCGCTAAAACTGGATCCCGACTTTCTATATATATGTGAAATGTGATGTATGTGATTATATGTTTAACTCCCTTAATAATTATTCTTAATTTGCAATAAAGCCAAAAATTTGATCCTAAGCAAAAGTTAGGTAATTTTTCAATTATGAAGCAAAAAAGAATACAATTATAATTTTAAATATGGGATACTACGCACGTATATGTATCGTTATCAAGTAATATAAAACTTTTTGATTAAGTTCTGAATATCAAACCCACAGGAAAAAATGGCTACATGCTTTTAGAAATTTAAAATTTTAGAAATTCTAGATGACAAAAATCTACTTAAAAAAATATTCTTCCCTAAACATAAGATGCTTAAATAGGAATGCAAACTCAATTCTTTTTGTAATTTTTGGTTTATGAAAATAAAGTAAGCAACTAATTAATTTAACTAAATACTTGCAAGATGAAGGCGATATAAATAAAATATATTTTTTCTTATCATGAATCAGTAATAAGTAGAAAAATTATGTTGTGAAAGTATTCTAAATGTGTTGTGCTAAATAGGAGCAATAATATTATTTACCCTTACTAGAGATGCTATAAAGAACATTGGCTAATATATATTTTGAATAGTCTTAAAGGTCGGCTAGGCAGGGAAGATACTAGCTCTCACTCTAGAGTTGTATCTTCTTCCTCTACCTGGGGGGTAACCTCTCGTATCAAAACCTAAAACTATAAATCAAATTAGGGGCTTTAGCCCGTCACTCTAAAGTTCTTTAATTCTACACCCTTGAAAAGTTTATTTCCTTATTTATTTGTGTTCAACCACATGAACTACATTCTCATTCATGAAATCAATATGTGATTCTAATAATTTTTTGACTGAGACAATACCACCTCAGATCTTACATGTTCTCACAATAGGTATTAACATCTTAATTGACTAAATCAAGAAGTAAATGAATTGCAATGTTTCAAATCATCACAACTTCTTTCAACATTGAAGCCTAATACTTCACACAACTTCCTTTCAACACTTAATCACTTATCATTTTAAGGAAAAAAAGATAAAGTAAACTACTCAGAATCCATGGAGAAAACACAACCACCCATGAGTTTAAAAGTAGAAATCATGCACACAAATAAGAAATCTAAATTAAAACCAAGTGTAGTCACAAGGATTAACACTTATCTCAAATCATCTCCACCAAATGTCTTGAAGTTCTTTTGAAATCTCTTCCTTCACTCACAATACAAACTAACACTCAAACTAAAAAGAAAAGTGGCCGGCGGCGGCGGCGACGACGACTTAGATTGACAATGGTTGTAAATTTGATGGGTGGTTGGCCTCCTCTCTTAGAAAATCATAGTATTTTCTTATAAAAATCCAAGGGGTGCCTTGATGTCTATTTAAAAGGTGTTTTCATTTAATGAATCTTCTAGAAGTTGCCTCCTCAAAAATCAATTGAATGAATTTTCATTTCCATGGGCTATTTCTCACGTTTTTACCAAGAGTTGCTTCAAACACCTCTTCAAAAATCCATATATATTAAATAATTCATCTCATAAGTACTTCTGGCACTTAAGTGCGGGGTACCTGGTGCTTAAACCCCAATTCTGGGCGCTTTCATTTTTGCACATTTCTTCATTTTTACTCCAAATTTGACCCTTTTTCACTTCTTTTAGCATTTTTCATCCATTTGATTGTACCTGAAAGAAAAACGCACAAATAACTTTCATTAAAGCACAATATCTCAAAACTTGGCATAAAAATGTGTATAAAAACACTATATATTTTAGGTGTATCATCAGACCACTAAAGGTCTGTGAGATGACAAAAGGGTTGTCAAATGAAGAAAGGGCCGTGGGACAACGGAAAGACTGTCGGACGACCAAATCTTTGCTTAATGATCAAATGTCCATCCACGTCGACAAGAAATAGTCATCCATGCAATGACTGAACAAAGGTCTAGTACCCACAACAATCTCATAAGTATCAATGTGAAACTCTCTCAACAACTCCCACAAAGATCTTGAAAAATCCCCAAGGGACAAGTAAGATTGAATTTTGTTCTCAAAGCTGACCTGCTTCCCAGATCGAATGACAACTGACACACACAAGATAGTTGACCGACTCGAGGATCTACCGTCCAAAAAGTCCAGGTACACAAAAAGATGCATAAATTAGTTACAAAACTGAAAAAACATAATAAAAGCCAATAATATCTTGAAACCTCCTATTAAAACAAAGGCAGACATGAAATTTTCTATATTTGGCCAATTATCTCTGATAAATAGAGAGCTCATAACATGTATTATGGGGTCTTTTGGTTCTTCTCTATAGACACATACTATGAAAGGAGATCTCTCTTATTTTTTTCTCTTATAACTCTCAGTTACAATATATAAAATGGGTCAAAGAGCCCAAAAACACCCCAGTTTGCCCTTGCGAGACAAGTCTTCGTATGTTCTTTTATTTTTTCTCCCTCAGGAATCCTATCGGTCCAATCTTTGAACATGCCTCGCTGGACAAATTTGGATTCAACAATGCAGATACAGAGTTTGGGTATAGGTATAGGTATATACATAAGTATCAATGTATATGTGTGTGTGTGTGTTGTGTGTAACTCTTTAGTTTGCATCTTCAAAGTCAGTTCTAAGTCCCCTGGAACCCAAGTCTTGCTTCTGTTGTGGTAGTTTGACTTTTATTTTGTTCGTTTTCGACTCGTGTTTGAAATGACTCGCGCTTAGTCCATTCTTGTTCGTCTCAATTGAAACTTATTTGTTCTCATAAAGCTTGTATTCAGTTCGATTCAAATTTAACATAATAATTTAATATAACAAAAAATATTATTAATTATATTTTTATTATTTAATTAATAAAAAAATTATTTTCAATGAACCTCTATAAGAATTCAGAGACTTCCTCTATTTCGGACAACTTTTTATATTTTTTCTTGCATTAAAGTGGCTTACTTTTAACTTTTATAGAGCTTTTCTGATAGTAATATCCATTTTTTCTGAGTTGGGCTAAACAATGTCTCCACCATTCTCACTTAAACAAACCAATTGTGATGACTCAAGAAATTTTTTTAAGAGAATTCACATGCATATTAGCTCACTCCTAATGATTCACATTCATGAGCGAAACCTGTCTTTTTTTGAGGGGGGTAAAATTGCCCCCTTAGACCTAAGGTGGGCGGGGCTAGAGTAATGAAGGGTAAAGTGATATTCCAGGAGGGTCAAAAGACCAAGGGTCAAAAGACCAAGGGTCAAAAGACCAAGTTATCCTCCAAGGGTCAAAAGACCAAGTTATCCTTCTGTATACGTAAAACAATGAATATAAGTAAAAATCAGAATTTGAGGGGATAATTAATAATATTTTATTATCATATATATATATATATTATTTTGTTTATATTTGAAAAGATGCATTTTATTTTTTAATCAAAATAGTGATATATTTTATTTGATTTAAAAGTATTGGGTGACATAAATATTAAAAGTAATGTTTTGACATTAGATATATAATTAAATAAGAAAAAGTTTGTGTACATAAATGCCTCATAATTTTTCATTTTGGCTGGCCTTTATATTTGTTTTAATGATTTTGGCATCCAATTCGAAAAATATATAAACATTTATTATGTGAGAAATCTCGTTTGTGACTCATTGCTACACTCCCGTGCCTGTTGGTCGAGCCCAAGGTAGGGCACCCTCCCATCTTCACCGCACATTCCTTTAAAATTCACTGTAATTTTCAGTGTGCACTGTCACTTTCATTTTCTCCCCTAAACATCAAGCAGCAACCGCAGCACAGAGGAGGGAGAGAGAGAAACAGAGCCATCCACACCGCTTAACAGCTGCTCTTCCATGGAAAAGTCCCAAGACCACTTCCCCCTGCGCAAGCGCCACGGCAGCGGTGGAACAATAATCGCATCCTGTGCGCTCGCCGCCGGATTCATAATCATCTTTGCCGTCGGCCTCACTGTCGTCTTCTTCGTTCTATTTCGTCCCCGCGACCCTGAGATCCACATCTCCGCCGTCAATCTCCCGCAGTTCTCTTCGGCCAATGGCACCGCAAAATTCTATTTCGCGCAGAACGCAGCCGTACGCAACCCTAATCGCGCCGCCTTCTCCCACTACGATAGCTCGCTCCAGGTTCTCTACGGCGGCGGCCAGATCGGCTTCATGTACATCCCTGCCGGCGAGATCGCTGGCGGCCAGACGGTATACATGTCAGCGAGCTTCCCCATAAGCTCATTTCCCCTCGCTGCGTCGGCGAATGGAGGGATAATGGAGATGGAATCGAGGATGAGGGTGAAGGGTAGGGTTAGGGTTTTGATGTACTTCACGCACCACATTGAGGCAACCGCAGGATGCCGCGTTGGCTTCTCTTCCACAGACGGATCGGTCCGTGGCTACGAATGTTGATAGCTGATTTGATCGGCTTGGATGGATCTGATCGGAAGCAGATGGCAATTACTTAGGGTTTGCAAAAGTCGGATAAAAAAGGGAGTAAAATGATATTTATATGATCGTAATGCTGCTATTTTGTGCTTTTGAGAGTGTCCTTCGCAGTAGATGAAGTAATGCCTTCGATTCTCTCTTCTCCACTCATATTCTCCCTCTTATATTTTCAAAAATTATGGAGGTTATTAGGGTAAAACTGTGTAGGTTATTTGAATAATTTATTAATAATCCCCATTAACTAGGGTGTAAACGAACCGAACACGAGCGAACAGAGCTTATATTCGTGTTCGGTTCGTTTGAAATTTAGTTTATTTGAAATAAGTTCGTGTTCGAAATTGTTCATGCGAAATTGTTCATGAAAAATTGTTCATGAAGTTACTGTTCATGTTCATTTCTTAACGAACGAGCCGAACAAGAGTTGTTCAAGAACTACGAGCCAGCTTGACATCCTAATATTAATATATATAAATAATATATTATATTAATCATATAATATATTATTTATATTTCGAACAATAACGATTCGAACACGAATGAACACATCATTATTCGTGTTTGGTTCGTGTAACTAACCGAACGAAAAAAACTTGTTCACGTTCATCTCGTTTACTTATCGAACGAATCGAACACGAACTCATTGACAAAGCGAACCAAACACAAACTGTTGGCGAACAACGAGTTTTTTTGACAGCCCTATCAATAACCACCTAATAACCTCTATGGTTCAACTCCAATAACGCCCAAATAATTTTTGTGGTTTTATTTCAATAACTCCTGTATTAACCTCCACAATAATCCCCCAATAATCTTCATCGTTTCACGTCAAAAACCCAACAATAATCTTATCTAAATGATTTTTATAAGGAAAATACAAAAGGATTTAATGAGAGTTTATATAGACCGTCTTATATTTTTTTATAATATTGCAGAATTTATAAGTTGGTTGGTGTAGATGAGGATATATTTGATGAATTCGACCACATCTTCCATTTTCTTATGAGCCATCTGACCAAATATTTTAAAATTATTTTAATTTTAATTATATTTTCAATATTTTTAAAATATTTAAATTATTCTAATCAAATATTCAAATTAACAGACGGAACTTTTCTATGGGGTGCAAAATGATAGGTTTTGTATTTTTTTTCCCCTTCAATGATGAGTTTATGTTTCAATGGTGATGGGGACCTGCAGATGAACAAATTAACGACGAATATGATTGGATATAGCGGATGGGACGCAATGTCCATCGATTACAGGTAGGTTGCATCTCCAAAATCACGGGTTCAAATCATTCATTTTTTATGATTTATGGTTCTTCATTAAAAAAACAGAGGACGATATACATCCATTTCTCTCAATTCTTATTTATTTACATATCTAACACATAAATTTTAATTTTTCATGTATAAATGCACACAAGACCTTATCAATGCAGAAAAATAGGTGTTTTATTTTTTAGAAGTAAAAAAAAAAAATTTGATATGATATGAAAGATTTTGTTGGTGCAAGTGTGAACCAAGTTCACGTTTTAGAAATGTAAATATATGGGTGTTTAGTGATATGTATGTAAAGGCCCCTAAAAAAATGATTTGTTGCTCGTGGTTATGACCTTAATCATAAATTGTGTTGAATTCTGACTAATCCGTGAAACACACACAAGGAATAGAGAGAGAGGGAAGGTAAAATACGATGATGTTTCACTTTTTGCCTTAGCTTTAATGGGGCTCGTACTTGGGTATTTATGGTATTCTACATATGTGAGTCTATTGCCTGACTGCTCTTTGGCTTCGTTGGATAAGTTTAATTTGTTTATGGTTGGAAGGGTCAACTCGGTCTGCTGAGATCTCCTCGGTCGGATGATATCACCTCGATCAGATGAGATCAGTTCAGTCAGCTGAGCTTGGTCTACATGGATCGACTAGTTGATATGGTCCGACTATCAATTCTTGACCCCTGGTGAGGAGCCTCTCGGTATCTCTAACATGATTGGAGATACTTGTTAACTAGGTCTTTCCTCGGATTGACTTTCTCATAATGGTTGGCTTAGACAGCTCTTTGTCACGTTTTTGGACGAATGGCTTGGGTTTGGATCATCTAATCATCTTTTTATGTGCTTCATTGCTCGATTGGTTTTGACCTTACTGGCATGACTCAGACAGCTTCACTTGGTCGGACAAGTAGGCCTCATGCTCTTTTCGTGGGCCCTCATTGTCATACTCTTTCATGCTAGATAATTAGATCTCCTCAGGATTAGTGTTGTGCATTTTTCTATGTACGTATTTTAGTTTTCTGATTCTTTTATTTCTTGAAAATAATGTTGCGATAAGTGTAAGAGAGTTTAATGTAAAAAAATTAATTGTATTTATTATTAATCATTTTTTAATTATTGAACTTAATTTATTTTAGTACCTTTGATTCTTATAAATAAGGTGAGACGAGGCTCCTCCTTTATTTACTCAGCGACTTCTCTCATTTGAATCAATTGGCTTCCGGGTGTTGTGATGGAGAACGTGTCAAACCCCTCAGGCAACATCCTTAATAAAGACATAATCTATTTTTCATTCGGAAAGCAAAATGTATGGGATATTGCGAAAGGTGAAAGGAAAAAAATTATCGTTAAGAAAAGGAAAAACCCAAGTGGGATCGTCTGATTCGCTCTTCGGTCCTCAGCGGATGAATGTCAGCCCAATCTCTTGTTGTGACACAAGATACTCTAATCGACAGGTTGCATAAGAAGTTACTGGTGCTTTCTTATTGTACGGTGATGGTGCTATATTGATCACAGTGTTTGAGTTGGATTAGATCTTGGGGTATGAGAAGCCATAATCTTATTTTTTGGATTTCAATTTTTTTAAAATCCTTTTTCCTTACATTCTCTTGGAGTAGATTGCTCGGTTTTGAGAGGCTTGGCAAAAATTTAGCCCTGATTGGCATCAACGAGAATCTGACTGAGATGCGATCGTTAACAAAATAGGTGTCGACCGAGGGTAAATGACTCTCAAGTGAGGATGACATAGTGGACGATCCAATGATCCTCCAAAGCCCATGAAAAGCTAGTTGATGGGCACCGACCATCTCTCAAATTGATGGCTCGCTGTCTGAAAGAGATAAAAAATTCCTTCAATTTGACGGTCGGGATCCATTTAGGTGACGAGATAAGCGAGCGAATGAATGGTGTGAGGAAAGCGGAGACGAAGGAGGAGGTTGAGGCCCTTCTCGGTTAAAAACTATCAGACATCCAAGAAGCATCCATGATACACCGAGCTCTAGTCGAGAAGGATCGCCTGAATCAATTTACTTATTGAGGGGAGGGGAGGGGAGGCGAGGGGGAGAGAATTTTGCATAAGAGAATTCTGTCTACGGTATCTTTCACCAAAAGTGGCGACTGCCCTCCTTGAATTTTTTTTTTAATTCTTGCTAAATTTTTGGCTCCTTCTGTAATTTTAATGTCTTTTCACAAATAAATTTTATTTTTTAATCTCATTTTCTTTGTTGATGTAATCATTCTATTGCAATTATTGATCATTTTTTGTCAAACATCTATTGGCCAAAACGTTCATCCATCCTTTCTTAAGAGGCTATATCATGTAGAGTAAAATTTTAGGGCTTCGGGGGAGCTCAGTAGCTCAAACAAACAAAATTTAGTTTCTAATGTAATCACGCCACATTTTAGCACGTCTATTGATAGAACACAATTTTATGTATTTTTCGTGCATTATATTCTGCCCTTAATCTTAATTTATCAATTTTTAAGCTTATAGCAGGTTGTTCTTGGTCTTTGCAGTTTATAATGTGCATTTCAGAGCAAAGAAACAATATCTTTATATAAGTGAGACAGGCTTAACCGCAAAAAAAAGTGGTGTAGTTCCACAACCTTCTCTATATAGTCGGTTTAATTACACTAAACCTATGAGTGGCTAAATTGGGTTCATCGTAACAACGTCATGATTTGGCATGGTTAGGTTGCTTCTTCGACTAAGATGGTGTGGTTACGCTGGCATCGGGTGTGGTCACGCCACTGAAGCCTATCAACTTAGAAAGATATCTCCCTACTAAACTTGGATCTGGGCCATAAGCATAGATGTCAAGACACATCTTGGGACATCTTTTGGCTGATGGAGGCTTGGGTTTGAAAGGAATTAAGAGATCTTTATAATTCCCTTAGGGTTTATTCTTAATTGTTTAAGAGAGGAAGCCTTGAGGGCTATTTATTTTGTATTTTCTTTGAGAGGAGCTTATATGAGAGAAAGGATAGCTGCTTGTATGGCTGAGGAAATTTTTTATTATAAGTTATTTTTATTTTGTATTGCTACTTGCATTATTTGTTTCTATTTTCTTGAATTGTTTCTTTTAATAATGAATAGTTAAATCTCATTTGTGCCTCTATGATGTAGAGATAGTGGATCTTTTTTATTTTTCTAACTCGTTTTCCTTATAAACATTTCTTGAGCTTCGTCAAGTTGTTGAGTTAGCATGTCAATTTTTTTTACTCATGGTCTAGCTAATTAGGATGTTAAATTTATCATAAACTATGACTCCTACCCATTGCATAGTGGAATGAATAGGCTAACCACAAAAACGTAGTGAGATAGACATATTCTCACTAGAGTTTTGCAACAGAGATACATGAACTGAAAATTATGGAAAACAATGTATGGTTAAGCAAAATTTAACTGTATAGGTTTTTTGTTCTTCTTAAGGACTATGGATAGGCCAAGTTGAAATTTTATCCCTAATTCCCTAATTGCCAACTATCTCGTAGGGGAACACTTAGGAAAATTACAAACTTACACTACACCCGTGTCACAAAGTTACGGGCCTCATCTCACCTAAAGAACATTGAGAAACTTGCTTTTAATTTTTAAGAACTTGCTTTAGTTTTTAGATTCTTACTTAGAATTTTAGGATTTGATTCTATATTTGTGATAATGACAGGCTCGGTTGCTAAAGCTAGTAAACTAGAGATTCACTCATTCTTAACTCTTTTTTCATTAGATCGATACACATACTCTTCAACCCATATATTATTTGACACATGTACTTATGTGTTTTGTCACTTGCCTCATGCCAACGTTTTAGTGATAAAGTTCTTAGTGCTATTGCTAGAGAAAGATATTATGAATTAGTATGATTTTAGGAGAATTGTAGTTGAACGACTTAGAAGTTATGTTTGACATTTTAGTTTTTTTTTTTTTTTTTTTTTTTTTTTGTTTTTTTTTGTTATTCCTTTTTTTTTTTTTTTTTTATGTTTCAGTTTTATATGTGTTACACTTCCACATTTGATTTGCCAATTTTTTTTGCAGGTGCTAAAAAGGCTAAAAAATAGTAAACATAAATAAAAAAAAGTTTAAAAAGCTAAAAAAGTTATAAAAGCCAAAAAAATCCTAAAATAAAGTATGTTGTTCTTATTTTGTATGTGTCTTACATACTGACAAATATTTGTGTGTCAATGTGACTATGTGTGTTAGAGTAGAGTTTTTTGAGTATGCCTTTAGGATCACTTGTTTACATGCCATAATGTGTGCATAGGACTGCTAAAGACCAACATTGTACCTTTTGACCCTGAGGTTGATCAGACCTTTAGATGCCTTAGAATAACCCATTCACTATCCGACACACATATAGAAATAGCTCTCACAACCACACCATGAACCCACTTAGAGATTATGCTAACCCATATGTTGAGGAGATACACATAGGTATAAACTACCAAACAGTAGCGGTCAACTCTTTTAATTAAGATCAACAATTATACCAATAGTGTAAAATATCCAGTTTAGGGGACTACCCACTGAGGACCCAAATCAACAGTTAGCCAATTTTTATGAAATATGTGCCACTTTTTAGTATAATGGTGCCCTCATGATGTTTTTAGACTTATGTTATTCCCATTGTCTCTGAGAAACCAAGCCAAGGTGTGGTTGAAGTCCTTCACCTTGGGATCTATCATCACTTTGATTGACCTTTACCAAAATTTTTTGGCAAAATACTTTTCTCCATCTAAGACTGTCAAGCTTAGGAATGATAACACATAATTTACACAAATAAATGAGAAATTAATATATGAAAGTTGGGAAAGGTTCAAGAAACGACTTAGTAGGTGTCCCCTCTATTCCTTGCCTGACTGGCTGGTTATCCAAACTTTCCACAATGAGCTAGTAGGTTTCCTTATGTCCATTATAGACACTACAACAAAGGGATCATTGATGTCTAAGAAGTTCAAGAAAGCCTATGAGTTAACAGTGCTGTGACAACCAATAATTATCAATTGCCTTTAGATAGATTCATACCCTCAAATGTAGCTAGTTTTCGGGACATGGATGTTTGAGCCATCTTAGCCACCCATGTGGCTGTCATTTGTAAGAAGTTAGACACTTTTAGGGTGAATTTTATGCAAGGATCTCCACCAAGTGAAGGGATGATGTATGGATCATTAAGAGATCCTGATGATGACTTTGGAGGCTGTAAATTCCATGAAAACTATTATCATAACCTTATTCCAATACCTACAACTCCAGTTGGAAAAACCTTCCAAACTTTCAATCAAGCTGTAGAAAACTAGCAGTGGGGGAACCTTCAAGCTAACCCTATAAATAGTTGGAACGCTTAAGGAAATAATCCCTAAAAATCATCATAGCAACTAAAATTTCAAGCCAATACCCAGTCTATGAAGAAAAGATCACTCAGAGAGGAGCTAATAATTTAAATGAGGAATCAACTATAGAGCCATTTTGTAGCCACTAAGAACATAGAAACTTATTATGGCAAATGATAAATTCTATGAATAATGTCCTCTCATGTGCACTCTCAATTAACACTAAAGTGAACCCTATAGAAAAGGGAAGGAGCAAGTGCAAGCTGTGAAATTAAGGAATGGGAAGTAGTTAGAAGCCACTCAGAAGTTTACATATTTACATATTTTATATATATATGAAATATAAATGTGATCACAAACAATCCCTTAGATAACTATAATTCCAGGTGATGAAAATTGAGTAGAGCTTGGTAATATTTGCCACTCGTAAAGCCCCAATCCTCAACGAGTAAAAACAACATTTGACTCATGTTCTTTAGCGTCTTCTACATTTGGTGACTAACTCATAATCAATGAGTTGTTAAACTCGAGTTAAGCTTAACAATTCATTCGATCAATTAAACTCGCACTAATTTTAGTACAAGCAACTCACTCCTTAGTGCTTAATTGTCGAATCCTACAAATAGTTTATTGATCACCTCATCACTCATCAAGCCACAAATTTATACCCTTAGAGCTTACTTATAACTTTAATAATGTATGAAATAATTATGAAATTAATATTAAATATTTTACTTTATTTATTTAAAAATAAGTATTAAACATATATTATTAAAAAAGAAAAAAAATTTGGTTCCGACAATAAATTGTTCAATCGAGTCACCTTTCTATTTTATTATAATTTTAGCTGTAACCTATAAAACATCTTGATGGAAGAATAGAATGTAATTAAATTAAAAATAGATGAGGAAAAAAATATTAGATGATATGATGAAGAAAAATACGCCTAAAAGTTTTATATTTTCACTCATAAAATCAAATCTTTAATATCAAATAAAAAATATCATTACTATTTATTTCTTAAAAGTGAAATGGCACACCTTTTTATTGATTTATGATACTTAAGTGTTATAAATATAAATATGTAAGTTTAGGTGTTAGATTGATAAATACATAAGGATTATCTGGTATGTATGTAATTTTTTCTATTTTTTTTTTAGTTTCATTAATTTAGTGAAAAATAAATAAATAAAGATCTAAATACACGAGCAAAATAAAATGAATAAATAAATAGGACTTCAACTCTGCTCTTTCTGCTGATCGGTCATCTTTGACCGGTAATCCTTGGGTCAGCAAAAGGCCGCTTAGTTAGGGCTGTCAAAAAAGCTTGTGTTCGCGAACAGCTCGTGTTCGGCTGGTTCGTTAAGTAAACGAGCCGAATACGAACAAATTTTTAAAGCTTGAATTATAAACGAGTCAAACACAAACAGTTCTTTGTTCGCTCGTGTTCGGCTCGTTTTAGCTCGAAATAAAAAAAAAATTAAATAATTATTTATATAATAATATATTACATATATTATTTATATAATAATATATTATATATATTTATATCTAAGTTTAAATCATAGCATCTCATGTGGTAATGCGGTTAATCCCTTATTTTGTATATATTTAGTCCAAGTTCGAATCCAACACTTTACATCTATTTTTTTCAATTTAATTTTAACGAGCCAATTTCGAGCCGAACACGAACACGAATATTTAAATCGAGGCAAACACGAACACATTGTTCATGAGCTAATTTCAAACACGAGCCAATTTCGAACACGAGCTATTTCGAAAGAGCCGAACACGAGCCAAGCCTGAGCTCGCTCAAGCTCGGCTCATTTACAGCCCTATGCTAAGTAGGCTTCAACTCATCATAAGTGGTCCACCGACTGAAGTTGTCTTTCGGTTATCATAATCTCTAGCCAGCAACCCTTCATTAGCTGATTAGCTTCAGTGATTTGTTGGTAGGCTTTGACTTCTACTCTGAAAAAACTTAGTCGATGGACATCTCTAGCTTGCGTGTCGTATGTTTTGTATGTTGGTGAGTTCTTCTTAACCATGCTTCCTTTGACTTATCAGATTTTCTTCCAGATTTATGCTGATTTATTTTTAGTATACAACCATAATCACATCCTCAATACATATAAACTTAAAAGAAGAAAAAGCCTTTTGTAAAAGAGATTAGATATATCATACTCTTAAGTTTCCAAAACTTGTTGATAGCTTGCAATAAGTTACCACAAAATGGATACTTACCAAATGCATAGCCAATTAGAGCGAGATTTTAGATCCTTGCCAAAATTCTTCTATGAGAAGCTCGCGGTTTCTTCAGAGTGAAGACTGTAAAAAAGTTTGCAGCTAATGGCTTTCAGCAAAAGCACAAGCTTATCTTGGATGGAAAGGAAAAGGGGGCTAATAAGAGCAAAACCCTCATAAGAAAAAAAAAACTTTATGGCACCACTTGCTTTCAGTCTTTTTCATATCTTTTATCTCCCCTCCACATACTACATTTTATAAGCAATAAACAATGAATGTCATTGTCTCCAACTCTACATACTTATCTTTTGAAAGGAACATACTAATAATGAAGTTGAATTGGGTTTCCGGCTTCCTTTCAAAATAAGAAAAAATCAACTGAATTTTTGGAATAATGAATCATCTAACTACTTTTGTGTCACAAAAGAGCTGGGTGCATGATGCGATTTTTTAGAAAATTGCGTAGGCTTGCCATTTCTAAAAGAAAAATTTGCGTACGTAAGACGTACGCAGCACTGCGTACGTCAGAGAGGTTATTCAGAGGGTATTGGGGGGTTATATCCGCGTTATACCCCCTATAACCTCCATGTAACCTACCTGAAACCTACAAATATATGAAAACAGAAGCGCATAACTTACTAGAAGGTACATGTAGGTTACAAGTATGTTACAGGGAGGTTACAAGGGATATAACACGGACATAAACCCTCAATACCCTCTTAATAACCTTTAGGATGTTTGCAGTTGAACGCAAATTTTTATCAATTCCTAAATGTCACGGACAAAAAGTCTTACATCGGTTAGGTGTAGGGCCGAAAAGCGGTATTTAAGTCCTGGGCTGCCCACTACCCCGAAGAGCTCTTTTGGGAGGTGACAAGTGGTATCAGAGGTGGTGTGGTATCAGAGTCGATTACTGCCTGCCAGGTGGTGGACTCTCCATGGTCCAATGGGCCCCTCAGTGGAGCAGATCCGTGACGAGGGCGTCACGTGATTGGGTGGAGGAGAATGTCAAGGAAAAAAAATCTCACATCGGCTAGGTGTACGGCTGAAAAAAGGTATTTAAGTCCTGGGCTGCTCACCAACCCGAATAGCACTTTTGGGAGATTAAGGGCCCGTTTGGGGTAGCTTATAAGTGCGGAAACGCCGCCTCACTGTTTGTTTAGCATGTTTCAGGTGATTATCTGAAAACGGCTTTTTCTGTTTCAACAACAAGCGGATCGCGGGGTAACCCCAACGTCTGCGTTATTTATCCGCGTTCGCTCATTTATTTTACGCCACTGCCCTCTCTTGTTCACGGAACCACCCCTCTCGTCTTCTCGTTCGGCTCTCCCTCTCGCCGTCGAAGTTGTGGGAAGTCGAACACTTCGCTGGCGACCCCATGCTCCTAGCCGATGCCACCTCACTGTCGTTGCTTGTTCGGTGAAGCAGTCCTCTCGTCGTACCTCATGCCGGTCTGCTCAAACATCGTAAGGGTTCGGTCACAAAGGAACTACAACTTCTTCGAACATATCAACATCAGTCTCCGCTATGCAAACCATTGCTTGGATCCTGCAAAATCACTTTGTTGCTCTTTTTCTATTACACCGTACGAGTTCTATGAACCCTAGTGGTGATCTCCCTCGCCCTTTCATTTGATGTCGTCTTCGACTTCCTAAGTTTGAGGTTTCTAGCCTTAGTTTGTTGTCGTGCATTGAATCCTCTGTTTTCTACTTGTTAATGGGCTTCTTCTTCTTACTTATCTGGTTTGAATTGAATTGTTTTCATTTTAATTGTTGAATGATGAAATCCTTGTCAGATAGATCTGCTAACTGATCTAGAATTAGCAGGTTTTTCCGAGTCTCTTTTGAGTTCAGAGTTCTGAATTCTGATCATCATTGATAAGTTTGGATCATCTATGATAACTTTGAAGGATAAGACATGGAATAGTTCAAATTGTTTTAAATTTTCCAAATTGTTTTAAATTTTCCT
>NW_018164645.1:164956-172018 GCF_001263595.1 Phalaenopsis equestris
GTGGAAATGTAAGTGAAAGCTACGTTAATTAAGGTTAGCAGAACAAACATTGATTCTTTATTTGTAATTTTAGTTTGAGATGATAATTGATAGTTTAATTCAGACATGTAAATATGAGGTTTTATATGAGGTTTTCTGCCACTGGTTCAATTTCACAACCACCCTTCAGACATTTTCTGCAACTAGTCTTCCTCATTATCCTCCCCAAGGCGGATTTGCAACCCCGCCACCTCCTCCTATCGGCACACCTATTGGCTTTGCATCCAGAGAACAAATGCAATATGCTAGTGCAGCTCCTATTTTGGGAAATTATGTTTTAGGACTTGTAGAAGATTGTCAATCAATAACACTTGGTTCTGCTCCTGGTTCAGTTGATCCTAAACTAGATTTTAGATGTTTGTCGAGGTCATTTGATAATAATGGGAGACAATTTATGTTCTTGAGAAATACCCTTTCAACATTGTTCAGACATGCCCCTTCTACATTTTAAAATGAATATTATCATAATTTTAGTAATAATTTTGTTATGTTTTTTTTTTTTTTTTAATAGGTATGTAGATAGTCTCCATTGAGTGAGGAGTATATCTTTTTTTTTTCTTCGAACTGTTATGTAGTGTTTTTTAGATTTTAATATATTAAATATATTCTCATTATAAAATTGTTGCAAACCGCTCCACTGTGCATGACTGAAATGATTATTTTTTCACAGAAAGTATAATTTACCCCGAAGAGCTCTATTGGGAGGTGACAAGTGGTATTAGAGTCGATTACTGCCTGCCAGGTGGTGGACTCTCCATGGTCCAATGGGACCGTCAGTGGAGCAGATCCGCGATGAGGGCGTCACGTGATTGGGTGGAGGAGAATGTCACGGAAAAAAAGTCTCATATCGGCTAGGTGTACGACTGAAAAAAGATATTTAAGTCCTGGGCTGCTGACCAACCAGAATAGCACTTTTGGGAGATTAAGGGCCCGTTTGGGGTAGCTTATAAGTGTGGACGCCGCCTCACTGTTTGTTTAGCATGTTTCAGGTGATTATCTGAAAACTGCTTTTTTCTATTTCAACAAGAAGCGGATCGCGGGGTAACCCAGCGTCTGCGTTATTTATCCGCGTTCGCTCATTTGTTTTATGCCACTGCCCTCGCTTGTTCACGAAACCACCCCGCTCGTCTTCTCGTTCGGCTCTCCCTCTCGCCGTCGAAGCTATTGGAAGCCGAACACTTCACTGGCGACCCCATGCTCCTCCGCCCCAGCCGCTGCCCCCTTGTCATTGCTTGTTCGGTGAAGCAGTCCCCTCGCCGTACCTCATGCCGGTCTGCTCCAACATTGCAAGGGTTCGGTCACGAAGGAACTACAACTTCTTTGTACATGTCAACATCGGTCTCCGCTATGCAAACCATTGCTTGGATCCTGCGAAATCACTCCGTTGCTCTTTTTCTATTACACCGTACGAGTTCTATGAACCCTAGTGGTGATCTCCCTCACCTTTTCATTTGATGTCGTCTTCGACTTCCTAAGTTTGAGGTTTCTAGCCTTAGTTTGTTGTCGTGCATTGAATCCTCTGTTTTCTACTTGTTAATGGGCTTCTTCTTCTTACTTATCTGGTTTGAATTGAATTGTTTTCATTTTAATTGTTGAATGATGAAATCCTTGTCAGATAGATCTGCTAACTGATCTAGAATTAGCAGGTTTTTCCGAGTCTCTTTTGAGTTCAGAGTTCTGAATTCTGATCATCATTGATAAGTTTGAAGGATAGGACATGGAATAGTTCAAATTGTTTTAAGTTTTCTTATTCATGGAAGCTTAATCCTTTTCTTATGGGAAGTATTATTGTTGCTATTTAGGTGATTATTTGTATGGTTTTTTAGGACCGTGGAAATGTAAGTGAAAGCTACGTTAATTAAGGTTAGCAGAACAAACATTGATTCTTTATTTGTAATTTTAGTTTGAGATGATAATTGATAGTTTAATTCAGTGTGCCTCAGTCACATGTAAATATGAGGTTTTCTGCCACTGGTTCAATTTCACAACCACCCTTCAGACATTTTCTGCAACTAGTCTTCCTCATTATCCTCCCCAAGGCGGATTTGCAACCCCGCCACCTCCTCCTATCGGCACACCTATTGGCTTTGCATCCAGAGAACAAATGCAATATGCTAGTGCAGCTCCTACTTTGGGAGGTTATGTTTTAGGACTTGTAGAAGATTGTCAATCAATAACACTTGGTTCTGCTCCTGGTTCAGTTGATCCTAAACTAGATTTTAGATGTTTGTGGAGGTCATTTGATAATAACGAGGAGACAATTTCTGTTCTTGAGAAATACCCTTTCAACATTGTTCAGACATGCCCCTTCTACATTTTAAAATGAATATTATCATAATTTTAGTAATAATTTTGTTATGTTTTTTTTTTTTTTTTAATAGGTATGTAGATAGTCTCCATTGAGTGAGGAGTATATCTTTTTTTTTTCTTCGAACTGTTATGTAGTGTTTTTTAGATTTTAATATATTAAATATATTCTCATTATAAAATTGTTGCAAACCGCTCCACTGTGCATGACTGAAATGATTATTTTTTCACAAACAGCTACAAATCAGTTGTTCTCAAACCGCAGAAACCAAACAACTTAACAACTTATTCAGTTCAGGAGTAGAATTATCATTAATCCACAAACAGCTGCAAATCAGCTGTTTTCTAAACATTCAAACCAAACAGCCAGATAGCTTATCCGGATCAGCTGCTTATCAGCAGTATCTGGATAAGTCATAAGTCCGGATAAGCTGCAGCTGCCCCAAACAGGCCTTAAATAAAGCTTTGAATGGAAATGCTCAATGCACTTGCTGGCGTTTTTTGTCGGACTTGTAGTTGCTGGTATTCAAATATACGGTTTATGCCATTAGATCTGAAGCTTCGGACGAAATTACAGTCCCAAGAATAGTGGGGCCCACTTTAGCCATGCATGCACAGTAGAAATGATTTTTTTTTTTCCTGTAAAAAAAAGTAGTGGATTTGTGTTAAATTAATATATATACTTTTTTTTTTTTTTCCTTGAGTTGCGAGAATTTATAGTGTTACTCATGAAATGATAAAATATGATACATTCAAATTAAAATTAAATAAATTTCTAAATGCGCCATAGATTAAGATAACATAATTTAAATGCAAGATAATGAAAGTACAAAAAATATTTTCTTAACCATAGAAAAAAATTAGAGTTGGGTACTTCAAATTTCTCTATTTTTATTCACATTAACATTCATAAATAAACTTTGATTTAGACTGAACTGTGTATGTCCGAAATTATTCAAAGAGTATTGAGAAGTTATAAATTAGAGAGGTGTAACTTACCTATAATCCTCAATACATAATAACCTTTGAGGTAATACGTGCGCAAACTTTTCTCTCCCTATACAAAGAAGTGGTACGTTTTTCTAAAATAATTATTACAGAAAGTATAATTTACTGATTTAAAAAACTCGCACTCATAATGTGGACTGAATTGATGTTGCAGCAGCAATGTTGCGCCTTTTTCTACGCTAGAAATGAATGCTGTCTATCTTACGGTGTGTTCCTTTATATCCTTTATATATTCTTATGCGCTTAAAAAATAAATAAATATGAATATAAATCAGTATTTTATGATATTTAATTTCCTTATTATTTCTAATTATTTAGGGCATGATTAATATATCCTAAGTTAAGGGTAAATATTTATTACTTTTATAATTAGTTCTAACTCAAAAAAATGTAATTTTATGCCATATAAATATTTAAGAAAATGTTGTGCAATTTCTTATGAGTAAATTCTTTTCTAATAAAATTATGTTAATAGCATCGTGGGTATCTCGGAGACTCGTAGAGGAAAGATAAGGCAGGACAGAATAAATAGGAACCAATATAGCTTTTAATAGCGGCGTTGGTGCTTCACTGGCCTCACACATGCGCCTCTAGCCTCCTACCGCCACCGACACTTTCTTTATGTCTTTATTTATTGAATGATTTTTATATCTATAATAAAAAATTATAATATTTTTACATCGAAAATTTTAATTTATTTTTCATATTTCAATAATTTTATGTGCACATTTTAAAAAATTAATAATATAAATATAAAAATGAATGTTTAAATGTTAGATGTCGCATTTTTATGGAAATCTTTCTTTGTTCAAATTTACAGTCTGTTTAAGAAGGTGGTAAGAACATCCCTTATGGTATTTTTACACTAATTATTTATAAAATGATAGAATAATAGTAGTTTTATAAGTTGATTTTACTTACGGCAAAGTATAGAGATAATTGATTTATGATCATCTATTCTCTTTTTTTGTTTTCCATTTAAAAAAAATTTTTTTTTAAGAAATGACGGAGGTTATTATACGAGCTCCGGTCATCTTTCCTGCGCATGTACACTCAGGGGGAATCGAATCTCAGATCAGAGAGAACTTACAACTGACAAGTGTAGAAGCCCGACCAATAGATCTGAGCATGTGGCACATGTTTCCCATCTTCGTACAGCTGTCCTACTCTTCACCAACCAAATCTTTTTGTAAAAGTATTTTTAACTTTTGCCGGATAACAATTTATAAAGCAATCAAAAGCTACCTATATATCAAATAAACATTATGTATACCTCTTCTGACTTTTTAAAGTTAAGACTTGTTTCAAAATTGCAGGGGTTTATATAGAGCTTAATTTATTCTTTGTACCATTTGAATTTATAAGAGAGAGAGAGAGAGAGAGAGAGAGAGAAGTTATTACTATTTTGATGTAGTGTGTATTATAAATATTTTTTTTTAAAATAATAGAAGAACAATCTTTTTGTAACTTGATATGAACCATTTTTTTTAATGTTGATAATAGGCAATTTAGAGGACGATGACAACCAATATTAGAGAGTGACAAATGACAATATAAGGATGCTAACAACTTCAAAAAAATAATAGAGCAAAGATAAGTGCAACATGAACTTGTCTTTCTTGAATAGATCTCGATCTAGCTGCTAGTCAAGATAATGCCGACACCAAATTACATGATAATGGCAAGATTTTTGTGGAGGCTAGAGAATAATCATGTTGTGAGATATGTACTTCCTGACATAGAAATGAAACGCAAAGAACACAAGCAAACAGAGATAATTTATGTGGTTTGATCCAACTGGATCTACGTCCACAGGAGAGAATCAATCAAATATTTCACTAAGGAAAAAAAAATAGAGAATACATAGCTTATACATAGAGATGAGACATCATCTTCCTTCTATGGCCTCCCTCTCAAGCGACACATTGATACAAGGCCTCAAGATGCTCTCCTCCTCTCTAGCTCTCTAGCTATTCTCTCCTCCTTTGTGGTAGCTTAAGATCTCTTCTCTTGCACTCTTAAGTCTCACACCCTCTCTATTTATAGAAGCAAGAGAGTGGTGGGTGGGAGATAGGTGAGCGATAGGTGATATGTGGTAGGTGAGCGGTACCACATTACAAAAGTGTCTGTTTACCTTAGTTCAATATTTGGGGTAACAAATCAATGAAAGGAACAAATGAATGTTCATCAAGAGCAATGATTAGCTTCGTCTTCTTACAATAGATGGTGGGAGTCAGTTTTGTAGGCTTTGTAGAGGAAGAGCAGAAATTTTTGTGGAGAACTTGATACTTTGCATTCGTAGGGCAATGCGAATGGTGAAGAATAGATAGTTGAAATCATAGTAAGGGAGATAAAGCGGGTTGATTGCAAGAAGTTTTTCTGAGAGGTCAGGATAATAAGGAGAGGGTATGAAGTAGTGTAGCAATGAAATCGTGATTGTTCTGTTTGGCGAAGGGACTTTCAGAAGGCATGTGGGAGATGAAGAGGCGGTCAGACTTTATGTGCATCAATGGTGGATCATGTGAATGCTATGGCTGAGTGGTAAGTCGAGCAAGGTGAAATCTAAAGATGGAGTTGCAAATGAGGGCACCAATTATTATGATGCAATTTCTTGAATCTTAATAATTGGCAATTTGGATGATGCTAACAACTCCAAAAGTTAGGCGAGGGAGGATTAGTGAATATAAACTCGGATTAAAGAGAGATAAACGCAATATAAGGATGCCGACAAATCTAAAAAATTAAAAAGATGAGTGAAGAAGAAGCCACAGGAAAAAGAGCAAATTTATCACATTTCTCATTCTATTCAAAATTCCAATAGGAGCTATTTATAGAAATAGAGGACTACTACATATTTTAATTGACTAATTAGCTAAATTTATTGTCTAACACGACAATTAAGCAATGAAACATCCTATCAAAGCTACACTTATCCAAATCTAATTACAAGAAGTAGATTTTCATGATAAAAATTTGTAAAATATACTTAGAAAGCATTGACAGTGAAACAAAACACTAATGACAGTCTAAAAAGCCAAGCAATTAGAAAATGATCCCAAACAATAAACATACTTTTAGTATTAACATTGTTCAAAGAGATGATGAGCTTTTTGAGAAACTTCCTAAAACACTGTTATCAAACAAGCTATGTATTATTGTTTTAAATTTATCCAACACCTTAATGTTTTAAATTTATACTTGAAAAGTATATTTCACCTTGGTAATACTACTATTTTTTAGTGTTACATGAGTAAAAATAAATGTTTAGGTGCGAGAGATCTAAATACATAAGAATGGAGCATTATGATTGAGCTGATTTTTTCTCAAGTTAGCTGATTTTTTAGGTGTTTTTTTAAATAAAGTAATGAATGAGCTGATTTTTTCCTTTAATTTAAATGATATGAAATGATACGATTTTGATTTTTAAATAAATGTAAAATAATGAATCCATCTATTGTAAATAATAAATATTTAAATTATTTAAATGCAATGAGCTGAATAAATTTGAAAAAAATAAAAAATTGACACGTGCTAATTTTTTAAGAAAATTCGGAAAATTTTGAGCCGGGATATTTTTTCTTTCAAGTAGTATCAACAACATAATTTAGGGAAATTTAGGGTCTGTTTGGGGCAGCCTATAAGTGCGGGCGGTGTTTTGAAAACGCCGCCCACACCGCCGCCGTACTGTTTGGTTCGCGCGTTTCACCA
>NW_018164645.1:172063-183292 GCF_001263595.1 Phalaenopsis equestris
TCGCCCCGGGGGGCGGGCCCGCAGGCCGCAAGCAGGATAAGCAGCTTATCCTTAAACGCACAAGCTGCCCCAAACGGACCCTTAATATGGTCAAACAATAGATAATCATGTGTACGTATTTATCTCTATGAAATTAATCTAATTAATATTGATATAATATTTAGGTTGGTATTTTTTAAAATAAAGTTAATACCATTCTAATTTTGCTTCGTCAAATTTAATTGAACTTAAATTTTTAATGAGACGAACTTAATGACATATTAAGTGTTCTGAACCAACTCAACAAGCTTAAATTTATGTATTTATGAAACTAGTTAAGACGATTCAAATTTTGATTCAACATATATTATTTTTGTACATACATTTTTAGTAAGACTTGTCTAATGTTGTAAATAAACCTAAATCAAATACTTTAAACGCAGTAGAATATTTTGTGATTTATGTTAAGAGGCAAATAGCCTATAAATATTCAATGGTTAGAGTCAAAATGATGTTTTCCATAAAATGAATTGAACTAACTCAACAAGCTTAATGTTGTTTATTTTGACTTAATTAAGGTAATTTAATATCAAAAGAATAATCAAACATTAAGTCAATCAATTAAATTTGGTGTTTAAGGATTTTAGTTAAAATTATCAGAACGCCACTACTAAAAAATTATAAAAAAAAGCCATTTTTCACATGAATAACCCTTTTTTTCAACTGAATAGGAGGCTAAAGTAGAAGGGAGAGGTTAAGATTTAAAAAAAAATGTTACTTAGTTTGATGATCAATGTTAATGATCCTTGTTGACAACATCACCGTCACCACCAAGGCTCTATTTGTTGCTCAATCTATGTGCTAGACCCTCATCACTTGATCATCATAGCTCTACCTTCATCGCTCAACTACCAATGATAGATTATCGTAGCTCGATTGTTACTACTTAATCACTATCACCGATTTTACATCATCTTACTATCCGCATCATCCTTCATCCTTCTTCATTACATCTATAATATCCTTGACCAAATTCATATCAAGCTATCATTTTATTCTTCTTACTTCTTTCGTCACTAATTGAGGTAATAATGGGACATTTGCAGGGATACTTTTATGATGAATAATTTTAATTAATTCAAGCTTTATGATTATTTCTTCTTCTAGGTTATCAAGAAAAAAATGGACCCTTTTAAATTCACTTTTTTTGTGTGTATAAGATCTTCTCATAAAATTAAGATTTGAAGTATTATGAAAATTTTTGCATCAAACTTATACATGGAAACTTCATAAACAATTTTATGATAAAGATTGATTATAATTTGTATGATGAAGCAAGATAACAATGTATATGATGAAGCCCACTAATCAAGAAGTTTATGGAATGAGACTAACAATTTTTTTAGTTTATTATTGTATGACCGGATTAGAAAAACTCGAAGTCATAGATACGGTCGACCAAGAATATCTCAAATCACTCTCTCGTGATTCAACTCACAAGAGAAGAACAAAGAAAGAAGGGCCAACGAGCAAAGGGTTATCTTCGTTAGCAAAATTTATTCAACTTATTTCGTTGTATTGGATGATTGACTTTAATACCTTTAAACTCCTTTATACAAAGTGGCATCATAAAGGTAAATGTGTACTAGTGTATCCCCAAAGAATATAATTAGGAAACTCATCATTAAAGGAGGTTGGAAGTTCATTTTTACTGTTCATTTCTTATCATATTAACTGTGTTATATTCCTTAGGCGGGATTCAAGACATTTTTGCGTTTAACACCCTAAAAGGCACGATAAGCGTGGAATCCATGCCTCCAACAAGAAGAGGAGCACAACACAGCGACAAGGCAGCCGCCTGACAAGAGTGAAAAACAAGATATTTAGGTGGCACGTTTTCCCATGTTTTTGATATTTTTATAATATATTATGCTTGAGAAATCTATGTTTTTTCCAAAGCGTTTCTTTTGTTTTGCTAGCTACATTTATATCTTTAATCACTATCACTTTTAGTATTTAAGTTTAAAGAGAATGAGCATGCTACACCTTTTTGTAAAGAGATAGGGGGTGCATCTCTATATTGGACAATTGAAAGTAGAAACCAACTAAAATAATAGCTTATAAGGTTGTAATTGAGTATTTAAAAAATTAAATGTATTGTAATGAAGATATTAGTTGTGTTGCATCTTATTCTTTAATTTATAAATGCTTTGTAATTAATATTTACTAGTTTTACATACTTATTTTCTTTTGTGTAACAAATTTAAGAAAATACTTCAAATTTAAAAGTTATAATTCTATCAATAATAGAGAATATAATACTTAAATAAAAAATTAAAAAAAATTAGCTAAATTCAACAAAATAAAAGATGAACAATATGATTGTAAAACTACTGTGAAAAAAAAAATATTTTATTTAAAAGATATTATGGAATAATATAAATACTTTTCTTTTTAAAAAATCAGACATATATCATAAAATTTTCTTCAAAAGATAAGAAAACAGTAGCTAGATGAGGATGTGATGGTGATTTTATAAAGAAAAAGTAAACACAATAAAAATGATATCCCAAATAAACCCAACACATCAAATGCTCCTCAGTTTGGTTATATGTTGCCATCACAGGCCCCCAGCACACACAAACGCAGCACTTCTGCAAAAAGACAACGTGCACATTTTTATACCTTATTTTATAAAGATTATATTTTACGCAACATAAATATAATACAATTTAACCTCATTCCAATCAAGAAATACAAAAGTTAATTAAATTAATATTTATTTCCATCGCCTGTCAAAGACTAAAAACTTAACCGGAATATACACTTATCTTGCCCATTCCCCAACACGCTCCCCGAAAAACTAATAACCAATAAAATAAAACACCCTTCTACAAACATAAACACCAATTATGCGCTGTTGTGTACGTTAGGAAGATTATTAAGGAGAAATTGAGGAGTTATATCCATGTTATATCCCCTATAATATTTTTATAACCTATTTGTATCTTCTAGTAAGTCTTGCGCTTCTGTTTTCATATATTTGTAGATTACATATAAATTATGTAAATATAAGGCGGATATAACCTTCCAATATCCTCTAAATAATCTTTGTAGGCAATTTTTCCTCCGAGTCAGCTTATATGCCAAATAAATTCTAAACGACATAAAGCCACCTAAAAAGCAGAACAACAAAAAATCAGAATGGTTAGTACAGGAGTCCGCCGAGGAAGGCGACTCCGGTGGACGGAAGCCATGAGGAGCCGAAAATAAAATTAGCGACGGTGAACTTTCCAGCCTCCTCCGGCAGCGTAATCACTTTGTATCCTGGCCACTGTACCCTCTTTCCGACGGCAGCTCCCGGCCCGTAGTTCATGTACTCTCCGTAATATAATGTGTCGAGCGCAAATGTCTGGTTCCACTCTAGCCACCCTCTCGGCTCAATGTGCCCACCCATATACGACAGCAAGTACACCACCCTCGAGTACAGCTTCCATGGCCGGCCAAGAAACGTCTGAGAGCTCATGTTTCCCGCGCTGGCGTTAAGATCGCTCGCTGGTAGAATCTGGCAGTCATGGATCGAGATCCCGGTGTTCTGGTTCGGGTCCTTGCGATTCTGCGCGGTGATGGTTATTTTCTGCATCGTAAGAGGTTTCCGAGCCCAAACGCCGCACTTTTGGCGCACTTTTGGAACACAACAGCGGCGTTGCCGAAGATGAAATCAACAGTTCCGTAGATGTCACATTCTCGGAAGAATTGCCTCTGTGAGTGCACGTAAAGTGTGTCTTGGTAGCCGATGATGCTGCATCGGTACACCACCGCGTGGTCCGCTCCTACTCGCAGCGCCACGGCTTGGTGCTTATACGGTCCCGCCCAATTCTCTATTGTCATGTCCTTCATTATGAATCCCGCCCCTGTCGCGGCTGCAAGCAGAACCAGAAAATTTTTTTTTTCCGCCCGACAAATGTTTGATGAAATTCCGCAAAGAAAAGGAGAAGGAAATTTACATACCGAAGGTGGCTGTGTGGAAGGTGGTGAAGTTGTCGTAGATGCTTCGTGAACCGGCAACGACGGTCTTCCCCTTGCCATCACCAACGAACATGATATTGATCTTTTTCCTTGAGACTTTAATGTTCTCGTCGTATCGTCCGGCCTTGATGTAAATAATTATACGGCGGTAGCTGCCCTCAGGAGCAGCCTTGACCGCATCTTCGATTGTTTTGTGCGTTCCGTTGCCATCCTTGGACACGATGAAGTCCGCCTGTACTATCGGCGGAAGCATCTGGAGGAGTCTCCGATCTTTCGGTTTCACCCATTTCGGGAAAGTATCATCCACGGACAGAAGTCGGCGCTTCCTTCGATTCTCAATGGGAACACCCGCAAAATCCTGGCTTGAGCTCGCGGCGGAGAAAATGGCGAGGCAGTTGCTCACGAGCTCGGCGAGATCTTTCAAGTGCACGGCCATCTGCTGTTTGACATAGCCGTCGGGGATGCCGTCGAGGCCCTCGGAGCAAGTGTCGTGGTTTGTTAGCGCGGCGCTGAGCCAGGTGACGACGTCGTCATGCGCGTGGGCGCCGTGCGAGACGGCGAGGATTGATTGACTGAGCTGGTCGACGGAGTCATCGAGCAGCTCTATGCAGTCTTCGTAGGCAACGCGGATGCGCGGGTCCATGGGTGTTGAGGCCATGGCCGACGCGCCGTAGAGCGCAGCGCCGACGCGGTGCAAGGTCATGTTGAGAGAAATGTGAAGGAGATCGCGCTCGCCGGCTTGTCCCGTGAGCTTGCGGCTGGGTCGGTGGCCATTGGTGCGGGGCACAAGGTTTATGGCTGATGCGAAGAGAAGGAACAGAGTAAGAGTGAATAAGAAGATGCGAGTGGAGCAGAACCGGAGATGGCGACGGGTATCGTTGGCGGTGGAGTTGGATGGGCTAATTCTGTCGTAGCTCATGGTTGAGGAATGCTTGGCGGTGCTTGTGACTGTGAGTTTATAAGGGATGGGGAAGGGAATGGAGGATTAATTTGATGGGTCGGTGAAAAGTCTATTTTTTTTTCTACCGAGCTTGTAGACATGAGCTGGCTTCAACTTTTGAGTGGCGGGCTTCACTATGCGTGTGCCCGTAGAAGGAAGACGACGAAGAGCCGTGGATTTGGTTTTATTATAGGGCATTTACGGTGGATTTTGGGCGGGCAACTCCGCATGCGAGGTTAGATACTGAGCTGTGTAAGCCAGACCCAGCGATGTAAGGAAGAAATACTGACGTCCTTCTATTGTCATTAAGAATGCCTGTATAATATAATTGATAAGAGATCATTCACTAAAGATGTCTATTTAATATAATTGAGAAGAGATGATCTCGCGTTCTATTAGTCACATATTTTATTATATTTTTTTTTTGTAGGGATCGCCTTTTTACTCAAAGGGATGATATTCTAAAGCATTTATTAACGACCGTCTATATCTAATGAGACGAGAGGTTTTAACCAAAACGTCCAAGTAGTTCTCGGCATAAAAAAACTATCTGCCGACGACAACATGAGGTTTTATTCGAAGTATTTGCTAGATAGTCTATTGTTTGACAACTCCACTATTCATATATCGAAACAGCTGCCAATTTTCCTGTCATTTTCTCCGCACTTTTGGAATAATCTCGCGCGGAATTTACTGTCATTAAACCCAACACCTCTCTTTTGTGCAGCAATGGCCTAGAGGGAGCTGGATATTAATGTTCTTTGTTTTGACCTCTTTCAATTTGTTTCCTTAAGAAAATTTGTGTGTTGAAGCATCATGTATCTAAGTACTTAACAAGAGTTTTGCATAAGCTACACAAGAGAACTGAAGGCTATTACACAACCCAAAATAATACAGTCAATCACTCATTAGAGTAAAGCAGCGATCTACCATAGGTTGGCACGGTGTAATGTAAATTGAAGACTGTTACACAACCCAACAGTCTTCAATTTATATGAAAGAATAAAATAACTATATTAACAAACATATTGAAATAGATAGTAATAACTTAAAATGTGAAATTCAAATACTAAATAATGAAAAATTAATTTATATTTCATCTCATATCGACATACATTGAATCTCCTTTTGAAATATTTTACTAAATTACACCTCTTTGAACCATAAGAGGAGAGACCTCTACATAAAAATGTACTTCTCTTTCAAAATATGAAGTTAGTAACTCCTAGCACAAATCACGAAGATGTAATAAGCTTTGGAAAAAGAATTGTTTCTAGCATCCCAAATTGACATGTCATAAACAATTTACAATCTTGTATCTTAAAGAAGTGACGAGTGTAAATGAGTGCTGGAAAATTGTCTTTTAAATGAGTTAATGTTTTTCATTGTTTTAAATGGGTATTTATCAACATTAGAATGAGAAAGCACAAATTTTAATATGTTATAACTTTTTTGCTAATTATTAGAACAAATTTCACCTATATAACATATATATTTTGCTTCAACACACACACACTAGATGTTCATATGTACTATCATTAATAATATTTTTGGTTGTTCATTTTCTTATATAATAAACCATATTTATGAAAATTCTCTCACTAGTAATGTAACTCCTAAGGAATAATCAATCTTCACAACTTGGACATGGTGGAAATTAACTCCTTAATGACTATATATCTAGTGATTATATCTAAAAGAGTAGTTGGAGCATCATATATGTAATTATAAAATTATTTATAATAAGATATTCATATGTATGATCCAATAAAAAATTTATATTTAAGAAATCCTCTATTTTTAATAATATTACAAGTTTCCATAAAAATATATTTCTCTTCCACCTTCTTCATATTTTGGGATTTAGATTTCTTTTACTTGTCAAGAGCACATTCATACAAAATACTAAACTTATTTAGAAAAAAAAGTATTGACTTATTGAATAGTATGAATAATATCATACAAAAGGATTAATGAATAATTTTTCATATCATTCATTCCATGATTGCTATGGACTAAATATAATTTCTTAATAAAATTAATCTTTATCATCATATTCATTTTATAGTACGATTACTTTAAATTTTGAAGTATTCCAATTATGATAACTAAATAGTGCTAGTTAACATATGATAATCAAATTGATTATATAGTACGATGTGCACCACACAATATAATGAATATATTTTTAAAATAGTTATATTAAATGTAAGTTAATATTATTGTAATAATACTAAAAAAATCACATAATATGACATATATCAATCTATAAAACTCAAGATTAGTTACTTATATCATATAAAGTAACCTTAATAAAAATTACATAAATTTAATTTCATAATTGAACATGAATATTGCATTATCGTTGATGTTTGAGATTGATTAATCCATGTTTCCCTTAAATCTATGATTACACTTGCAATTTTCCATCTTAGTTATTTGAAGTTGACCTAATCGACACCTTTTCTTGATTTCTAGTTTATTAAAAGAGATATTTTAAGTTATTCCTCCTTATTGGTTCTAAACTAAGCTTCACTTCCTCGGTCCATTAATTGATATCTTCATCACTTAAAATAACTAGAAATTTGTTCTTCATTTCTAGTTTAGACTGACCTAATACATGATTCAAGCATCATCAAATACTCATGGATATAAAAAATTTACTCATATTGATCAAATTGATGGAACAAATCATCATAGGAAATTTAATAAAGCTCTAATTATGCCTAATTTTTCCATGGTTTTTCCCAATTTATCTAATTAGATCATATTTACCCTATACCTTTCATATGTTAAGTAACATCCCCAGGAGCCAATTGAATCATTAAACCAACTTGATTTAACTAAGATTAAATAGGTTTAATTGAGATAAAGTGGATTTAATCCTTGAATTGGCCGAAAACATTATGCATGGAAAAATCCTTAAGATGTTAATGTTTAACCCATTTAATCTTTTAGTTTGGCTAATTTTGGTCAAATGAATCATAAAGACCCTATTTACAACCTTTTTTGTTCTGGCCAAAATGGCCTTCTTAGTGTCCATCTTTTTTGAATTCTCCTTTCTAGGTCACCCTCACTTGGAAAAGCAAAAGAAAAGGAAAAGACAGAAAATTGGCAAAATAATAATAAAAAAAAGATGACTAGATATGAATATATTTGCATAAAAAAATTCTCATTATATAAACTAAAGAAGAGCAGTCCAAAATAAATCAAACCTTAGCCAACCTAATCAAACATACCATAAATATCCTATAAAATGAAATTCATAACAAAACTAAAATATATTTGTTCTAAGCTCAAAGTGACCACTTATACTAACATATTATTGTACCTCTCACGATGTCGTATCCTTACTACAATTACATTCTAAGAATACTTTGGAAAACACATGATAAAAGATGTTGTGTTTGCAAAACAAGTTTTGAAGACTATGTAGTCAATGAGAATTTTCACGTCCTCATAGAGGAAACCTCCAATTATAAGTGCCAATTTAGGTCACCAAGTAGTGGTTGAAACAACTATTTTTGTTCTTTTTAATTTAGGATCTCTAGCTTTTTTAACTTTCAATTGATAATTCTTATTTTGAAATAACTCTCTTTCTTGGATCTTTGAAATGATTTAGAGAAGAAGAGGATTTAAAAGAGAGAGAAAACATAACAAAACTAGACAAACAAATTAAAAGATGCAAAGATTTTTTTATTAAGCAATCTTCGTGTGATAGATCAAGTGTGCATACACAAAATAAAATCAATTCAAAACACTTTGAATGCAAATACATGAAGAAAATTCTAAATAATAAACCTGCAATATAGCCAAAGAACCAAAATTTATAATTTTATTTTGGGATTAAGAGCAACTCCCAAAGAAAAGTGTCACTTTGGCTAATTACATATTGGGATAAACTCAATAATACTCTCGATTAAGAGAATCCAGCTTATAATTTGTGATACTATTAAATAGGATAATCAAGGATGTGTTTTCATCTCAAACATAGTTATCTCGATGCTTCAATGTCATATGGGACCATAGGGTAGATGGTGAATCACTGTATCCCATATGGGTAGTGGCATATGAGCAAACAAGGCATAGCATATGACATCAATTATATTTCAAAGAATGGAAAGGGCTCAAATAAGGTACATTAGTAAATATGTAAGGAATTCCTAAACAGTTAGATCAAGTCAAGATTATATGGATTTGTCATCTCAAGCTATTAAAACTCCAAATCTACATGATTGTAGAGGTAGTTGACTCAATAAACAAGTGATCCCTTGTTAGCAACTCATAAGTTGCATCATCCAAGAAATCTCAGTAGCCTTAAAGTCAAGTGAAAGAAACATCTAATTCTTTATGACCCTAGTTGGATGGAATTCATAGAAATTGGACTTATATTTTCAAAGATAATGAAAAGGAGGTCGTTGAATTGAAATAAAAAAGAACGGTTCAGCTATAAAGATGAATCATCCCAAAAAGGATTTAAATCATGTCCGGGTTGGGGAGCCTCTAACATCCTAGTATTACTAAACAACCACCTATGCATATAATATGCTTAACGAGCTCCTCTTTGGGACATGTGATCATGATATAGTTATCTGTATAAATCCTTAATAAGAAGACCCTATTAAAATGGCTTAGGATATATTTATGCAGGCGAAATGATTTTCAATCCAGCTCTAAGAACATGCAAGAAATGTGAAACATATAGTAAATTGTTGATTTAAAAGTGATATAACTTTAGTTCTAATTTTTAATTAAGATAACTCTTTTATGATTTTGTAGAAATTGTCTTTATCCTAGAGAGCCTAAGTGGAAATGCAAAGAGCTTAGACAAATCACAATCACATGAAATCAAAAATTTCAACATTACGCATAAAAAAAATAAACACACCACATGAATAACATAAATAAGAGGCTCGGGCCACTAGGTTGGCAACATATCTCAAAAAGAAAAAAAATTATGGTAAAGCTCCACATATACATACCTAATCATAGCTTTTATACAATAATATAAAATTATGATTAAGGTACGGGTTACAAGTAGTCCTCACTACATGGTTCCACACATCAAATGCCTTGGAACCCAAGCTCGCACAATATTTTGATATAGAATCCAACCTATGGACTCTAAAGAAAAAAAAAATAAAATACAAAAAAAATACACTTAACCTATATTGAAAAAGTTAGCTCAAGTTATTTCATGCAACTGTATAATGAACCATGTCCAGTGCAAGGAGGGTTAAACAACACCTGTAGCAATGGTAAACATTAAATTATAACGCTCCTTCATATTAGACATGACTCTCTGTAAGAATTGCCCCTAACATACATGTGTTCATATCTCACACCCAGTAAACAAACAGAAGGAAACACAAAATGCTTGGCAAGGCGCAAATAATTGAATATATATATATTGATAGGCAAACATTTTTATATCTCCATAATCCTTTGACGATATTCATTCTCTTGCTCCTTATTTTTCTCTAAATTTTTTATTTCTAACATATACATTATGTTTTGTTTCAATGTGTATTTGATAGCACTCACTGTTTAAAATGGCTTTGAAACTTATCCACCAGCTTGAAGAACGTCAAATTTTTATATTGGAATCATATGACAGAGGAATCAAAATCTTGGGCGTGGTTAGGATTGCATACCACCCAATTGTTGTTGAGCCATGCAAATATATTTTGGTAATCTTTCGTATTTCACTTTCAATTTATACTTTCATTGTGACGAACAATCCTTCTCATAACTAGAAGTTTTAATGCAAACACATATGAAAGTGATCATTCACCAGTCCAATCCATTGATGTCAGAATGATGGGTTAACATATGACATAACCACTAGTTGTTAAACCACAAGAAAAACCTATTTCCACTAGGTGACATGACATAAGGTCATTGTACACACAGATCACCTTTTAAAAAGAAAATTTCTTTTTAGTATTAGAAAATCAATATTAGTAGATTTAATAGAGAATAAGTTCTAGATTTTTAAACATGATTTCTTGTGAACATAAGCCTACCACTAAAATTATGGATAGGTTGAAATTACAAAACAAATTGATGAACATACTCAAGCAAATTTAGATGTCAACAAACCATTCTGAAAGTTTTGATCTTTATTTTGTACTACTCCTAAATGATTACTAAGAGCCTCATGTTCACTCTTGACAAATCAATAGAATAAAGAGAAAAAAAATGAGTATCCTTCAAGGATTATGGAGATATAAAATGTTTGCCTATCAATGCATAAATAATTATATATATATATATATATA
>NW_018164645.1:183370-211638 GCF_001263595.1 Phalaenopsis equestris
TCGTTAACTTAGCATATATATATATATATATAAGAAATAATGAAAGTAACATAAGCATAAATTTCTATGAAATATTAATTTTTTGTTTTTTAAGAAAACACAAGCCCAAGTCAATCTCTTCTAGCTAAAATAAGTTGCAAAAGTTTTATAAGATTATCTTGAACTTGTGAAAACAAAAAAGAAAAAAAATAGATAAATAAGAAAACAATTAGAAGAAGAATGTGCAACGAAAAAAATTAGATAACAAAGCTTGATCTTCTTCAAGTGATTCATAGATTAAGAGGGAAAATTTAAATTTATAAGAACTTGATAGCATATACATGACAATTTAAATTAATACTTAATTTCTTAGAAATTATAAATTCTAATTTTAGAAACTTAATAATTTATATAACAATGGTTTGAAAATCAATTTCATAAAATATTTCACAGTTTATGAACAAAAATCATGCTTTGTGTATGAACCAATCTTAGGGAAAAACTAAGCAAAGTATCAATATGACTCAAAGTATAATGATAATGGTTTGAATTTTCATTTATGACTTAAGTTTCTCTATGCGATAGATTTTTAAGACTCTCTATTGAGAGGGTGTTATTTGAACTTTTTTTCGATGATTTTCATTATTTGGAGAAATAATTTTATGTTTTCACACCAAGAGCAGGGTACAAGATAGACTTCCTATCATATGTGCTATTATGTCTTCCATAAAAATAATAAGGATTAACATTTTGCTTTTTTTTTTTTGTTGTATTTGCTAATACTCTTATTATATTTTAAATTTTCACTATCTGGAGAAATGGTCCATTAATGATATGATTGAACTTCAAAAGCCCTTCTTTTTCCCTAATTTAATATCTCAAAAAAAAAGGAACAAATCCATTATAAAACTTAACTATCGAATGGACATGGAGTCATTTATGTTTCTAGATTGATCGTTTAGTCTACACTCAAACTTTAAAAGCTCGTGAAACTTTACAAAAGAACGAGTAAACAAATTTATTTATAATCGATTAAGAGTCATACAGAAAAAAAGTTGATTAATCTCTTAAAACCAGAGTGCATTTTAAATACAAGAAATGAATCACAAATTTTGCATGTGGAAGAAAGACTCAATCCATTCTATTATTGATATCCCCTCCTTAGACTAACTTTTGGTAGATCAATTACGGCTGGAGTCCTACATCTAAAACATGTTTTGCACTCATTAAAAAAAATAAATAAATAAATAAAATCCAAGTAATTTGACACGAAAACATCTCAAATTATCTGGGTAAAGTTTATTGGGTACATCATCATATCCTTCAAAGTTGGCAGCGTTGGTTCAACCCGTAGCACTAAAAATGCATGAACACTAGGAAAGCCGCTTGTACCAGATCCGGCTTTAACCAATAACTCAGCATAATCAATATTTAAAGCCTATGCCATAACTACTGACCTAAATATCAACTCCTCGGAAATTCTTAAATTTTAAAACTTGATTGGTAACTAGGGATGTAAACGAGCCAAAGCTCGCTCGTGTTCGGCTCGTTTACTTAGCGAGTCGAACACGAGCCGTTCACGAACAAAGAGTCGTTTTGACAACCCTATTCACGTAGTCATAAGATATTAAAGATTGAGACAATATTTAAAACACATTTAAATCTAATTTAATATTTTTTATTCTATTTTCGTAATTAATACTTTTCGTTAATTATAAATCGTTGTAGCCTTGTAGTCAATTAATTTTTTCTAAAATACTATGCATCATATATATATATATATATATATATATTTTAATCCTATTATTTTGTATGCAGAAATGCCGTTATTTCTGGATTGAAAAGTTGCGTTAATGATGAAACATATCCATTTCACTTTAGTTTTATTTTTCTTCTGGTGGCATAGTTTGCTGTTTTGTTTTTATTTGAATTCACTGAGCTTCATGCGAAGGTGCATGAATCCAACTTCCTGAGAATTTCAGTTGCTAGGCATAGCTATAGATCTATCTTTAAAATTTTAATCCCTAGGATTTAAACACGGGAATGCTATTCTTGAATAGGATTTATTTTTATCGAAAGCTTTTAGTGCTGACTGGCAGGATTTTCTATCCTTCGCCCTTGCAGATGAAATAGAGAAAGAAATGAAAAGTTCTGGAGGAGCTTTGTGTTGAGAAAATAAGGGCGAAGAAAAATAGTAATCGACACAATCCAGAAGAACACAGAGATTTAACGAGGTTCGGCAAAGATGCCTACATCCTCGGGAGCAGAGCGGTGACCTTCTTTTCAATATTCAGAAAAGAATACATAATACAAAATTCAACTCTCTCAAAGACCTAGGATTACAAACAGGTCTATTTATAATCCTAGAGTAAGCCCTACAGTATAATATGTAATTCCCAAATTACCCCTGTACCGTATAGCGGGGCGTTGACCCAGCATCCCCATTTTCTCAAGAACTCCTATTGGATCTTGATAGAAAGTGTAGAGGCAGTAATGTTATATTTAAGCTGGATACCCAAAAAGCCTATGACTCCATCAATTGGGACTTCATTTTGGATATTTTGGCTGCTAGAGGTTTCTCTAAAGACTTCAGGAATTTTATCAGGAGATGGCTTAATTGCAGCAACCACTCTATGCTTATCAATGGGCAAAGCAATGGGTTTTTCACTGCTACTAAGGGAATTAAACAAGGGGACCCACTGTCTCCTACTATCTTTATTTTTGCTATGAATTATTTATCAATATTGTTGAACCATATGTTTACTGCATACCCTTATTTGGCTTATCATCAAAGATTTAATGTTGGTGTGAGTCACCTATCTTATGCTGATGATATTATAATTTTCTCCAGGGCTAAGAAGATTGCAGTTAAGAAGCTTTATCAAGGGCTTAAACACTTCCAATGCCAACTTGCCAATCAAGTACTTGGGGGTTCAACTTATTAAAGGTAGGACCAAGCAAACTCAATTTTAATGATGTTATTGATCATATTCAAGCTCAACTGCAAAGCTGGACCAACTCCTTCCTTTCCAATGTTGGTAGAATAACCCTTCTTAAAAGCATCTTGACTGTTATTCCTTCTTATGCTCTCCAAATGTTTATAATGAAAAAAGGAACTCAAGTGCTGCTGGGAAGAATGTTCAATAAATTCCTGTGGGTTGGGCATAAAAAGCAGATTCATTGGTTACCATGGCAGAAACTTTGTAGGCCTCTTCATGCTAGTAGTCTGGGGTTCAAGGGCTTCCAACAGCTTAGCTTGATCAATCTTTATAAGCTATGGATAAAATTTAGGGCCCAGGACAATCTTTGGGCTATTTTTATGAAAGGGAAATATTGCAAAGCTTTACATCCTAGTCTGGCTACAAAAAAGCTTGGTGATTCCAGAATTTGGCAGAAATTATTGGAGATTAGAACTCAGGCAGAAGAATTGTTTATTTGGGAACTTGGTGAAGGTCAAGTTAATTTTTGGTTAGACAAATGGAATTGGAATGGTGAACAACTTATTTGCTCATCTTCTAATCCTAATTATCAGTCTAAGGTCAAGGAGTATTGGCCTGATAACCAATGGAACTGCAACATGCTGAATAATATTTTAAATTAAAAATAGTTACAGTGGGTTAGAAATACTCCCTTCTGCCTTGAACAAAAGGACAAAATGGTGACTAAGCAAGCTACATCTCAAAAGCTGTCTGATTATATTTTTCAGAACTTTTACAAGTGGCAATCTGTTTTGTGGGGTAAAACTATCTGGTGTAAATGACTGACCCCCTCTATGTCCTTCTTCAGCTGGAGACTTTGGCATTCCTTGCTTCCAACAGATGACATTTTGAAAATGAAAGGGCTAAAGGGCCCTTCTTGCTGTTGCTTATGTAATAGGGAAGAAGAAACCTTAGATCACCTTTTCTTCCCTTGTTCCTTCTCTCAAAAGATTTGGTCTCATATTTTAAGGCAGTTAAATATTGATACGTTTAAAGTCAGTTGGGATATTTTCTCTCACTACTGGAAGAAATGGCAAGATGCTAATTTGTTGATTATTCCTTGCATTGTAGCCTGGTTTCTCTGGTTGAGTAGAAACCAAGCTAAGTTTGAAGATTCCAAGCCATTGGATAAGACTGTGGTATTTAATTGCACTTCTTATATACAAAAAATTATTAAATATCAGAACTTCACTAATCTATTCCTGGATTGGAAGCCTAAGGTGAAAATTCAGCAGAATTACAAACCTACCTTGGTTTTTTGGACCCCTCCTTCTCCTGGGGGGCTGAAAGTAAGCAGTGATGGTAGCTTTACTAGTGAAGCTTCTGGGTTTGGTGGAGTGTTTAGAAACTCGCTTGGGAAGTGTTTGATATATTTTTCCTCCCCAACTTGGGCTATTGATGCAATGGAAGCTGAAATGATAGCAATATACTGGGCTCTCTATTTTGCTAACCATTGTAAGATCAACAATCTGATTGTTGAATTAGATTCTAGCATATGTGTAAGAATTCTGCAGAAGGAAGTGGAACCTCCTTGGCATATTCTTAGATGGATTAACAAACTTATGCATTTCCTGAAGAATGTGAGAGTCAAGTTTCAGCATATTATGAGAGAAGGTAATGGTCCTGCTCACTGCTTAGCTGCCTTGGGGAGACATACTAAAAAAATCTTAGTTGGATCAGGTCCTTCAAATCAACTTGATCTACTGCTACATGGAGATAGTTTAACAATTCCTTACCTTCATAGTTAGTAGGTTCTTTTGTTTATATATATATACTTGCTGTTTAACAGAGTTATATATATATATATATATATATATATGGTGTGAGAGAGGGAGAGCGAGAGAGAGAAGGGAGAGGGGGTGAGAGAGAGGGAGGAGAAGAGAGTGAGAGAGAAAATAAAATAGATGGAAGAGGGGAGAAATATGGGGAACAGTAGGCGAGCGAGAAACAAAGTAAGAAAGAGGGAGAGATAATGAGATGAGTGAAAGAGGGTTAGGTAAAAATAAAAGAATGTATGTTGAGAGTGTGTGCGAGATATTTCAAGATATATATACATACATATATATACTTTTCCCTTTAGTTTGTCCTTTTGGGTTTATATTCCTTTCCCTGTAAGGCTACTTTTTTTGTGGTCAGGTCCCTCTTTAGGTGTGAGTCACTTTGTATTTTGATTTCTAAACAGGGGACCTTTTCTTTTTGAATCCATTGTACTGTTTTTCACTGCTTAACAGGTAAGAAGCCGAATAATGCTCCTTCTATTTGCTTAGGGTGCCGAACATGAGCTGTTAACGAACAAAGAGCCGTTTTGACAACACTAATCACGTAGTCATAAGATGTTAAGAATTGGGGCAAGCTTTAAAACATCATTTGAATCTAATATATATATATATATATAATTGATTAGTAGTATTTCAAGCCAAAACGAGCTGAATATGAACGAACAAATATTTGTTCGTGTTTGAGTCGTTAACTTAGCGAATGAGCCGAACACGAGTTTTTTAACGAGCCAAACACAAACTGTTCGCAAATAATGAGAGCAGCTGCTACAGTAAGCCTACGGAGCATCTCGATGCACCGAATTATGATGAAGTTTGGCCCCCCACAAGGATACTGATAAGCGAAAAGCGCTGGTCCGTGGACTCCCGAGTCTACGCTATAAAACGAAGAATTAAGAGAATGAACAGAGGACCCATGAACTCGCAAGAATACAAGGAGATGAGAGACATCGTCATGTGCAAGGAGCTGGACCCAATATTAGTAGTTGGCATTTTCATCTCTAGCCATTCGATCAACTTGAATAAACGCGTCGAGTGGGGCCCATCAAAATGTAGGTGCACGTCGGTCCATTTAGTGCCATTATTCTTTAGTGGCATTTACTTGCATACCATAAAAACTTTTATGTATTTATATTTCTACCACCTAAAATTTGATATTTACAAACGTTAACATTGATATCATATGAAAAAAATATTTCTATTGCATACTTTTAAGTGAAATATATGTTTTTATGTGTAAATTTGTGAAACCGAAATATTATTGATATAAATATTAAAATTTAGATGTTACATATGGACATGCATAAGAATAGCGTGGTATGCATGTAAATTTTCCAACTTTTTATTAGGCTCATTAAATTTTTTAAATTTGATTTTGTTCGGAAATTAATATGATTTATTAAATTTTTTTTTTTTTTTTTTTTTTTAAATGGGCATTATTCTTAAAAGTGAGGTGTGTATCAGTTGTTTTATATACATATTTTTAAAATTTAAATTATAAATTTTGTAAATTAATAAAAATAATTAATTTTTATTAATGTTAATTTTTTTGCTTAAAAAAATAATTTGTTTCTTATGTTATATATATAAATATTACACAGTGACAGGAATGTCATTTTTCCAGAAACAATTGTCTCACGGTTGTATTCACACAGCTGCAACAAACAAACAGTTAGATTCTCTGCAGCAGCTTCCGGAGGCAGTGAAGCTGCAGTTGAAAAACTGAGAAGCTGCAGCAGCGTCAAACAGGGCCTTAATATGCTGCAATAATTTGTATAAAATGCAGTGAAATTTATTTTCAGTGGTAATAGTAATTACAAAAAAGATAAACCAAGATATAACTACTGTATACGTTCCCTGCACAAACTATAAAAAAATTAATAAGTTGAATATGAATAGATTTTCCATTGGCAGCTTGTTCACATCCTAACAGAACTGAAATTGAACTGCTATTCATAACTAACTATAATAAAGATAGGACTGATCAAACGACAGCTAAATGATGATCTAGTGGGTGACAAATAATATTACAAATAGAAAAATGAATAAAAAATAGAGAGGTTTATTCCTATATATATATTTTTTAATTCTATCTTATGCTTATCTCCTTTTTATTAAATAATGAGTAATATGAACCTTATACACAAATATATTCAAATATTGAAAATAGGGTAGGAGCATATTATATGCATTTCATTTTTATTACACACATCATGTCTAAGTAAATATGTAAATATTTTGTCAAAAGGTACTGGCCAAATCATTGAATGGCTCATTATAGAGTTATTGTGATCTAAACAATTCAATCTCAAGCTAAGCCAACCCGTGAATGTCTAACTTGGTTTGCTTTACTTGATGTATGTTTTGATTCAAAAAATGTCAAAATTGATTCATGTAGTGAATTACTTTCAATCATTGTTAGTCTTTTTATTCTTCTTCAAATGATAACAAATTTGTTGGATGCATTTAAACTATCGTAATTTTTCTTCCTTAGCTATTTGTTTTCCATCCTGGCAATCGTGATCTAACAATGTCCTAGCGGAGTACTTCAAACAGAAGCTCATTTGAGGAAAATTGGTTCATAATTCATCTTGGAAAGCTACTTAGCAATGTAACCTCAAATCAAACAGAAATCCTAAAATTAAGGTGACAACTATCACTAATAAGAACCTCAAACCAAATTTAGATAATGTCATGGACTTGCAGCTGTCAACTTCACCAATGATAAATTAAATTATTTTTTGAAAGCTATTCATAGTGGCAAAAAAAGACTTCAAACTTATTTTTAATTGACAGATTGTTGCTTTTAATGTTGTTTATTTTTTTTATTATATATATTAAACCTTTGGAGCCTATCATCAAAATATGTTTATAACAATCTACATAAAGCTATATAAAGATACTTTAGAAAAAAAATGCAAATTTAATTCAATAATTAAATAAGAAGTCACAAAATTTAAACCGCAAGTAACCACACCAAAGGATTAGGGGTGGCTAATTGTCAGAATACTGTCTAAAAATAAGAAAATTAAAAACAATGAATTGGGTTATGTCATATTATAGCTATTCATAGTTCTATAAATGAAGAAATATTTTTTTTTTCCTAAAAATTTTCAAACACATCATTTGGAGTTCATCCTTGTTCATCTAATTTGTTTCACCATGGGCCATTACATGACTTTTCTATTCTAAAGTAACATTTGTAAATGGAAAATAGTAAATATTTTTTTTTCCCTCAATATAGAAGTTAATACAATAAAGTAAATATTTTTAATTCATCCATTCATTCGTTCAAATCCACTTGACTACAAAATGCTCATAAAGGTTTTACACAAAAATAATCGCAATAAAATATCAAATAATCATCCAAATAAGAGAGATTTTAATCAAATAGTATTTAAGGATTATATCATATCCAATATAAAGGGTACATGAAGTTATAAGGGTGTCACACTTTTTCAAGCATGAATAGTGTCCCTTGCACCCTAAAATTATCATTTTCTCCAAAGACAAATCCAGTTATCATAATTTTATTAAGTATGTTGCATGATGTTTATAATGATATATAAGAAGCATGCAAACCGATTTTATGATGATGCATATACTTTTTACGTAAAACTTTTTTTTGTTTTTGTTATTCATGCATGAATAAAAAAAACTATATAAGAAAATTTCAATGAATCTTTATTTTTCAAAACGGATTGAGGAAGTGTGTCAAGATTTACAAAACCTTTCAAATGGACCCCTTTATGCCCGAACCAGACTTAGTTGGCGGCCCATTAAGCCCACTATAATGTGGACGATAATTTTGATAATAATAAAATAATCATAATTATAATTCACTCAAAATGAATTTAAATCACAATCAAACTTCAACTATTTTAATTGTGAGCTACAATTATTTAAATTAATCAAGTAAAACCCACTAAAACATCCATTGAAAATCGACCAAATTTTTTCTATTAAGTGGAGGCCCAGAATTTTGACTTTAAATATCTTGAGATATGACCCACTTCAACCAAAGTAATTACACCGTTGAACTCTTTGCATTTTTTCTATCAAATGAGCCAAGATAAAAAAAGTTTTCATAATTATGCCAACCACCCATGTCCACATTTCCACTTCAAATTAAAATATATTGAGCTAGAAAACCTTAGAAAAAAAAACCATCATTTAGTGTAAAAGTTGAAGTGTATTTCTTAAAGTCAATTTTTTTATTATGTTAAGGAGGGCTACCACTCTCTGATCAACTAGCAAACTCAGGATTTGTTTTATTATTTAGCCCTACCAAGAACTTTTTTCTTTGAGAAAGAAAATGCTTCTTCTTCACTGTGTATACAATTGAGTATGAAATTGCATGGTGCTGAGTTGTGAGCTGATATCAATCTTTTTCAATTTAGTATGGAGGGAAAAGGGAGATATGGTGAAATGAAGATATAATTTGGATGTGTCAATTTTAAAATATAAAATAAATTATGATGATTTTTCACTCCGTTCTTAATTTACTTTTCTATTTGGTGAATTAAAATGTTAACATATTTATGAAAGATACTATCTGGGAAATGAAGTATAAGTTGTGGAAGCAACCCCAAATAGAGATTAATCTAGAGGGGAGCCATTAGATTTCGCCTAAGAAGGAACTAGTGAAGAGATTAGGAATGCACCTTATTGAGGAGGCAGTAATTGGTGGAGGAGGAGACTTCATGTCCAAATGGAGAGGCCTCCGACCATATCTGGAAGAACAGTAAAAAAGATTGTCGTCAACAAGTGGATGAAAACCCATAGAGGAAGTTGGGGAGATGTAACTTTATAACATCTTAGAAAAATGCATATTTTAATTCAAACTATAAATCTACTTTGGCTTAAATGAAACATATATTTTTATTTTCTTAACTTAGAGATTCCAGAGATCAATTTTCCATAAGATAAGTAAAAGATCAATTAACTCATGCTGATAATTTTTTTTATGTTGACCTTTTATATGTGCCCTTCTTGGCTCAGCATACATGTGAAAATTGTATTCAAAATAAGTCAAGAGTGAATGTGATCAAGCAAGTAAAATTTTAGGACCTAAAATAATAATAAAAAAAAAGTGAAGAAATTTACTTTTCATCATCGATAAAACCGTTTTTTATTAGTAGGAATCTCTTGGCTCATATGGCATGATTTTATTCAACTTAAAAAAAAATGGATGGAGCAATAGACAAGGGTTATGGATAACTTAAATGAATATTAATATTAATTTAATATGATTTAAATGGTATTATAATAATACATTAATAATATCTTTATCAAATATATTATATTAATGGGTCAATCGCATACAAACCACCTGAAACATTCTACTTAGAAATCAATAATCCTCTTTCATCTGTTTTTCAAATTCTCATTCTAATATAAAAATGCATGATAGAATCCCAACCCGTGTTTTGCATTTTTATCAAATTCTCAATAATTCGATCATGACACACATAACCATATCATTTTAGTAGTTGAAAAAAATCACATGCATATGTAATTTGCAAATATCAATATTTCAGGTGATCTGTAATGTAATTATCCTTATTTTAATCGGCACCTTTTTAAATATCATGAATATTTTTATTACTTCATTTTTAATCTATTTTTCCCCTAGGCATTGAAATAAAATCAAATTGTCAAAAATTTATCAGAGCTAGAACCAATGGAATTACCAGAATTTGGACCGGTTCAACTATCAAGTGGACTTCTTAGTCCATTCCAATGTCTTAAAAGAATAATTCAATTTTGCATGGGAATAATCGGCCAGCAATATGGTCGGTTACTTTCTAAGAAAATACTACATTTAAATGCTCACATAAGGTCAGTTTCCCTGCACCCCAGATAATTACACTTAATTATTCAATCTTACTATAATCCAAAAAACACATCCCATCAATAATTAATGTACACATCTGTAGAAACAAACAAAAAAGTCACCCATGCCTGTGTGTAGTATAAATTTCCCTTATTTTTTAGGCTAAATGGTACATGTCAAGTATGTTAGTCTCATTTCTACTACAGATTAAGCAAAATAATATAATTGGGTTTATTCATCACAACATCCTAATTTTCTTAGTGATTATTCATTATTTTTTATGAAAATTTAAAATTATATATATATATATATAATAAAACATTCAACCGAATGAATATATGAAAATTAGAAGACTAAATACTTACTGTGAATTAGAAAATTCCCAATAGTAGAGAATGTTTATGCTTTAACTCAGTATAACATATAAAAACACGAGAGAATCAGCTTTTTTGAGGGAAAGAACCGTGAAAAATTAAAAGATCATCGGCCTAGCTCAATCAAAATAATTCAATATGAAATTGAAAGTACAAATGTCACCACCTTTTTTTTTGAATTATGGATGATAGGAAATACAAATAGACAATCAATATTTTGTAATAGCATTTTGGCTATAATAGCCATAGATAGGCTACAAGAGTTGTAGTTGGTGGTTAAAAGGGCACTAATTGGCTACAAATTCAAATTTGGTTGTAGTAAATACTTGTGGTGGTCGACGACAAATTAAAATGGTCAACAACAAACTCGGCAGGGGGTAATGAAGTCTAGTGACCATTGACAATTGTCAAAACTTCAAGAGTTAAAGCTTCAATAGTCAATTTACTTTTTTTTTTCTTTTTCTCTATTTAAGTGAAGATATAATGGTCTATTTATAATTTTTAAGATGGCTATTTTAATCAATTTAGTGAGGATCCCAAAGTACTCAATCATATGGTTTGTGTTGATTATGTTAATCACAAATATTTTTGCAATACTTGAATGTATTAATGATCTCAGAATTAGAAGATCTTGGACACATTAGATTCCTCATTGAGCTGCTTACTTTTATTATAAACATGCCAAATTTTGACTTCCTTCCACCTTCAAATTGGTGCATCAAAGTCTTCAATTACATTTCAAGTGTTTGATCTGAGTTTATTTTTACTCGAGTTGGATAATTTTTGGCATCATTGAATTCGTCTTGTTAAGATTCTTAAGTTGACTATAAACTTATTAAGATCGAGGCTCATATGATTTTAAATTTAAATTTAGAATATTTATTGCTCAAAATGCATCGAGATATACACATAATGATAAAAATTTATTGATGATATATCAATCGCCTCCCTAGTTTTGAACGTTGATGGTCGTGTCCCTTAAAAATATAATTCATTGAAAAAGTGTCCATAATTTTAGATATTACAGAAATTTGTACATTGATTAAAACAAGAAATTTTGACATTTCAAATTACCCAAATTTACTCATATATGCTTTATTAAGTTTAAAAAATGTAAAAATTGAGTTCCAAATGTCAAAAAGATCAAAATGTGTGTTGCTAGAAAAAGACTTCATCATGTTATTGTGGTCATTATTGCCAGATATATGTGTTTGGTTGTGCAAGCATTTGTGCTTGGGTGTATATGTGCATGCCTAAGAACAAATAAACATAATGGTGTGCCCAAGGATACATGAGTAAGGTTGTAATAGCATGGGCGGGTATGATGACGTGCATGTGGGTGTGCGGTTGCTTGTGTGTTGATATGTGTGGCGACAAGTGCAAGTGAGCCTAGGCATGTGCAAAGGCAGGTGAAGCATGGAGTGCATCAGTGAGTGTGGGTGAAAACTTGTATGTGTGTGGGCGTGTGATTGAGTGCGCAAGAAAGGTTGTGAAATGATTTGCAAAATTATTTTTGTGCAGTGGAATGCACGAGTGTGCGTGCAGGCTCACATGTGTGTGTGCCTATGAATTTGCTGGTGGAACAAAAAGTTAAATTTCAAAATTTCTCTTTTTTTTAGCAATAATGTCCCAATTTAGAGGGAGAGAAGGCACATATCTTGCAAAGGCTACAATTTTTTTATCTAAATGCAATAGTTTCCTAACTTTTTCAGGTTGTTATTTCTTACTCACATTTAGATTGTTAATATTTTCACCTATTCAAATTGTTATCTTCAGGCTACAGTTGCCTAACCAAATTCTGGCTGTTGTTCCCTACCTATTTAGGTAGTTGTAGTTTTGGTCTTCAGGCTATTCTTGCGTACATATATTTAAGCAGTTGTTGCCTTCAAGCTATTGTTGTCTATTCATATTTAGGTAGTTGTTGCTTTAAGCTATTGTTGTCTAAAAATTTATGGGTTGTTATTGCCTTATGATTTCCAGACTATTGTTGTATAATCATTTCCAAGTTGTTGTTACTAGGGCTGCCAATTTGGCTCGTTGTTAGCCAGCAACTCATGTTCGACTTGTTAAGCAGTTCGTGTTCGACTCATTTGTTAAGCTTAACGAGCCGAACATGAAAAAATTTTTAAGCTCGAAATGTAAATGAGCTGAACAAGATCAAAAGTTTGTTTGATCGTGTTCAGCTTGAATTGGTTCGAAACTAAATAAATTACGTGTATATATATATATATATATATATATATAAACAATCAAAATTATAAGAATGCAAATAAAATTTATTAAAGGCTTCCCTTCCACTATGGAGGTCGCACGCTGGTAAGATCTTTCTGTTTTTCTGTTTTCCATTTTTTGTGGTGCTAGTATGCGGTCACTCAAAGTTTTGTGGATGCTGTGTTGGATGGAGGTGAGGGATCCGCTGGGTCCTGCAATTCTTCTCTGTTTCTGCAGGCGTTTCATGAGTCTTTGATTATGGGGGTGATTATACCTTCATTAGAAAGTTGGGGAAGAAAAACGGTAAGCTTTCCATGTTCATGTCTGATGTTGAAACAAACATTTTATCTTCCTTCTGTAGACTTTCATTGATTGAAAATTTTTTTTTTGGGTATCCTCCTCTTGAAGGTATCTGGAAGTAGTTTGAAATTATGAAGCTTAAGGGGTGGTGGAAGATTGGTTTGTTGGACGGTAGGCAGTTCTTGATTCAACTCTCCAATGATGAAGACTATACTCGCTTGTTCTCTAGACATATGATGAGGATAGAAAATCGGATAATGAAACATCTTAAATGTCGGTTGATTTTGATCCTAACACTAAGCCTCCTATTATTTCAGTTTGGTTACGTTTTCCAGGACTTAAGTTCCATCTTTTTAATCATGAGGTTTTATTCTCCCTTGGTGATGCCTTTGGAAAACCTCATAAAATGGATAATTCTACTTTCACACTTACACGTCATTCAGAAGCCCATGTTTTGGTTGAAGAGATATTACTCAACCTTTTGCGATGAAAGCTGGATAGGTTCTGCTCATCAGATCTATTGGCAAAGTGTTGAAATTGAGTGGCATTCCCTGTATTGTTCACATTGTAGTATGTTTGGGCATGCCACATTTCATTATTACCGTTTGCATGCCAATCTCAAATCTAATAATAGGAGAACATAACACATTGGCCATGGTTATGATGGGAGTTCAACTGTTGTTGGGTAGCCTCAAACTATAGATAACTAACAGGCCAATAATGTTGATTTGCAAAATATGGTGGTGAACAATCCTTTACTTAATGATGAAAATAATATTGTCCCTGCCAATTTAAATGTTACTAAAGAGAGGGAATCTGGGATTTCCTCTGATGTTGGGCAAGATAATCTAAGTACTAATGGGGGTAGTTTATTTGAGTATGGAGATGTTATGCAACCTACCACAGAGAATTTTAACCCTACTCCTCTTTTTTATGTTTCGGCTATATCTCAATTACACTCTAATGTTGCACAGTTCCCTAATTTGACTGTGATTGGAGTAGGGCCTTCGGTTGGGAGGCTGGCTTCATTCTCAACAATAGATGGGGATATAAGTGAGGTACAACCTTTGGCTAGACATGTGCAACAGGAAGAGGGAAGGTTTGTGTCGGGTAATGTTTTACATAATCATGTCAAGGAAGAAACCAAAGCTTTATAAAATGAGTGGCAAATCCAAAAAGCACATAAAAAGAAGAACAAAAGGAATAATGAGATGCATAGTGTAAATGTTGTAAACATTTTACCTGAGGGAAATTATTATTATGATGGGGAAGAGTTTAGAAGCCATGGAGTTTACTCTAGCACGCCTTCTAGATCTACTAGGAGGGCAGGCTTAAGACATCATGTTTAATATCCTTATTTGGAATATTAGGGGAGTCTCTAACCCTGCCTCCCTTAATAGATTGAAGCATTTGAGTAAGGTTCATTTCATTTTTGCAATTTTAGAGCATTTGGTTTCAGTGCATAAGGATAGAATTTTGAACAAGTTTAAGCAATATAATTACTTTTGCAATAAATATAACAAAATATGGGTGGTTTGTAAACGTTATGTTAACCTCTCCATAATTGAAGATGATGAGCAATATGTTCTTACTAATTGTCAGTTGGATGAATTCCAGGGGTGGGCAACCTTTGTTTATGTCAGCTCCAATTTACATGAAAAATATTTACTGTGGAACAAACTTGTTAGTATGGGGGAGGCCATTAATGATAAGTGGTTGGTGAGAGAATTTTTATTATGGTTATGACGCCTGAGGAGAGGGGCTTGTGATATTAGTCTCATGAATCGTTTTTGTAACAATGTCATGGAGGCTGGTTTGTTTGATTTGGAATTTTCTGGTTCTCATTTTACTTGGAGAAGGGCTTTGTTGGTTTAGATATGAGATCATTTTTTTTGGCAATCATATTTTCATTGGTATTACCATATTGCGAGAGTCTTGCATTTAAATTATGCTTCATCGGATCATAACCCCATTATGCTTACTCTTGCTTTTACTAACAAACCTACTATTCATAATTTCATATTTCTTAATGTTTGATCTTCTCATGAGTCTTTTCTAAGCTTGATTAAACATAATTGGTGCTTTCAAGGTGATGAGATTCCTTGGTACATACTATGTAATTACATAAAGAGGTGGCTCGAGCTCTTAAAAGGTGGAATAAGCAAGTTTTTGGTAATGTTCATAATATGGTCACTGAGGCTGAGAAATTGGTTGACCAACTAGAGGCTCAAGTGGAAAGGTGTCCGAAGATGATGGAGGAGGTGACATCTACTCATGCATCTCTTCTCGATGCCATTACTCTAGAAGAGAATTTCTTGCAGCAAAAAGCTAATGATGTAACCTTTACTTGTGGTGATTGAAATACAAAATATTTTCATGTTACCATAAAGTACAGAAAGAAACTTAATACTATCCTTAAGATTATCTTTAAGTAAGGGAATGTTATTACTAGAGAGCAAGAGATTGGTAATAATGTTGTGCAATATTTTTCTGATATTTTTCTGACTTATTTGGTATCTGACTTATTTGGTACTGATACGTAGGTGCTTCTTGTTGATGATGCATTTTTTGAAGACAATAGAGATTATGTTGCTGGTTTGGAACTCTCTGATATTCATATGGAACAATATATTTTTAATGCTTTCAAAGATAACAACGCAAATACAACGCTTGGGCCGGATGGGTTTATTTCTATTTTTTATGTGACTTGTTGGGAGATTATCAAAAAGGAAGTAACCATTGCAATTGAAAGTTTCTTTTATGAAGACAATCCAGGTAATTTTTTTCTCTTCTGCTCTAATTGTGCTCATCCCTAAATCTAATGACAAGAATAGATGGGAGAACTTCAGGCCGATTTCTCTTACTTATGTTATTTCTAAAGTTATTAGTAAGTTGATCGTTGCTGAACTATAATTACATCTGCATGCTATTATTTCCCTTGAGCAATCTGCTTTCATTAAGGGAAGGGATATCACTAATAATATCTTTTTGGCTCAAGAAATGATTGAAGATTTGGATAGGAGATGCATGGGTGGGAATATGGTCATCAAGTTAGACATTCAAAAAGCCTATGATACTTTAAGCTGGAATTTCACTTTGAATGTCTTAACAACTAGAGGCTTCAATAGAGCTTTTGTTTTCCTGATCAGAAGGTGGTTGGTTAATAATTACTATAGTGTGCTTATTAATGGTACCTCATATGGTTTCTTTTCTGCTGAGAGAGCGATCATATAGGGTGATCTGCTCTACCCCACTATGTTCATCATATCTTTTGATTATTTCTCTCGATTAATAACTAAAATGTAGATGCAACATCCTCATATGAATTTCTCTCATAGATCTATTATGCTTGTTAGTCATTTGGCTTATGCTGACGATGATATTCTTTTCTCAAATGCTTCTAAAGCTGCTTTAAAAATTTTAATGGCAAACATCAAAACTTTCCAACAAACTTCTGGGCTTACTTTTAGCCAGGCCAAATGTATGATGTACTTTGGGAAATATGTTAAAAATGATACAAAGATGTGGGCTACATACAGATTTCACGGGTTTTAAGGGTGCTTCCTTGCCTCTTAAATATCTGGGTGTGAATCTTCTTAGAGGAAGGAGAAGAGAAACTCAAATGGATGATGTTGTAGCTAAAATTAAATCAAGAATTGATGATTTGAGGAATATTTTCCTCTCTAATGGGGTTAAATTAACTCTGATAAAGAGTGTGCTTCATATCATCCCATTATATGCTTTACAAGTATTGAACCTTAAGAAGAGCACTTTAAAATTTTGCATAACATGTTTAATAGATTCCTTTGGTCTGGGGATGGGACTATGAAGAGGTGGATCACTTAGGATAAATTATGTAAACCACGCTATGCTGGGGGCTTGGTTTCAAATAATTAGAACACCTTGCACATATCAACAAGTGTAAGTTGTGGTTTAAATTCAGAGCTAGGGCTTCTCTTTGGGCTCAATTCTTGCATTAGAAGTATTGTAAGCATCTACACCCATCTTTAGTTTTTTGGAAGGTTGGTGATTCTAAAATCTGGAAATCTATTATTAATGCTAGAGTCATAGCAAGCAATTTCATTTACTGAGACATTGGTGATGGGAAGGTCTCCTTTTGGCATGAGTAATGGGTTTTGAGCAATGTTTCTCCATCTGATGATACAACCAATGATAATGTGATTTCTGATTTTTGGAGAGATGGATCATGGGATATGGATAAGATGATGGATCTAGTGGGTAATAATGGATTAAAGATTGCTCAAATTCTTATTGATCAAAACAAAATGGATGTCTCTATGTGGAAATTCATTTTACAAGCATCTCTTACTAAGATGTTGTATAAAAATTTGCACACTTTCATGGTTTGGGAGTGGGGAAATGTGATTTGGCGCAATCATATTTCCCTTACCATATTTTTTTTTCCTTTGGAGGTTTTTCCTATCTATGTTGTCTTTAGATGATATACTGAAGTTAAAGGGCCTAAGATTGGCTTCTAAATGCTACATTTGTTCTGGTGATGAGAAGAATTATGCACTTTTATTTTACGAATGTCACTATACTAAAGATGTTTGGGGAATGATTGGCAATTATTTTGGTTTGGTTTGGCCTCAAGTTTTTTAGGTCAAAAATATCCTATCGATTTAGAATGATTCATCTTTTGCTCAAAGTAAGCTTGAACATTTTCCTCTTACTTTTTTTTGGTTCCTGTGGATGGTCAGAAATAGTTATAAGTACCAAAATTCTCCCCCCTCCTCCTTCATTAGTGTCTCTTATATTTTATCTCATTATTTTAAATTATGCAGAAATTTTTTGGGTGAATCCCAGTGTGTTGCCTCTCCTGCTATCAGGAGGCCTCTAGTTTTCAGGTGGTAGCCTCCTGAATTTGGCTGGGTCAAAATCAATGTAGATGGTAATTGGTCTAACACTGTGGCTAGGGTTGGTGGTGTTTTTAGAGATTGTTTGGGCAATGCTCTATGTTATCTTTCTTCTCCTTTCATTGCAAATTGCCCTCTAGAATTAGATTGTTGGGATGTTCTCCTTGTGGTACAGGTGGCTATAGTTTTTCAGCTTTCTAACTTTTTTGTTGAATCTGATTCTAGGATACTTTACTAAATTCTTTCTAAATCTCAACAGCCTCCTTGGAAGGTTGTATTCATTATTAATAGGATTTGGTTCATTATATCCACTAACAACCTCAGGATGTGCCTGAGTTTCATTTTTAGGGAAGGTAATACACCTGCTGCTTGGTTGGCGAGATTGGGCAATGCTAATATTCTGGTTGTGGTGCTTTGTGAAGGCTTCTAAATGGAGATAATTTGGGAGTCCCCTTTATCAGGATGTAGTCTTTATGTTTGGGGAGCCATGTTTGGGATTAATCTTAATGTTTGGCTTTAATCTTTGCTACACATGTCTTCTATTTTTTTGTCTTATTTCATATGGTTAAATGGTTGTTGGGGTATGATGATGCAGGATGTTGTTTCTGCTATTGCTCTAATTAAATTTTTGATGTCTGATATGGTTTCTCGGCCACCTCCTGCTTACACTGATCAGGTTTCCTATGCTACTGGATGGAATTTGGTGTTTGTTTTATCTGTTTTGATGGCAAGGGTTAGAGCTTACATGCTTTGCTTTGTCTCGAGAGCCCTCTTTGCTTTGGATCCAGAAGTTTTTGGCTTCAGCTCTCGGTTTTCATGGAGCTACTATTGGTTTTGGTCTTTATTTGTTTTGGAACAATTGGTTGGGTATACATGTATATGGTTTGGGTATACGACCTTTTTTTGTGTTATGTTTTTTTTTTTTTTTTGTATTCTCTTTTTTGGGTGATTTTGTGTGGAGTTGCAATGAGGCTGAGGACCCCTTTATGAGTGAGTATTATATGTCTTTTTTATGTTAGTTAGTTATAGGGGTTCCTCTCCCTACCCAAACTTTGTAATCACCTTTTTTTATTAACACGTAGGGAGCCGAATAATGCTCTTTTCCCCTACTATATATATATATACATATATCACACACACACACACACACACAAAAATTCATTAAATTTAATATTATAAATTATAATTAACTAATTTTTATACAAATAATTTTTTTAGGAAAATTATTATTTAATTTTATTAAAAAATTAATTATTATAATAATTTTATATTCTAAGGAGTCAATTTTGAGTCGAACATGAATAAGTTTTTCGAACCGAACGCAAATACACTGTTCACGAGCCATTTTGAACATGAGCCAATTTCGAACGAGCAGAACACGAGCCCAGCCTGAGCTCGCTCAGACTTGTCTCTTTTACGGTCCTGGTTGTTACTTACTGATTCCCAGGCAGTTGTGAAGACAATTTATTATAAAGCATTCTAATCTCATATGGATCACTTTATAACAACTTTTTTTAATGTATGAGCTTGACTAAAATTCATAATATTGATACTTGACGAACTCTTCATCATCATACAAGAGTGTTAACTCCTTAAGTCTTGCCCAACCCCTAGAGAAGATAAAAGTCAATATATGTCTTGTTAGAAATTAAATTGCAAATGAGATATTGTCATCCAATAGAAGAAGGTGACATCAAACTCTTTTGAGGCTTATGTTTTATAAGATTTTTAGATGAATATTTACATTCTTGAATAAGTTAAACTTGAAATCAATTTTAGTATATATCATTTATATAAAGGAACATTATGTATCTTCCAAGGCTTAACATCATTCAAAGTTTTTTTTAGAATATATTTATAAATATCTTCCGAAACTTATATTTTTCTGAGATTTTGTAAGGCTTTTATATATTATGAGATTTATATATGACTGACCTTCAAAATACCCAGTGATTTAGGGATTTAAAGTTGTAATTTTAAAATATAGTTTATAAATTTTATAACTAGAGATTTACCACTGTCACACACAAAACACTAGGTAATAATGCAAGTGCACATATTGTTCAAATAATATAGGACCTTTTTTTCAGCCCCGAGTATCGAACCCACAGGGAGCTGCAGAAGACAATCACTTTAGGTGAATTTCTAGTCTACTATTATAATGTCCTAGTTTGGAGTGTCGATGAAGGTGGTTTTGTTATCACTACTCCTAAGTTACAATTTTAATCCTATGTTAAAACTTATCTAGAGAAATCAATAAGGTGAAATTCAAGATTGATAAAAAAATACTTTTCTCTTGGGAATAATTAAGTAGGTTGTACATTTGAAGTTTAAGAATGTAAATAAATTTGTGAAAAAGGAGCATATGTCTATCTACTCTCTCCCGAGTTATAGATATGATTAGTTCACTAATTAGTTATTTGCTTTAGCAACGGTGCCAGTTGGTGCCACATATAGGATTCTGATAACTATATGCCCCACCTGTTTCCCAGAAAACTCTAATCTAAACCTCCCAGAATACTTATCTTCCTAACTTTGCACAACCACCTAACTACTATGTTTCATAGTTAAATGGACAATGTGAACATTCTCATGTTGATTCGCCACCGCTCACGGTCAAGTCAAATGGGTCAAAACAAGTTTTACAAATCATATGGTCTGTAAGATATGTAAATTAAGCCTAGGATAACATTCATCACATAAAAAATTAAGATTTATTCTTAAACTTCTACACCTTACACTTACTATCAAATCATCACAAAAGAAAAGCACAAGGTTCCTACTAATAATGCATGGTAAATTCAATGGAAAACTTCATGAAATAAAGAAATTAAACTAAATATGTGCTTTAAAGGATCACAGGGCAATCAAACAATCTCTAATTAGCAAAACATGTTCACTGAATATGTGTTTACTAAATTACAATGCAATCAAAACATATAATACTTAGCATTAATCTCGCTGAGATCCGTCCACTGAAGTTCTCTACTGCTTCATGTAATTTTTTATACAATTCCTTACAATAGCTCTAAAATTCCCTTACAAATCTCTCTAATTAGTGGAATCCTACTCCTAATATAAATTTCTTGAAGTCCTTGAAGATCTATAGACCTTGGAACTTCGTCCCAAGTCCTCAAATGGCAAAAAATCACACTTCCCATCGTCTCGAACCACTAAATAACTCCCAAAAAACTGCTCCAGACAGTTCTGGTGCCTAAGCGCCATAAAGTAGCACCTAGGCATCGCCTTCTCTGTTTCTTGGTTTGGTTCTAGCGCCTAAGCACCAGTCGGCTGCACTCAATATTACTCCAATTTCTTTATTTAGCTCTGATTTTGCTCCATTTCATTCTGATTGTTCTTCTTGTTATTCCTGTAACAAAAACATAAAAATTCCTTCTTTTAAAGTGCAATTTTATTCATAAATAAATGTAAAAAAGTATAGGAAATTAATCATACTAAAAGACATCAATATCATTCTATGATTTTTTTAGAATACATGTACTTTTTTAGGCTTATAATATTTTGCATTTTTTTTAGTGTACGTCTACTTTCTTATGCATATAACCATATAGAATATTTTGAATGTACTCGCACTTTCTATGACTTATAGAGCCTTGTGAGGTTTCTTTAAAGTATTTATACATTATAAGGGTTATATTCTTCTGATCTTTTATGAATATACGTGTTCATTTGAGTGTACACAAATTTTATGAGGCTTACAACATTACGAGAATTTTTTTCAATACTTATATCTTCTAAGGATTATTGACTTATATGATCTTTTGGATGTACATATACCTATTAAGGCATGATTTTTTTAATGTACACATAACTTCCAAGGCTTATAACCTTCGGAGATTTTTTTAGTATGTGTATACCTTTTGAGGCTTATAACCTTTTAAGTTTTTTTTTAGTATATATGTATTTTCTGAGCCTTATAGTTTTCTAAAATTTTATAATAGACCATATCCACTACTAGCTTTTCATCAAGGCTATCTCATGGGCATGTCTTACATGAGAATGTCACTTTCTCTCAAAGGATCATTCTAACAATGTTTTGACCTCACTTTTTGTTGAGGTTTAGTTTTCCCTCTTTAGTAGCCTAGGGTCTAGCCATAGGACTTTCCTGTTGACTATTCCTAGAAAACTAGAAAAGGAACCCTCACCATTAGAAATTCTAAACTCTTCCTTCCTCAACTTTAAGTTCCACATATTGGTCCTAACCTCTAGCACTTAGTAGGCGGGGTCAGTATGGAGGATCTCAAGAAGAGTCCCCATAGGACTACTTGACCTTAAGGTTGACCTTGGGTGTTGGTCTGGAGCTAGTTCACTCACTTGCACTCACTATCACCTGGATCCACTTACAACTCTAAACCTAGAATTGTTGACTTTGATCCCTTGATCGTTTGGGAGACTCATGTAGATGGTCCTCTCGACCTACTAGCCCTAGGCTAGGGTTTAGCTAAGATCAGTGCATAGAGGATCCAAATGCAGATTTCATTGATCCATAGCTCATATAAGGTAGTTGGCACCCCACATCTACCAAAAATATCCAACTTGGCCTTTTGCCCCCAAATCCACCCAAATTACCTAAAATGCCCTTGAAACATGAAATTTGACCAAAATTCTCAAATTTATCCAAAATACCCAAACTTCTTCAAAAATCATTTCAAACCATTTCAAAATACCTAAATTTCCTAAATCCACCCAAAAAGTTCAAAATTACCAAAATACTTTCAAATTTGCCAAAATTACAAAAATACCCTTGGCACCCCAAAATTTCCCAAAACATCCAAAATCACTTCAAATGTCTCCAAAATAAATTTAGACCCTTCAATTGAACCCAATTTGACCATTTTGACCAAAGCCCTCAAACTGACTTTAAAGGTCCAATTTCCCCCAAATTCATCCCAAATGTCCATCAATTTGACCCTAATTCCCCTTAATTTCAATCCTAAACTCAAATTCAACTTTCATATGATCAATCCAAACCAAATCTAAGCCTAATTGACCGATGATTTGAGCTCAATTTGACTCATATCAAAAACCCTAATTTTGACCCTATGACTTGATCTCGCCTAATTGAACCATATGATCCACTCAATTGCCTCAATTTGAATCCAAAAGTTTTCATAAAAATTCTACACATCAAATTAGACCTTCAATTGGACTTAGTCAAGGCTAAATTTTACTCAATTTCAACCCACATTCAAAATCCCAAAATTTTCCCCAAATTGGCTATGTCTCCAAATTTCACCAAATTGAAAGCCTTAACCCCAAAAAGCCTTAACCCCAAAATTTAACCCCAAAATTTCCACTCCATTCCTCCATAAAAGATCTTCATAACATTTTTCTAGATCATTTGGATAATTCAATTGAACCAAATTCTAAGCCTAGCTCAACCTAAACCCAAGTCTAGTCCAACATGCCCAAATTGACCAAAATCCCAAAATCCTTCAAATTGAGCTTCCAATTGAACTCAAATTACTTCAATCCTTCACAAAAAACCTTCATGACAATCATTTACACAATTTTCATCAATCAATTGGGCTCAATGTCATGTCTAGCCTAACCCAAACCCAACTTCTAGCCATTTTGTCCCAAATTGAACCCATGCACAAAAGCACAAAAATTGACTTAGCCTTGACTTAGCCATGCCTAAGCCACCAAATTAATGACACTACAGCCACCAAATACACCCTATGTCCACCTAAACTAGCTGAGATGAGCTATGGACAAATGTTCCCTTGATTTAAGGGATTTCACCCCATATTTGGCTTAAACTCAAATATCTTAGCCATCATCACTTACCCTTAGGAGTTAACGACCATTAAGCACTCTCTGGCCTCCCTGAGCCAAAAAAAAGTGACCATACCCTGGCTAGCACCTCCACAGGTGCCGGAAACAACCAGGCCAATGGAGCCCCCTAAGTTGCCAAAACCCAAAATTAAACCTCCCTAACTTGGCTCACTCCCATTGGCCATTAGAGTCTTTCTTCCCTCAACCTCAGCAAGCTTTAGCACCCAGCACCCAATTCCCAGCCCTGAGCTCCACCAGACAGCCATGGCTATAAATGGAGCTCTCCACGGCAAAGGAAGGGAGTGTTGGGAACCTTAAGGAAACTCTGCCAAAATCTCACCTGAGCATCTCCAAATCATCCCAAGTGCATTCCCCTTGCTCTCATCCACTTGTAGCCACTCCTTAGAGCCATTTTCTCCACAAAAATTTGCCTTAAAACTAGGACAGATCTCTCCACTCCACCACAGTGCACCAAACATCAATTAATTTTGCACACACCATCCCAACAGTGAAAGAAGTTGATTCCTGATACACCTAAAATATATAGTGTTTTAGACACATTTTTATACCTATTTTTGAGATATTACGCTTTAATGGAAGGTTTTTTTGTGTTTTTCTTGCAGATACAGGTAAAAAGGGTTGTGTTTTTCTTGCTTTAATGGAAGGTTTTTTTGTGTTTTTCTTGCAGATACAGGTAAAAAGGGTGGAAAATGCTTAGAAGAGTGAAAAAAGATCAAATTTGGAGCAAAAAGGTGAAAAATGTGCAAATGAGTTTTGGCGCCTAAGCGCCAGACCTGGCGCTTACACGCCGGTTAAACAGAGAAGGCCACGCCTATGTGCCATAGGCCCCACGCTTAAGCACCAGTGGCAGTTACTAGACAAGTAAAGTCAATTTTTATGAATTTTGAAGAGAAATTTTAGGCACCCATTGGCTTAATAAGTGGTTATAACCACCATGGACAAAAATTATCAAGAAAGGATGCATCTCTTAAAGAAATACATCGAATCTAGACATATTTTGAAGAGTTACCAAGCCATCTTTTAGAGAATTATAAAAGAAGGAAGATTAAAAGAAATAAGAGATGACTCTAAAAAGAGTCCTAAAAATACTTGAAAAGTTTTGAAAGTTCATCAATTTGGGGAGTTAGTTCGAAGAGATTTTCAGGCACCACTTTTACTTTTATTTTATACTTTTTGTTAGTTTATTTTAAGTGATTGTAAAGAGAAGAGATTCAAAGAAACTTCATGAGTTTGGTGGAGAACTTGAGATAAGTGTTTATCTTTTTTTTTAGACTACTATTGGTTTTAGTTGAGACTTGTTGGTTTGACAATGATTTTACTTTTAAACCAAAGTGTGGTTTTATTTTCTGAGTCTAAGAGAATAATCTGTAATGCTAAAAATTCAGCTTTTTGTGGTCTTTATAATATATTAGATACTAAAGAGGGTGAAAAATATATGTATAAATTTGCTAAACAAGGAGAAAAGAATAGTAAAAATTTAACTCAAGTAAAATGTATTAAATATGAAAATCAAAAAGTATTTTTCTTCGAATAAGATATTCAACATGGGTGGGTGAGTTATTTTAATAAATGTTTTATTGAAGTTTCTCAAAATACGTTCGACTAGTTCATATGATTGAGTGCATTGAGTGCAAATAAATAGGGAAATATTCATTGAAGGGTGTAGAGTTAGAGGACTTTAAAGTGACAGGTTAAAGCCCCCAACTTGGTTTATTGTTTTAGGTTCTGATACGAGAATTTTAGCTCCCATGTGGAGAGAATTGAGGGAACTCTAGAATGAGAGCTAGTATCTTTCCTGCCTGACCAGTCTTCAAAACTATTCAAACTTTAAATTAGCCAATATTATTTATAGCATCTCTAGTAAGGGTAAAGAATATTATTGCTCCTATTTGGCACAAAATAATTTTCATACTTCCATAACAGAATTCCTATACTTATTACTGATTCATAACAAGAAAAAAGATATTTTTCTTATTAAGTGATTTTCATCTATAAAACTCTAGTTATCTTTTGAAGTTGTTACTATTTTGTCAAAATATCAAAAATACCAAAAATATTTAAATTTTTATTACTGTAAAATATATTCAGTTTAAGTAATTATCTTTTTAAAAATAGAAAGTTTTCTAAAAGTGCATTTTGTATAAATTCCCTGTGGGTTCGACATTCATGTCTTAATCAAAAAGTCCTATATTACTCGATAACGATACGTATACTTATGTAGCATCCCAATATATATAAATGAAAAGCTAAATTTTTATTTTTCTTTAGGATCAAGTTTTTTGTTTTATTGCAAAGTAAGGAAATATAAGTGAAATATAATCTGAATTATTGTTGTACTTTGCATATTAGCAGTATCAAGAGAGATCAAGTTTTTGGTGCCATTGCCGGGGAAGCAAAAGCAAAATTTCTATTTTTAGAAAGTCTTATTTATACTTTATGTTATCTTATTTTATTTTATTTTGTTTTGTTTATTTTATTATATGTTAGTGTATGCGTAGTTCAGGTTCTGAAGGACTAGTGCCCTACAATTATGAATTAGAAAGAATTATTAGAAAAATTAGAAAAAACCAAAAAAATTATAAATTTTGAAAAATAAAAAAAATTATAGAAATAGCATTCCAAAATAGTCAAAATGCTGAAATTCATCAAGAGTTTAGACCTTTAAGAGATTATGCCAACCCTACTGTAGATGAACTTCATTGTAGTATTGTATTAGATGATGCTAAAAGACTTAAGTTATTTCCTTTTTCACTGAGGAATAAAGCTAAGATGTGGTTGAATTCATTAGCACCTGGATCTATCAGAACTTGGGGTGATTAGCACAAAAATTCGCACAAGCACAAAAATTCCTTGCTAAATATTTTCCGCCATCAAATACTGCGAAGCTTAGAAATGATATTACATCTTTTAATCAGTTTGAATGGGAATCTATTTATGAAGCATGGGAAAGATTTAAAGAACTCTTAAGAAAGTGTCCACGCCATGCTATACCAGATTGGTTATTAATTCAAACTTTTTATACTGGATTAGTTGGACTCTTAGATCAATTATCGATGTCGTTGCTGGTGGCTCGTTTATGTCAAAACCATTTCATGACGCTTATGCTTTAATTGAAGAAATGGCTACCAATAATTTTTAATGGCCTTCTGAGTGGGTAAATCCTAAGAAAGTAGCCAACATTCATGAAATTGATGCATTTACCATGTTAGCAAATCAAGTTGTTATAATTTCAAGGAAGTTAGACCAATTTGGAATGAATTTTTCTCAACCAATTTCCATGATTGAAGAGAATTCATTAGGCCAAATAGTAGATTCTCAAGCATCATTAAAAACTTTGAATGCCATAAATAATAAGCAAAATAATGCATATTCAAATTATTATAACCCAGGTTGGAAGAACCATCCCAACTTTAACTGGAATAACAATTCGGGTGGTAATAATCAGCAATAACGGAACAACCAAGGAAATCCATTGGGAAACTAGAACAACCAAGGGAATAATAATTATTGATCTACTTATCCTCCAGGTTTCAATAGTAATACACAGTTTAGGGAGAAGATATTTTCTATAGAAGAAGTGGTGTTACAAATGAGAAATCAATTATAAAGTCAAGGAGCTACAATTAGAAATATTGAGAATCAACTTGGGAAAATAACAAATTCATTAAGTAATAAATCCTAAGGAACACTTTCTAGTAATACTGAATCAAATCCAAAAGACCAGAATAAAGAACAAGTAAAAGCTGTTCAACTTAGAAGCGGAAGAGAGTTGGAAGGTCGGGTTCAAAAAGAAATTGAAGTAGAGAGAGAAGAAATTGAAGAATCAAAAGAGGACGCTCTAAAAGATTCTGAGAGACCTATTTCTCTGCTGAAAATTGATTTGGAGAAATCACCACCTCCATTTCCTCAGAGATTTCGTCAGCAGAAGTTGGATAAGCAATTTTCAAAATTTATGAAAATATTTAAGAAACTTATAATTAATATTCCATTTGCTGAAGCCTTAGAATAAATGTCAAGCTATGTAAAGAGTTTATGAAGGATATTCTCAACAGGAAAAAGCGGTTTGAAGATAATGAGATGGTTGCACTTAGTGAGGAGTGCAGTGCTATAATTTAGAA
>NW_018164645.1:212023-213327 GCF_001263595.1 Phalaenopsis equestris
ATCAATGAAATACCCTGCAAAAGGTAAAGATGGTGAATGTTTTAGAATTGATGTTATAAGATATCTAAGTGAATGTCATTTCACAACTACTTATGAAGAAAAATTTGAAGAAAAAAATTTGGAACATGAGCAAGAAGAGGAATTAAATCAATATGAAGATCTTTTTAAGGAAGATTCAAACAATGTTCAAGAAAGTTTTGAAATTATGGACACGATAGACAAAGATAAATTATTTTCTCCATCTATTGAAAAACCTCCAAAACTAGAGTTGAAGTTACTTCCTGATCATTTAAAATATGCCTTTTTAGGAGATTCCTCTACTTTACCTGTTATAATTTTCTCAAAATTAACAATGGAAGAAGAAGAAAGGTTGATAAAAATTCTGAAAAATTTTAAGAAAGCCTTTGGATGGACAATTACTGATATTAAAGGAATCAGTCATTCAATTTGTATGCATAGAATTCATATGGAAGAGAATTACAAACTCAGGGCAGATCCGTAAAGGAGACCAAATCCTGTTATGAAAGAAGTTGTTAAGAAAAAAATTTTAAAGTGGTTAGATGCTGGAATTATCAACCCTATTTCAGATAGTGCATGGGCTAGTCTAATTCATTACATTCCTAAGAAAGGAGGAGTAACTGTAACTTTAAATGAACATAATGAGTTAATACCTACTAAATAAGTTACAGAGTGGCGAATATGCATTGATTATAGAAAATTAAATCTTGCCACTAGGAAAGATCATTTTACATTACCCTTTCTAGATCAAATGTTGGATATACTAGTTGGGCATAAATTCTTTTATTTTCTGGATGGATATACTGGTTATCACCAAATTCAAATATCTTTTGAAGATCAAGTGAAATAAAAGTAGAATGCCCTTTGGTTTATGTAATGCCTCTGATACATTTCAAAGATGTATGATGGTAATTTTTTGTGATTTAATTGAAAAAGGGATTGAAGTCTTCATGGATGACTTTCAGTGTTTGGAACTTCATTGGACTCATGTCTAGAACATTTATCTAAAGTTCTTAAGCGCTGTGAAGAAACAAATTTAGTCCTTAATTGGGAAAATGTCAATTTATGGTAGCAGGAGGAATTGTATTAGGTCATCAAATATCAGAAAATGGTATGGAAGTAGATCTGTTAAAATTCAAGTGACCGCTAATTTACCTTATCCAACAAATGTAAGGAAAATTAGGAGTTTTTTAGGACATGCTGGATTTTATAGGTGATATATTAAAGACTTTTCAAAAATTGCTAAGCTTTTATGCCATTTACTGGAGAAAGATGCAATTTTTAAT
>NW_018164645.1:214243-219177 GCF_001263595.1 Phalaenopsis equestris
TATGTATCCAAATGGATAGAAGCTATTGCTTTACTGCGATGTAATGCTCAAAGTGTTGCAAAGTTTTTGAAAATAAATATATTTTGTAGATTTGGGATGCCAAGAGTTATCATTACTGATGGGGGAAGTCATTTCAGAAATTTCATAATGGAGAATTTATTAAAAAAATATCATATAAATCATAGGATTGCTACTGCTTATCATCCTCAGACAAGTGGTTTGGCTGAATTATCCAATCAGAAATTAAAAGAATTATGGAAAAATCTGTGAACCCAACAAAAATGGATTGGTCAGTCAAACTTGACTATGTTTTGTGGTCTTATAAGACTCCATACAGAACTCTTATAGGAATGTCCCCATATATGCTAATATTTGGAAAAGCTTGTCACTTATCAGTTGAACTTGAGCATAAGGCATATTGGGGGATTAAAGAGTTAAATTACAATTTGAAATATGCTGGTGAGAAAAAGATTGTTACAATTAAATGTGCTTGAAGAGATAAGGAATGAATCTTATGAAAGTGCTTAAATTTATAAAGAAAAGATGAAGATGTGGCATGATCGAAGGATTCTTACTAAAAATTTTCAGCAAGGGCAACAAGTTTTGCTAATTCAAGGTTAAGATTCAGGGAAACTTAAATTCAGGTGGATAGGCCCATTTATTATAATGAAAGTTTATCCTTATGGAGCTGTGGATATTAAAGATCCTAAATCTGAGAAAATCTTTAAAGTGAATGGACATAGACTGAAACCTTATTATATAGGGGATCAACAGAAGTTTAAAGATGGAATGATGTTGGGTCAACCAAAGTAAGCACTAGTTATATCGGGTTGATTACGTAAAACCAAGCATTTTATGGGAGGCAACCCATAAGTATGAGTGTGTTTTTATTTTTATTGATGTTTTATGTGTGATTAAGAAAATTGGGGTAGTATTTTTGAGACCATTATGTGTTAGTATTGATTTTAAGACTTAAATTAGTGATTAAATTATGTTAAAATGAGAATTTGGACGTTAAGTTGACTTGTGCAAAAATGTGCACTGGCGCTTAAGTGCGACGGTTTAAAAACATGTGCAAAATTAATATTCTAGAAGGAAAAACTGCCTAGAAGTTTGCAAAAACATGTCTTGGCAATTTCTAAACGTGTCTAGGAGTTATTGGAAGAATTTAGGCCTATAAATAGAAGGGTTTAGTGAAGAAATTTTACCCTAGATCATTTCTAGCCCTAAAGTCTAAGAGAGATAGATTTTAAGATGATGTCCTCATGAGAGATGGATTTGAAGAAGAAGGAAGATACCATGAGGAAGAAATTCATTAGTCAAAGTGCACAAGAGATGTATAACGATTTCTTAGCCATTAGTATTGAAGGGATATCAGAGAAGACCAACCAAATTGAAAATACCATGTTTGCACTGGATATTAAGGTATTGGAGATTCATGCACATCTTGAGCATATTGAATGGCAATTGAAAATGTAATTTAGCCACACTAGTTATATAGAGGAAGCAGATAAGGAGATGTTTCTTAAGCAAAAGTGGATTGAAGAAGATTGCATCAGAGCACGTCACCACAGTCCGTTTTATCAACTTTATATTCCAGTTTCTTCAGGAGAGACTAATGAAAGACCTAAATTTATTCCTTCTAATGAAGAATGAAATTAAGTTCTGTGTTTGTTTTTGTGTGATTAAAGTTTTTATCTTTAAGAGTTTTTAGTGTTTAAGACAAGTGTTAGTGTTTATGTCACTTATGTGTTTAATTATAAATGTGTGTTAAGTGTTTTGTACTTAGGAAAATTTTCTCATCTGAAACTATTTGGAGTGAGAATTAAGTGTCAATAGTATTTGTACTTATTTGTGAATTAATATAAGTTTATTTTTGTGAAAATTTTGTGTTGTTTTAGCCTCAAATTGAAATAGTCATTAAGGAGAATTTTGAGAGAGAGAGGAGTTATAGGAAGTTGAAAATAGTCAATTAAGTGCTATGAGACCATTTAGGGGTGGTTTACCTAGGCAAATAGTGCATTATACTTAAATTTGAAGATTTAAAAAATAAAGCACTGAAGCCTAAGCACCATATATCGCGCTTAGGCGTGAGCTAACCCAAGAGGCAGGTGTCTAAACGCCACTTACCTGCGTTTAAGCGCCGGTTTGCAAACAGTTAAAAGTGAAATTTTGGTCTGAAAATACTATTTTTTATGCCTCTCATCATCTTCTACCTCTCAAAATCACAATTTTAAGGGCTAGGGCACACCATTAAGTGGAGATTTCTTGGTGGAATCAAGAAAAAAATTGCTAGATTCAGATTCCTTAAGGTAAGAGCTTTACTTCTATGCACAAATTTTGGTTTTTCACCATGTATTTTGAGCAGATTTGAAGAAATTTGAAAATTCACTATTCATGATGAAAATTGAGGAAAAATCTATGAAAATTGCTTGGGAAGTTTAATTTGTACTTTTGGAAGTTTAGTTTAGTGATTTAAACTTGATTTTTGAAGTTATTTTTGGAATTTATAAAATTTATAGAATGGCACCAAGAATGAAGAGGGATAGAGGAAAAAGTCTGTTTGATTCGAGCAAATTTGTTAGTTTCAAGGCTCATGATCGATATAGTGATGCTCTATAGTCACGAAAATTGATTCAAGAGCGATGTTTTAGAAATCCTGGTGGAGACGTAGAAGATTTAATTATTCATCGACAGTGGGAATAATTCTGTTGTTTCTCTACTGTCGCAGTGATTTTTGTTATGAGGGATTTTTATGCAAATCTCCCTGAAGCTGAAGACAATCGAGTTATGGTTCGAAGAAAGTTGGTACCTTTTTCGCCAGAGGTAATCAACTTATTTTACCATTTACCACCGGATACTTTATGTTTTTATGCAAATTATAGCCCTACTGAAGCAAAGTTAGATTAGATTATTTCATACTTGACTATTGGGAGAGGACTTTGGAAGATTACCAATGAGAGGAGAGTAAATTTCCCAACTTCAAAATTATGTGCACCTTCAAAGGCTTGACACTATTTCATTTCTGCTCTTCTGCTTTCGACCATTCATCTCAGAGAAGTGACCAGAGAAAGAGCGACGTTGAACTATTGTATTCAAGAGAGAAAGCTCATCAACATTGGAGCTTTGATTTGTCAGACTATCATCAGTTTTGCTACAGTTGTTACTACTGCAGGTTTGGGATTTACTTCATTGATCTTTTCTTTGTGCGAGCAGGTTGGGGTTAAATATGATAGTTGGGAGGAAGTTTTGTTACCTTTAAAGCCCATCATGAAGGTGAATGTGAAGACTTATTCTGAGGAGGATTTTTCAGGAGCTATGGATTAGAGACGTCTCTTTTTATGAGCTGTGGAGTGGAAACGACTGCTACATCTAACTCTGCTGCTTCTTCATTTATACCATCTACTTCACGTGCTTCTACATCTATAGGTGAGTCTACTAAGACTCAGGATGAGTTATTGCAGAAGATGATGGATAATATCAATTTTACCGCAGATAAGGTATAAAATTTAGAGTGTTTTGCAGATCATACTAATAGTTATAATAGAAGGAAGGGTAATTATGAAGAGAAATTTCACTCATCTTTGGAGAGCCTGATTAAAGGTGAACCAGGAGTGCAATTTCCTCCATATCCTCGATATCCTGATTATGAGCCTGCAGAAAAATGGTATAGTAGTGATTTTGAGGATGAAGAGTAGAGCTGAGAGATTTATTTTATGATTGTAGTATGATATTAACTATGTGGTCTGGGCTTGCTACATTTGCATCTGTGTGTTGTTTTGGACTATGTTGTGTTTTGGACTTTTATGTTTTATTATTATTATGACATTTGTGGTAGTTAGTATTTTATTTTTAAATTTTAGGGTAGTAACTATTGTTTTATGTTTAGTAATGTGATTTAGTTAGTTTAGAACTTAAATTAATATCAAATCTGTTATGAAGTAGAAAATCTTGCTAGCTTGGATCTTAAACTTGAAATTCATAAACGGCTACCCTTTATTTTTCTTTTATCATGTTTGCAAGTTTGTCTTTATGTTAAGATTGTGATATCAGTAGTGTGTCTGTTTGCTTTTATTTTTATACCCACTGTTTAGAAGTCTATTTGAATCTCTACATGTTAAAGTAAAATGAAAATATAAAAAAATTTGATCAAAAATTAATTTTACTCCTGTTTGTAGTTTTATACTTGTATCATTAGGGTTTAAAATTCTTATTAGCATTTTATTTTTAAATTTTTATTCATGTTTATATATATTTAATGTTAAATTGTTTAATCTGTTAAAAATTTAAGTTTGGGGGGATGAAAAATATTTTAAAAACTGGAATTGTATTTGTTCTCAAATGTGCTACAAGTGAATTTGATTTGAAAAAAAAAAAGTTGATTATGTATATGAAGTTATATTAGGGAAGTAAAATTTGATTTTATAAATGAGTAAGAAAATTTAGTTAAAATTTTTAGTAATGAAGAAAAACTTTTAAGTTAAAAAGTTTTTAAATGAAAAAATGATTAATATAAGTAACTATCTTTAGTAAGAAAAATTGTATTTTTGAAAAATTTAGATAATTTAGACTTTTATTTTTAATACTTAAATTTCTTTTAATAAAATAATTTTTAAAATTATTATTATATTTCTAAGTAAAAGACTTATATCAAGACTTTGTTTTAGGAAAGGAGAAGTGGAATTCAAAATCATTAAAAGTCTATCCAGATAAGTAATCCTTGCCTGAAAAAGAAAAGAAAAAAAGAAAGAAAAGAAAAAGAAAAGAAAAAAAGAAAGAAAAGAAAGATAAAAATAAAAGGAAAAGAGAAAAAAAATTAGGAAGGAGAAGCTTGAGAATTAGTGCCTAATCAAAAATTGGTTCTACATTTGATCTTTTTAAAGTATAAAACTTGAGAAACTCTTAAGCTTATAGATATAATATAGTAAGTAAAA
>NW_018164645.1:219303-220370 GCF_001263595.1 Phalaenopsis equestris
GTCTCATTTACTGAATATTTTTTCTAAATTAGACTGTTATATTTCTAAATCTAAATTTTAGTAACTCCTAATGAAACTCATATACATATCATACATATGTAGTTTTTAAAGATTGAAGTGTCACTTGAGGACAAGTAACATTTTAAGTTTGGGGGATTTTGATACACCTAAAATATATAGTGTTTTTAGACACATTTTTATACATATTTTTTAGATATTGCGCTTTAATGGAAAGTGTTTTTGTGTTTTTCTTATAGATACAGGTAAAAATGGTAAAAAATGCTTAAAGGAGTGAAAAATGATCAAATTTGGATCAAAAAGGTGAAAAATGTGCAATTGAGTTTTGGCGCCTAAGCGCCGATTAAACAGAGAAGGTCGTGCCTAAGTGCCAGAGGCACCGCGCTTAAGCGCCACTAGCTGTTACTAGACAAGTAAACTCTATTTTTATAAATTTTAAAGAGGTTTTTGAGGCACGCATTGGCTTAATAGGTGGTTATAACCACTATGGACAAAAATTATCACGAATGGATGCATCTCTTGAGAAAATACATCGAATCTAGATATATTTTGAAAAGTTTCCAAGGCACCTCTTGGAAAACTATAAAAGAAAGAAGAGAGGACTTTAAAAAGAGTTCTGAAAATACTTGGAAAGTTTTGAAAGTTCACTTGGAAAGTTTTGAAATTCGGAGAGATTTTTCAGGTACCACGTTTACTTTTATTTTATCCTTTTTGTTAGTTTATTTTGAGTGATTGTAAAGAGAAGAGATTCAAAGGAACTTCAAGAGTTTGGTGGAGAACTTGAGATAAGTTTTTATCTTTTTGTTTTGAGACTACTTTTGGTTTTAGTTGAGACTTGTTGTTGGTTTGACAATGATTTCTACTTTTAAACCAAGGTGTGGTTTTATTTTCTCCATGAATTTTCAGTAGTTTTCTTTATCTTTCTTCTTAAAATGATAAGTAATTAAGTTTTGGATGGAAATTATGGAGAGTATTGATCTTTAATGTTGGAAGAAGTTTTGATGATTTAAATCCATGCACTTCATTTACTTCTTGATTTTGCCAATCCA
>NW_018164645.1:220473-256686 GCF_001263595.1 Phalaenopsis equestris
GTTCATATGATTGAGTGCATTGAGTGCAAATAAATAGGGAAATATTCATTGAAGGGTGTAGAGTTAGAGGACTTTAAAGTGACAGGTTAAAGCCCCCAACTTGGTTTATTGTTTTAGGTTCTGATACGAGAATGTTAGCCAATTTTAGCTCCCGGGTGGAGAGAATTGAGGGAACTCTATAGTGAGAGCTAGTGTCTTCCCTGCCTAGCCGGCCTTCAGAACTATTCAAACTTTAAATTAGCCAATGTTCTTTATAGCAACTCTATTAAAGGTAAAGAATATTATTGCTCATATTTGACACAACATAATTTGCATACTTCCATAATAGAATTCTTATACTTATTACTTATTCATGATAAGATGAAAGATATTCTTATTATTAAGTGTTTTTCATCTATAAAACTCTAGTTATCTTTTTGAGTTGTTACTATTTTGTCAAAATATCAAAAATACCAAAAATATTTGAATTTTTATCACTGAAACCAAAAATATTTGAATTTTTATTACTGAAAAATATATTAAGTTTAAGTAATTGTCTTTTCAAAAATAGAAAGTTTTCTAAACGTGTATATTGTATAAATTCTCTGTGGGTTCTATGTTCAGGTCTTAATCAAAAAGTCATATATTACTTGATAACAATACGTATACTTGCGTAGTATCCCAATATATATAAATTAAAAGTTAAATTCTTATTTTTCTTCAGGATAAAGTTTTTGGTTTTGTTACAAAGTAAGGAAATAAAAGTGAAATATAATATGAATTATTGTTGTACTTTGCATATTAGCAGTATCAAGAGGGATCAAGTTTTTGGCGTCATTGTCGAGGATTAAAATCTTGAAGTAGTGGTGTCAACTTCTTAAATTCTACATATAAAAAAGAATATCAGGATCAATTCCCCACAAAAGCCCCCTCTGAAATAGCCTCTAGCATAGCTTTAGACCAACACCTGAAATCCACCTTGGTCGAAATCATACCTAGAAAATTCACCAAGGCTTAAGACTTCATCCGGAGGTTCATTGGGTCCAATCGAAGCTACCACAACCATCTGATTGAGGCCTCCCCTCTCAAACCAAGGTATTGAACCTCAACCTTAATCTGAGCTTATTTTGATTCTCCATTTGTAATGGTTTGATTTCATACATGATTAACCGTATAGATGTGTTTGTCTTGAGTAGATGAAGGTTTAGAAACAAACACCATGCAATTTGGTTGAGTCTAGGCAAAGATCCTAAGGTTTAAGTTTGAACGACTTACGGGTTAGGTCACTTGGGGATGATAACAGAGAGCCGTTAGATCGCGCGTATATCCAACCAACGGAGGAGATCAAGCCGGACAAGCAGTGGTGCGTAAACCGCGAGCTGCGTGGAAGCTGAGGTGGATGGCGGTGTTGAATGGGAGCACACCGCATGTGAGTTAAGAGCCGCCGTAGGTTGAGTTGGCGCAGCTCTGGATAAATAGAAAAATAGGGATTTTTTAATTATTTTAAATGCCTAAACTTCAAAAATTCATATCTTTCTCTAGAAAAATCATAAAAATACATAAATTCATATCTTTCTCTAGAAAAATCATAAAAATAAAAGAAAAATACTCTCTTACTCAGTGAACAGAGGAGAATAATGTGGACTAAAAATAAAAATTATTTTCTTATTCTCAGATTTTTAATGAATTAAATACCCTCTGTGGTATTTCAATTCTCCACGATTAAATATCACTCACTATGGCTTGAAATTTTGAGAGTTCATTCCTCATGACAGAGACCATGTCTTCTAATTTTTCCATGGTCAGATGACATCTTTATGCTTCTAGCCCTAATTTTCAAGCTAAGGTGACCATTTTGGCTATTTTAATTATATAAATCAAAATATCATTTGAAAAATTATGAGAATAATTTTAGTAGGTTTCCTATAGTCAGAGAAGTCTAGGAAAAATATCATGATGTTTTCAATTATCCTGTAAAATTCTATATTTAGTTAAATGCAAATATCTTGTGTGAATTTTAGTAAATTATTTACTTATCAAAAATTGGCAAAATTAATTCCACATTATTCATAAAAATCATTTCTACTCACTGTAAAAATTGAAAAATTATTTGATTAAGTTTAGATATTAAAGTTGATTTTCTAAGGAACCTTACATTTTTGTACAAATATAATTATACTAAATTAAATACACTTTAAAAAATTATGAAAAGTGGTTTTTTGAGTTTCTTGTGATCAGAGGCACTAAGGAAAACTAAATATTATTTTTTTAAGAAAATACTTAATTTTCAAGTCTTGTTTTGAATTTTAAAATAATTAAAAATAATCAAAAATCCTAAAATATCAAAACATTTCAAAATATGTCTAATTGTCCTCTGATCACTTGGGACTCATTAAAATATTTTTCCTAATTTTCCTAAGTTAAAAATAAATTTTAAAAGGCCTAAAAGGGGATTTTCTTCATTCCCCCATTAAAGTAATTATAATATCGTAATTCAAAAAATCATGAAATTTTGTCTAAGTATTTCTCTAATCTAGGGAAACCTCTAATAATTTTCTCATAAATAAAAACTTTATTTCAGAAAGTCAAATAAATCAATTTCTAGAGAATCCTATTTTCTAAGATTAAATAAATAATTAAATCAAATTAAATTTTGAGAGGTCCACATATTCTTTTCTAGATATTGTAATTACCTCATGAATATGACACTATAAACCCGCAAAGTCATCTGAGTTGTGTTTAATGAGTTATGAGGTGAAGTGCCCCAAAGACAAAATAGTCATTTTAGACTTCGGTGTCTTGATCAAAATTTAGGGTTAACCAAGGGGAAAATGTGTAACTTTGATCTTAATAAACATGCTTGGATGATTGAAATACAATAGGGTTAAAAGGTAGAAACTTACTCACTACCCTTACACAACATTAACAAATACATAGTTATGAGGTAAAGTGCCCCAAAGGCAAAATAGTCATTTTAGAATTTGGTGTCTTAATCAAAATTTAGGGTTAACTAAAGGGAAAATGAGTAAATTTGATCTTAATAAACATGCTTGGATGATTGAAATACAATAGGGTTAAAAGGTAGAAACTTACTCACTACCCTTACACAACATTAACAAATACATAGTTATGAGGTAAAGTGCCCCAAAGGCAAAATAGTCATTTTAGAATTTGGTGTCTTAATCAAAATTTAGGGTTAACTAAAGGGAAAATGAGTAAATTTGATCTTAATAAACATGCTTGGATGATTGAAATACAATGGGGTTAAAAGGTAGAAACTTACTCACTACCCTTGCACAACATCAACAAAATCATAACTCTCCTAATCTTCATGACTTGGAAGTCAATTAAGATCAAATGATTCTTAAGTTATGGGCTTAAGATAGAAAAGATGATAATGTACTTTTCTTAAGCCCAAAGTTGAGGATGATGTGATTATTCAATAAGGATACACATCACTTAAATCTGAATTTTGATAACCAATGCTTCACTTATCATGATTGTTAAAGGCTTAGTAGTGACCTAGGCTCGACGCTTAAACTTAATTGGTTGGATTTAGAAGATAATATGATTGGTGATTAATATTTTTAAACACTTAGATTAATATTTTTAAACACTAAAAGCTTGACCTTAATTGTGGGCACCACAACCTTTAAATGACTTAAACTTGACTTTAGGCACTCACTCACATAAACTCTTAAAGGGAACATCAATTGATTGATCGAGTACCCTATCCTGGAGATAATTAAATTGTCAAGTTTCACTGAGCAATGGGGTAGTCACACTTCAACCTCGGATGATTAATGGAACAATATGATAAGTCCAAAAATAAACTCTGAATATTTCAAGAGATCTTCAAAATGGTCCAAGGTCATGCCTCGAGCATTTTTAAATCTATTAAAAATTTTGTAGGACAAATTAGACTTTCCATATTTTGTTATAAAATCGTCTACTAGATCCTCTGAGACTCAATAAAATCATAACTTGGGGTTTGGTAGCTAAACCTTCATCTACTCTTGCAATTTAAATTCCTTGAAAAATTATATACATGGCTTGCAAGTACTGACCTTTCAGGTGGTGGAACAAGAAGAATTGGCAGGTACGCTTTTAAATTAATGCATTTACCTTTCTATACTTCTTGTCTCAAGCTTGCGTGTTAAACAACAATGTCACCTTGCATGAAAACCAAAACTACTAGGATAGCCACAAAAACAAAACCAAAACTAAAATCAATCAAGATAAAATTCACCGCCACAACATTCAAAATATAAAACAACTTGAAATTTAATCACAAACATCACAACAAAACAACAATTGCAACTAAATTAAGACGTTTCTATCGGATGATCGGAAATCCCTCGGAGGAGGTAACCTATATTTGCTAAAGAGACTTCCCACGATCTAAATGAAAGTATGAAACTCATTAAGTTGAGTTTAGTAAATTCATTTAAACTAAGTGAATCTGATATAAAATAGTAGAACCGGAACGAGGGAACCGTAGGATCCTAACCGGTGTCAATCTAATCAACTTTAATATGCCCTATAATATTTAAAGAACCATAAACATAGGGACATCTGATTTGAAATCATAACTTGACACATTAGAAAACTTAAACTCGTCACAAAGAGGAGCTTACAGCTAGCATTGTGGGCAGCATGGTCTTCAACAACAAGAGAATCTACAATAGCAAATCTTTCCTTAGAATTAAACAACAAGCCATAAGATTTTGAGGTTGTTTTCTTATGTGACATAAATCCTCACCTTATCTTTAGGCCTTTTGTATAGCTCTGCTATATAATATAAGCTCTAACTCGTCTTAGGATTTCGAGGTTGTCGTTTGTCACGACCTAAGTCCTTACATCTTCCAGGCTACATCTTCCAGGCTATTTGTGGGCTATTTGTGCGATTGTTTCACATGAATGTAAGATCTAAAAAATAAAATTGACAGAATAAAACATTTAAATATTTCTCATCTAAACTGAAGCCAAACCAAAGGATAAGGATAGCTTGGGAAGTCACCGAAGTCACCGAGGTTCTCCTCCGGATCTATGACATCCCCTAATTCTTCCTCCTTTGGACTCTACGATGAATGTTCCAAATTTGAGTCATTCCTCTTTCACACCTCTTTGTCTGTTTTCTTCGAAAAGTTCTATCCTTTTAACCTCTTTGAAGATAATATTTCCTGATTTTTATTGAGAGCTTTCATAGGTGACTTCGGTTATCTAAGATGTAATTAACTATGGGGGCTTGCCCTTATAGGAAGCTTTCCCGAACCCAGCTTAAAATAAACCCTATTTAATTCTTCGTATTAAATCGGGAAACTTGTTGGCAAATAAAATGGTTTTGCAAGCCAAACAGACATCATATATCTCTTAATTTATTTGAGCGAGCTTCATCCTCAAGTCTTGTGTTTATCCTTCGGGATAGATACAAGGTTTGAGGTATAGTGCTCTTTCATTTAAACTTGCGTGTGTGCGTGTGCGTGTGGGTGTGTGTGGGTGTGGGTGTGGGTGGGTGTGGGTGTGTGTGTGTGTGTGTGTGTGTGTGTGTGTGGGTGTGTGGGTGTGTGGGTGTGTGGGTGGGTGTTATTTGTCTTAATTGTATAAGTTTGTAGTTAAAAAAAATAAAATAAAATTGAATGAGTCTAATGTTTCCTAATTTTAAAACCAGTCAGATATTATGTTGTCTAAAAAATATCATATAATCAAAGGGTTAAATCTGAACTATCAGATGCCGTCATAATCTCTGGCCAAAATAATAAGACTGTGTGTGTGTGTGTGCGTGCGTGCGTGCGTGTGTGTGCGTGTGTGTGTGTGTGTGCGTATGTGCGTGTGCGTGTGCGCGTGGGCGTGCGTGCGTGGGCGTGGGCGTGCGTGCGTGGGCGTATGCGTGCGTGGGTGTATGCGTGTGTGTATGTGTGTGTGTGCGTGCGTGCGTGCGTGTGTGTGTCTAGATATATATAAGTGCTTCAGTCATTCGGAGAAACGTCACCATCAGATCAAACTTTCTAGCTTTAGATTTTGTTTTTATATTTTTCATTAGTTATTAATGAAGCTTAAGCATCACATTGAAGCACTCCTATCAGGGAAATAAATAGACGAGTAATAATGGCGAGCAACAAATTCATACCTTAAGATATTCAATGCACATATCACATGTGAATGAAATACCAACCTACTTATGCATTTAGACTGAAGGAATGAGGGTCGAATGAAGAAGCAACGGGAGAAAAAGAAAAAATTCCTACATTCTGGTGTGAAAATGCACAATAACCTCTGATCTAAAAGCTCTGAGGACACAATAAAAATGCACGAAACAATAGGGATCGAAAAAGCACAAAAATTTATATCTCGAAGGGTTTTATATCCAAAGAAGATAAATACTTACTTCGAAGCTTTCACAACCAAAAGACAAAATTAGTGCTGACACAATGATCATGTCCACTACTCGTGTCCCATCGAGACAAACTCAAGTGTGTTATGCATGGGTATAAGTAGAGATTGTGTTTGTCACTTGATAATAAGTAATTTTTTAGTGATGATCGTATACACTACTAGCTTTCGATAAAAACTACATCACTGAAATACTATGTTTGTCACTTGCTCTCAATGGGCCTTTATAGTTAGGATCATTTCCACTACTCTTTTCCCATTTATACTGCCTCATAAACATGTCTTCCAAGGATATAAGTATATATTATGTATAACACTTTCCTTCAAGTGGATTTTCTAGTGAGGATCGTGTCCATTTTTAGCTTACCATTGAGACTATCTCATGGTTGTGACTTCTAGGGGGATACATGAAGATCTTATCTACTACTTACTTCCAAAGTGTCCTTCTAATGAGGACTCTATCCACTCAATACTAACTTCTCATTGAGGTTTCTTTAAGGGCATGCTTTTTAGAAGTATTGTTATAAATAATATTATTTATAAAATATTTATTGATGAGATTGTAGCTCATCATGAATTAAATGATGAGGTTGACTCAAGTTTCCCATAATTGTTGGAGATTTGCAATTTAGTTTGGCTATATGAGATGAATGTGTAGAGTTATCAGTGTTTAGAATATCAAAATACTAGAATGGTTAAGGGAGCTTCAGTTTGATTAGGGGGTGAGTGTTCCATAACCAGACATCAGTAATTGGTGATTGATCATGGGGTTGATAAATCCCACTCATTTATGCTAGTACTGGTTGTCGAGCTGCACATAAAAGGTGAATAAAATCATTTTATGATTATTTCATTTTATGTATGCAATATTCTAAGGTAAATGAAGAAGCACTTTCGACATCAAGTTAATGAAATTCTAGAAAAGTGATATTTTATTCTCATAAATGACACCAAACTGTTGCATACTAGAAATTTCTCTATAATAGAAAATTTTTATGACTTTTCTTGGTATAATATTTCAAAGTGCACAAACAAAATCATAGGATACAACTAGATCTCTTACGTAAAAATAATCCAGAAAGAGAAAAAAAACCACTGATCTAAGCTTGTAAAGTATTCTACTAGAAAATTCAAAGTACACAGGTCAACTCTTCTCCTAAATCAAGATATATGGGATTTGCAAAAACTGATAATCATAAGACAAGAACGGTGGGTAATGATTATAATAACAATAGTCGGCTACAAAAGTCATGGTTAATTGTAGTAATTACTAGTGGTGTTCAATAATAACTTTTGGTGGTCAGCAACTAACTCTAGTGGCTAACACTTTTTAAGGCTTATAATCTTCTGAGTTTAGTGTACATATACTTTCTGAGGCATATACCTTCTAAATTTTCTTAAATATACCTACACCTTCTGATGCTTAGAGTCATTTAAGATTTTCTTAAAGTACCTATACCTTTTAAGGCTTATAGCCTTTTGAGATTATTTTAATGTGCGGGTAACATTTGAGTCTTATAAACTTATGAGGCTTTTTGAGTGTATTTGAACATTCTAAGGGTTCTAACCTTCTATGATTTTTTTAATGTTCATATAATCTCTGAGTTTTTTTTGAGTTTACATTTACTTTTTGAGGATTATAATCTTATGACAGATTTTTCTAGCGTATTTATATCATCTGAAACTTATAAATCATTATAATTTTTTTTAGGTATACATGCATCTTCTCAGCCTTATGGTCTTTTGATGTTTTTTGAGTTGAGATTGTGTCAACTACTAGCTTCATATCAAGACTACCTCATTGGTGTGTCTTCAGGGGTATGAGTGAAGATATTCTTTGCCACTTTCTGTCAAATGATATTTCTAATGAGGATCATGTCTACTATTAGTTTCCCATCGAGACTACCTCATGTGCATACCTTTTATAGGTACGAGTGAAGATATTGTTTATCACTTGCCCTCAAATAATCATTTTAATCAGGATCGGGCCCACTATAAATTTTCATCAAGACTACTTTATGGCATGTCTTCCATGGGTTATAAGTGTAGACTGTATATGTCACTTATCATTAAGAGTTATTTCTAGTGAAGATTATGTCCACTACTAACTTTCCATTGAGACGACCTAATGGGTGTGCCTTCTAGCGGTACAATTGAAAAATGTGCCTATCACTGACCATCAAGGGGTCCTTTCAGAGAGGAACATATCCACTACTATCTTTCCATTGAGATTACCTTTTGGGCATGCCTTCTAAAGGCATAAGCAGAGAATGTGTCTGCCACTTTCCCTTAAGAAACCATGCTAGTGAGGATCATGTCAACTACTAGATTCCCATCGAAACTATCTCATGTGTGTCTCTTCAAAGATAATAAGTGAAGATCTTATTTGGTATATGGGTTATTCTTTTATCAAAGATTCCACATGAGCATGCCTTCCAATGATATTGTTACAAGTAATATTAAAAATTCATTGATAATAAGAACTTAGTTGGTCTAGTTCATCATGAATTACATGATCGGTTGAATTACGTTCTCTATAAGTGTTGGAGTTTTGCAATTTAATTTGGCTGCAAAAGATTGATGTGTAGAACTATTAATATCTACAAGATTAGTTTCTTGGGCTCGATTGATGAGGAATTTTAGTATGAGAAGGAGGCACTTAAAGTGCGTTGGAGTGACAGTGCGATGGTGGCGTGGTTCCAGACCACAATTTTTTTTGTTTCGGCAAAAATTGTGGTTTTTCAGCATTCTCAAAAAGCTGCAGCCGAAAGTTGTATTTTCTCACTAGACCTAACTAGCTAGGGTGGCTACTAGAATGTTACGGTCTTACTTTAAAAAAAAAGTTGGTAATAGCCACTGCAGGTTTTTAGATAGCATCTTCTTCAGTAGCTTCATCGCTAATTCTTCAAGCAGCAGCAACTGTCCCCAACAGAATCTTAAGGAGTGGTCTTCAGCTGGCCATCCCTGATTGGTGGTTGGTTTGGAGGTAAAAATATATCACCCATTTGTACTAATCTTGGTTGTCGAGTTTCACATAAAAGTTGAAGAAACTTATTTTGCGATACATCCATTTTACATTGTTGTCCTCCAAGGTCAATGAAGAGGCACTTTCAACAGCAAAGACTCATTACATTTTGTTCTCACAAATAACACCAAACTGTTGCATACTAAATATTCTTAACTACAAAAAAAATATTTTACCTTAGCATAGTATAATTTTCTAGCAGAGATAAAACTATAAGAGACAACATGATCTTTTACATGAAAACCTTGCAAAGAAAAGAATTACAAGTCTAGTTTAGTCAAAATAACCCACTAAAAAATTGGAAGTGCGGATGTCTACTCTTCTTTGAACTAGAAAAAAATGAGATTATAAAACTAATAATCATAATTTTATAATTGTAATTTGACAAAAATAGTCATAATTGGACTATAAGAACTATAATTTTTACTACAATAACAATAATTAGCTATAAAAGTCATAGTTTTACTAATTAATGACGATAATTAATGATGAACTTTGTTGGCAGGCAACAAACTGTGATAATCGAGAGTGAACTCTGGTGATTGACAACAACCGTTAGGACTTCAAGAGTTGAGCTTTTGTAGCCATGTCCTTATTTTTTCTACTCCTTTTGAGTGAATAAATGTGCATCTATTTATAATTTTTTAGAATAATATTTTAATAAATTTAAAAAATATTTCTCAAGAGTCAATCAGACAGTCCACATTAATTTCTTTAATTATATATAATTTTTTTCAATATTTAAATATCTTATCAACCTCAGAATTAAATGACCTTAGACTCATTTGATTCCTCTTGAGCCGCTCGGCTTGACTGTAAGTGTCAAACTTTGAGATCGTTTAACCTTTCAATTAACACATCAATATTATTTACTACATTTCATGTGTTTAAGCCTGACTTATTTCAATTACACTTAAGGAGTGTTCTCCAACTAGACATCTCTGATTACTTCAAGCATCATTAACTTCATCGTGGTGAGATGCTCAACTTGAATAAACTTTTTAAACCCGGGGCTTGGATGATCATGAAATAAAATTTGGAAAATATGTTGTTGAAAGTGCATGGAGAGTTTTGCTTGATGATAAAAATTTATTGATGACACATCACCACTAAAAATAATTAGCAAGAATTCAAAACCAAGTAATGCAATGAGAACAGCAAACAAACCATCTTGGAAATCCGTTGAATCCAGATTTTTCAGAAAATTTTAGAAAGCTTTAAAGCCAAGTATACCCATATAAAAATCAAGCTGGGAAAATAACCTAGCAATGCATATATATACATTATTTAAGTTGTTCATCTTAATATACACTATTTGACCTTTTGGTAAACAATGAGATTGCTTTACATGCACTTCAGAATGCTCCCAAACACTACAGGTGACCTAACAAACCATTAATGGAGAAAGTTGGAGAGTCTAATATGTTTGAAATAGCCAAATCAGCATTAGCCGATACCTTAACTCCTCTTAAACTCACAATAGATATAAATACAATATAAAAACAAAAGAAACCAAATAGGCAAAAATAATATCAAATAATAGGGAAAAAATGACCCAATGTCTTTCCCGGTACAGAGTAGACAATGTAGCTAATGCCACAACTTCAGCTGCACAAAAAACTAGAAGTCATGAATCCAACACTAAAATTTCAAAATCACCAGTGAGTTCTAAAGAATATACCTCAACATCAGACAATTATGTTTGATTCCTGCTCCAACCCCAAAAACGAAGCAACAGTATAAGCTTCTGAGGCAGATATCAACTATAGAGATATGTCCTTGTTTGTAGATGTAAATCAGGTCTCCACCACTGATGAATACCATGCGCCCATTTGAAGTCTGGAGAGGGGCTTAAATTGACCGTTAACTTTGCTGATGGCAGAAGGTGCAGCGGATCAGACTCCTTCCCAATTGCTCTAAGGAATATATCCCCCAATGAATTCTGGGTTGCCAACTTCTCAATGATTCCAACTCCCAAATCCTCCATATTTCTACGATGTTCAAAATACCCAATATACTCCGAACAGATATGATCACTAGGATTAACAAATAGATTTGGCACCCATGAGGACAAAGTGACGAAGGGAACCTCTAATGAAGACTCCTCTTGTCGGCTTTTAAGAACATAACTTAAACCAGCAGTGACCAAGCTGTTTGCAAGTCGAATTCCATGCTTTACCCTCTGATCTTTGATCTTCCCGATTGGAGCTGAGAAGAATGGTGGGTTGAAGAGATATGCCTCGAGAAGGGTGCCGGTCCTCGCCATGTTCCTTGCGGCAAGAGAAGCCACAGCCGACCCTAAAGAATGACCGGCAAGCCAGATATTTGAGCTTCCAACAGCTGCAACCATGTTGTGAACAGCTTGCATTGCGAGTTCAAATCGTGTGGTCTGATGGAGGGAATTTTTCATCAGATGCAAATCTAGCGCAAGATCCCGGTTTACTGACTCTACCTTAATGATTGTGCCACGGAAGGCTATGACAAACCTTGGAGCATTGGCAATAGTAGCAATGTAAGTTGGAGGCTTATATTCAAAAATAGCACCAAAGATGGAAAAATCAGCATCATCAACAAGCTTGCGACTCAGTTCAAAATGGAAGGATTCCCACCAAGCAGGTCCAAGAGCTTCTGGCCCCTCGCGAAGTTCTTGCCTGTCACGCTCTAGGATATATACACTCTGAACCAAACAGGCAGCAACAGATCTTCGATGATGCGCGCAATTCCTATTTAATGCAAAAGATAAAATATATCATATTCTGGGCACCAACAAATCAATATTTACAAATAGGCTGCTAAAGATGAGCAATTCAGTGATTTGAAGAAAACACAGTGCTGAGCACACCTATAATAATATTCTTTTCTACTAATTTGTCAAGGCTTCTAACAAAATGCATCAATATTTTGCTTGAACCTTCAGTATTTCCACTATTCCCCCGAAAACTATCAAGGACCATATTAGGTAGTTGGACGAAATACATTAAGGATCTGTTCGGTTTAAAGAGAGAGGAATGCAAATGCATTTCACTTTACATCTGCATATTGGATGGTTGATTTCAATGTAATAAATAGCTAAGAATGCTTACCTAAGAAATATGAATAAGTACATTTTTACAAATATAGTTCATTTCACACTCTAATGAAAAAAAGCGAGAAGAAAAAAATTATAAGGTAGTTATGACTGATACGCCCGTTCTCACCTAAAAAATAAAAATTGAAAAAGAGAAAAAAAAACTTATTTTCTCTTTTAACCGGCCAATAAAAAGAAAATACATTTTAACAAGATCATCTCCTCAGCAAAACTAGCAGGCTAAAACAAAATTCAATTCAAATCCTTGATCATTGTAATTACTATTTACATTTCATATTTTTTCGCATAATTCCTTCAAACCAAACAAGAGCCTTAGACATCCTAATATGGTCAATTGAATCAGGAAAGAGCTGGAGAATTCAAATTTAGAGAAGTACAGTTTGAGTTAACCTAACAAAAAACCTTCGCGCTAAGAGGTTAACAATGAATATATTAAAGAAAAAAAGGCTAGTCTACAAAACAAGACAAAAAGGAAGATGTTCAAAGCATTTGTAGACCTCTATCTACCTAGCTGGTCAAGGCATGCTCATTTTAGAATGCAAGTATGAAACTAAACGGTCTTATGATTGTGATAAGTTCTTCTCTTATGATTTGCCATGTGAGAGATGTGATCAGGTATCAAAGCACCATCTAGCAATTTAGACTATAGTGATGAGTTTCCCTGCTAGATACTTACAAGAACAAGATTTATGTGTCTGCAAGCCGGTTTTGGGTGGTACGGTAGTTGAAAGTTCAGATCAAAGAGATATATAAGCATGGATGTTTTCGCTTCCAGAATGTGAAAACAAGTATCAACTGACAATGCTTCCACGTCCCCTTGCATCACAATGTCTCATATTTAAGAACAAAAAAAAGCAATTATTGTATTTCATGTGATAATAGTTTTACTTTTCCTATAAATACATATGATTGAAAATTCAAAATCAACAGCATCAAATAGTCATGCTCGAGTAAAATGTAATTAGAGAACAAAGCTATAAATAAAATACGTTGTATCCAACCAGCTACTACGCTTGGTAAATCAGGAATTAAAATCTACTCATGTAAATCATTCTCCCAGAAGAAGATTTCTTTCTTTTCGTTCTATTGTTGCTTATCCAAGTTAGACAGCCAAATTTAAGAGATCAAAGAATGTTTTTGAGGTGTCCATGGAAGATAAGCTTGATAACATTTCTAAAAAGTGTGCAACAAATCTAACAAGAAAATCTGGTCGGCATAACTTTGTGCTGTCTGCTCATGCTTCCTTGAAGATTTTTGAGTGTTTGGAAAAACAAATATGAATAAGACAAGATTAATGAAAGCTAAAAATTAGTTTTCTTGGAATGTAGTTTAGTCAGCATCCCATAAATACTCTTGATGAATTTTGTTTTTTTTATCTAATTAAATCATTTAATAATAGTTTTAATAATTTATGTATTAAATAAGATCGTATTAATAAAACATACTTAATATAATTGCATGAAATTCAAATGATGCATGTTTTAGTCATTCAATCAATTTGTATCAGTGCATCAAAAAGCTTCTGCCAAGCCACAAAACTTATCAGATTTTAAAACAAAATTTTATAATAATTTTACCAGACAATTATCTGCTTTACAATTAGGTACAATAACACAACACAAGAGTTGAAAAGAATACAAATACTAAACTGACGATAATTCAGCCATCAATATTCATGAAGAGAAATGGATGGGTGCCGATTATCAACTGTTCGATTTCAAGTAGTGCGAAACATAAACTCAAAGCACTAATGGCAGAGCACGTGTCGAAGCACATACCAGTTTAAAGAAGAGCTCAGGTGAATAGGTCCTGATATGCTAAACACGTCCCTCTCAGATGTCATTTCCCAAGAGTCCTTTGGACGTTCACAAAAGGGAAGCTGTGAAAGATAAAAAATTAAAAGAATGCTATAAGATACATGAGTAACAAATTCAAGCAAGAGAAAAATTCATTTCAGATAGAACGATTTAATCCATTCACACCTAAATGAGGATATTTTTCACAAGTGGACATCTAATGGTTGGAGAAAATTCTCTTTAGTATCAATTCAAATTTAGTAACCATGCGGTACTCAAGCTTATGAAAATACAATGAAATCATGGGAGATAATAAAAACACAGAGTAAGGAAGATCCCATCATAGCTGAAAATCACTTTGGTTTTATAAAAAAGGATAACTTTTAGAGAAATTATTCATCCTAGGTTATTTAATTGAAGATATTCAGTAAAATGAATGGATCATATGGTTTTACTGAACATGAAAAGATGAATGAATGATCCACTCTCGGAAAAGATGTTTGGGAGGTTTAAAAGTCAAAAGTCATGTAAGAATGCTAAGGTAATTTAAAATTAATTTGAGTAACCAAGAGAACCAATCATAATATCGCCACAACAAGTATGAGCATCAAGTCATAAAATTTTAATATTAGTCATGAAGATGATTATAGTAGATATTGTAAAAAACCCACCCCCGTGTTAGCTATTAGGAATTGAGAAAAGGCTAGTAGTGATCATGATATTTTCATAGCAGCGATTTATTCCATCCTATGTGAAATTATAACAATGGAGAATAAAATTTAAAAGATGAAGAGACTTAGGTTCAATGAAAATAATAGCTAATTGTTTACAATTGCTAAGTACACGAAATTAATAATAAGAAATCAATAAAGTTAAGAATTGATATTACCATTTTGTTACAGGCTTAGAGACCTTAGTTCTATCACACAAAACATTAAGTATATAGATGAAAATATAACTTATAGAGTTACAATTGAGTGAATAAATGGAGAAATAACCTTTATGGTAAAATGAATTTTTATCATAAGATAACTAGAAAAATAAAAAATAAAAACCTTTAAGGTACAATGTTATAGAAGAATATTTGAGTGGAATGGTTTTTTTTTTAAGCAACAATAAGACAACATTTTCTATATCCTATGTCAAGTTGGGTAAAGAGGATGATGATTATGATGAACTCGAGTGCTTGCCTATTAGATTAAGAGTGAGAAAATGAGAGTGTAAGGATGGAATTTATAAAATTAGGAAAAATAGTAAAAAAAAAAATTGTATTAGACAACTTATTTCACAAGAAAATTTTCCAGGCAAGGATGTCGAAAACTTATACTTGCATGTTTACAATTTAATAGTGTAGAAGATAAACAAATAAGACATAGAAAGAATCAATAAATAAGAAAGAGATGAGAAGAGCAAAATAGTAGGCCAAAGGTGACTTCACCAATAAAATAAGAACTTCATAAACCGCATTTATTATCACAAGAAAATGATCAAGAATAAAATGTTCGGTTCAATTAGACTACACCAAATAAAACATAAATTGATAATAATAGTGATGATGATGATATAAAAGATGCATACTAATGTCGAAGAAAAATAAGTTTGTAGATTTCAAATCTTCTAAATAAGGCTTGTATCATTAATAAAAATCATTGAACTCCAAAAATAGTAAATTATTAGCATGATGAAGACAACAAATCACAAGTTTGTGACAAAAAAATTTCCATAAATTAATGGTTTTACTACTTACATATACCAAAGCCAGGTGCATGGACAATTAAACAAGCTTGTATTTTTAAATAAAATAACTTCTCAAAACAATAATTAATTGATTTCAACAATTCTCAAAAGAATTTGGCTCAAAACATGAAATAAAAAAGGGCCATTTACATGCATACCACCCAATTTCTATGCATTTACATATCTAACACGTAACTTTACTTATTTACATTTATACTGCCAAAATCTTTCATTTCAAATAAAAATATCATTATTTTAAATTTTTAACAAGTGAAATACACCTTTTTATGCATACGTAAAGTGACATATATGTAAAAATTGAAGTTTAGATGTAGAAACAAAAGAATTAAGCCCCCTCATCTTCTCCTTCCCTCAAAAGAAGGGCCTTATCGCTTCTCATCTACCATGCTCTTATGCTTCCAATTTTTTTTATATAACTCGTTTTAAAGACAAAAACCTCTTTCCTTTTGGCTGAAGTGCAGGAAGATCCAAAAAGATGGAATCTGGCACTTATGGGCTATGTTATTAGAAAAAGGCTATTTTTTGGTAACCTCTTACAGAATATCTCAAAGCTCTGGAAAACAAAAGATGTGGTTGATCTTATTTCTTTATCTGAAGTTTTTATTCTTTTAAATTTCTCACGTGTTGAAGATTATTTATGAAATGATTTTGGATGGAGGGCTCTGGTTTTTAAATTGTAAAACATTTATGGTTAAGAAAATATACTCCTTTGTTTCAACCGATCGAGAAATTTTTCCAAGAAATTCCTATATGAATCAAACTCCCGAACCTACCAATGTGTCTCTTATCTAAAAGTGGTATCTCCAAAATTATGGGTCAAACATCCGAAACAACTAAAGGGTCAAGGCTTACCATTGCTAGAGTTAGAGTTCAAATTCAAACGAGTTTCATCATGTTGAACTCAATCACCCTAACTGTCAATGGCAAGGATATTGTTCAATCTATCATTTTTGAATGAATACCAAATCCATATTAAAATTGCAACACATTTGTTGATGAAAATTCTTTCTACCCTAAATCCCCCTCCTTTGCCCTCCCCCAATATTTCCTTGTTTCTAAAGTAGAAGCCTATACAGGACAAATCCAAACAAACCTCGCATCTGTAGGCATAGCTCCATCAGAACCATCCCCCCTAACATCTGCTCAAACCCAAACCATCCCCCCACCCCTAACACTTCCTCTGTCCCCCTCTCAATAACACACCAAACCCTGGCATCAATGCACCTCCCCTAGCAAAGAACTCCTCTTCCTCTTCCCCTCCAATAAAGCCTCCTCCCTCCCTCCAGACAAACACAACTCCCCCTGTCACTGACTCATCCTCCCCCACTGTGAAGCCTAAAACCCCTTGTAACCTCTCAAACATTTTATTCCTCTTCACCACTTCCCAACACTGATCTCTCTCACTCTCTTGTCTGTACACAGTCTTACCTCTACACCCCCTCTCCCCCCGCGGGGGCCTCTAAAGCAAAGAAAGGATGGCACAAGGGCAATGCGTGATCAAACATTAACAAATCTCACTGATGTGTTTCCAAAATAGCAATTTGGAATGTCGGGGGTTTTAATTGTGAAATAAGAATCACTGATAGCAAGAAGTTTGTTAAAGAACAGAAACTTGATTTGCTCTGTTAGTTGGACATAGCTCAGCCTCACCTCCCTCTCTGACCCCCTTTCTAAAAGACACTTCTCTATTTTCCCTAATGAGCAATCCATTCATAACTTCCATTAATTACAGAATGGGCGCATATGGGTCAATTGGAATTCTGATTTTGTTGATTTTAAATCTTTGGATATACAACCACATTATATTAATAGTTCTATTTCTTCTTCGCCTTCTACTAACTTTTTTATTATGTTTATTTATGCAGATAATTGAGCTATTAGAAGGAAATCATTGTGCCAAGCCCTCACCACCCTAGCAACTTCTATTTCTCTACCATGGATAGTCGTGGGAGCTTTAAATACATAGTGAATTCTAGAGACAATGTAGGAGGATTACTACATATCCCAAGTAAAATGGTGGATATCAGTAGTTGTATTCATGATGTTGGGCCTTTGGAGCTTTTTAATTATGGTTTGGCCTTCAGCTGATTTAACAAGCAAATACATAATCACATTAGAAGCTTTGAGCCTTTGGGAATGATTTAAGGTTTTCTCACGATCAATTCTCTAGCTATAAAATTATGGAAGATCTAACTTCAAATCACTCGTCTCTTATTATCTCTTTGGGGGACAGATTTTTCTCCATAACGCATATTTCAATATTAAAACTATTGGAGTTCCAATCTTAATTTTAGGAAAATAATAGAAGAGGCTTGGCACATACCTGTGAGTGGTGATCCTTTATTTGCTATATGCAATAGATTGAAAAGTGTCAAAATGGCTATAAAGAAATCTTATTGGAACTCTTTTAGCTACATTTCTACAGCTATTGCTGGCATCAAAGCCTTCTTATAACAATTTCACTCTCAATTAGGTTCGAACCCCTTAGAAAAGAATCTTATCTCTACTACTCTAAAGGCTCAAAATCAACAAATTGAATATCTCTCCTATGAAGCTAAGTAGAGCAAGTAAAGGGCAAAATGATCATGGCTTTCTAAAGAAGAGAACGAAATTAAATTCCTCTACCAAAAAAGTTAAATGGAGGAGAGTAAGGAATTTCATTAAAGCTTTATCCACTAATTGTGATTCCCTTAATTGCTAACAAGATGTTGTAGCTAAATCTATCAGTTATTTTACTAAACTTTTTAATTTCCCAATTTTATTATTTTTAACTCATACAGCTCCCAACAAAAGAACTCAACTACTCTTGAGGCTACTTGCCTCACGAATGATTTTTCAGGGGAGAAAATTAAGCATGTCTTCTTTACCATTACCTCGGATAAAAGCCTAGTCCCTACTGAGTTATCTTCAAAATCTTTTAAAGATTGTGGGGATTTTATTGAGAACCATTATACTAAAGCTATAAGAGTCCTTCTTCCCTCTTCTCTTATACCAAACAGAATCAAGCATACAGCCTTAACCTTAATCCCTAAATGTCCTCAAGCTAAAGAGCTTAATATCTATAGCCCAATTTCTTGATGCAACACTATATACAAGGTTATTGCAAAACTTCATGATGATAGAATTAAACCTTTTTTTGTCAAAAGTTATTCATTTTGCCCACGTGGCTTTTTTGTATGGTATACACTTGCTGATAATATCATTCTGGCTAATGAATCTCTTTTAGGGTTTAACTCTACTAACAATTCCAAAAGTTTATGTGCTAGGATTGATTTGAGGAAAGCCTATGATAGTTTTAAAAGGGATTTTCTATATGAAAGTATGGATAAGCTTGGTTTCCATCTAAATTTATTGGTTGGATTATTGCCTTCACAAAAGTGTTTTGTTTTCTATCATTATTAATAATGAGCATCATGATTTTTCTCTACCACTTTAGAGATAATACAAGGTGCCTCCTCTAATCGTGTTTATTTACCATCATTATGGATGTTTTCTCATGCTTACTATATAACAATTAGAACATTATAGCAAATAATGATATGTTCCAAAACATAAACCATCTCATATACGCTAAAGACTTCTTAGTTTTTGGTAAAACAAATCTAATCACAACAGTTGGGCTATTCAATACATTATCTGACTTTTAGAAACTCAATAAAATCTTTCATTTGTTTCTCCAAATCTATTTCTGACTTCAGGAAGTTACAAATTAGTCCAACTCTTAATTTTACTGAGAAATTCTTGCCCTAGAAATACCTTAGAATTGTCACTCACTACCCCAAAAATACAGCTTATAATTGTCCTCATATCCCTGAAGGATTATTGACATTTTAAATGATTGGAAACATTGATTATTATCCTTTGCGGGAAGGTTTTAATAAATTAGAAGTACTATTTGGAGCTTTCTATCTTACCGGTTTAGCGCTACCTCTATTCTTAAGGGCCTTAAGAAGAGTATCACATCTTATATAAATAAATTCCTACTCCTTGGTAGCTCAAATAACATATTGCATACAATTTCCTAGAACACCAGGCCAAAACATTGTGGAGGGTTGGGCCTACCCAATCTAAAAATTTTATGTTTTACGTAAAGCTAAGCTCATTTGGAAACTTTCAATTCTAAAAATTTCTTATCTAAATGGTAGTTCACACATTATGGTTCTCTATTCTAACCAAAGACTAACAAAATTTCTATTTTTTGGAAGGAATTGATCAATACCACTAAGAGCATTAGAAATGGCATAACTTTTAAGGTTACTAGCAACATACACATATCTTTTTTCTTTGGCCCTTAGTTGGAGGGAGTCTCTCTCAATGAAAAATATTGCGGGATTGCTTTTGATTGGTTTGGTTGTCTCAATTATATTTTGCAAAGAAACAAATTTTCCTGCTAATCTCTCTCCTTTTTTATTGCATAAATTCCACTAACAAAATCATAGTTATGGATTCTGGATTTTCTCGTGTTGATCGGGAAAGACAACTATGTCTATAAAGTAGTTTACAACTTCCTTTATAATGATTTTCCTGTTTTACATTGGAGTAAACAGCTTTGGTTCAAAAGATTCTCCCTCAAATATGCCACTTTTACATGAAAAATTCTAATGTAGAGCTTAACTAAAAAGGACAGATTAGTAGCTAGAGATCTCAACATGAATAATACATGTGTTTTCTGCAAGAACTGTTCTGAAAATCATGCTCATCTCCTTTTTGAATGCTTCTCTGCTTTTCATATTCTGCAAAATATCACCCCACTAGGCTCCCTCTTTCACATTGGCTCTAGTATTCAACAATAATTTGTTCATGCTGTCAGTCAGATGCAAAATCACTAGACTTTTCTCTTTTCTAGCTGTTCAAGTCCCTGCTCATTATTTATGGCTTCAAGGAAATGAAAAAATTTTCATAAATGAAAATTCCAATATAAATTCAGTTGTCTATAACATTAAAAATCTTGTCAGATACAAGAGTAGAAGGTGTAAATTCAGGCAATTATTTTTTTCAATTTGTAGCTTGGGCAGCTATAAGACTTCTCTCCATCTTATAGCTGCTTCTCTTATGGTTCTAATCCTTGTTGCTAACTTTCACTTTTTGTTTTATGTGATCACTGAGACCATATTTGCAATCTTTATTCTGTCACATAAATTTCTTGGTAAAGTTCTTTTGGATTCTGTTTGGGGAAGGTCTACTAGAACTACGGTTATAGAATTCTGACTTTTTGATAGCACCATTCTCTTTCTGTTACAATTTTATGCTTTTTAGGTTCCTCCGTAATGGTTGCAGCATCACATCCGTTAAGGGTTCAGTATACTCACTATCCTGGATTGAATCTGATCCGAAAGCATGTTGGGGATTTTTAGGTTCACTTGCTTAGGCAGTATTGCTTTGTAACCTCACATGTTTTTGTTTTACACTCGTAATTGAAACTTGTGATTGTGCTGTCTAACCTCATTTTATAAAGAATTATTTGGAGGGTCCCTCATATTCCCCAAAAAAAAAAACAATAAAGAAGGTGGTATGTATGTTATGTAATCTTGCCAAAAATAAGTTTATAAACTAGACAAAAAAAAAACCTAAAAGGTAAGCAACAATGACATTCAACAAACAGAAACAAAGAACATGACATCGTTGAAGAAACAAGAGGTAGACAAACAGATAAAGTGGAAAAAACCTATTACATACAACTTTGTAATAAAATTTAAATGAAAACAATCTTAAAGAAAAATAAATATCCATTAAATAATTTCTAGCTGCAAAACAAAAAGCCACATCGAAAGAGACAGAAAGGGAAAGTTACTTTCACATTCCGATAATTCAAAGCATACCACAAAAGTCGGCGTTTGGATCCGGTTACGGCCTCCACTCCTATTGCGAGTTTGCAACCGCGAGCTTCCCGGAATCCCTACGAATCTGAGAACATCAATCACATAACAATCCAAAAGTTCGCAAGAAAAAAAATGCGATTAATCGTAAAAATTTCCGAAAACTAGAGAATGAAAATCTATATGAACGTTATTTCTTGCCCTGCAATTTTGAATTCTTCGCTTGGACAATCGAAAGGAAAGTCAGATTAAGATCCAAAAAAAAAAAAAAAGCGTAATTAGGACAATCGAGGCTTGGTTTTGGCACGATTACAATATGGATCTCCCATGCGTACCTGCGAAGAAACGAGGAGATCTTCGATGAGGAACGAGTGAAGGATCGGCAACAGATTTGTTAACGCAGTGTAGTATTAAAGAAGAACCATGCATTCCAGTGTTTAATTTGCTTCAACTTTCTAATAATAAGGATGAAATGACCTAAATCATAAATGCAAATAGATATATGGCTACATCACCATAAATAAAATGTTTTGGCTGAATCATGATTCTATAAATTATAATAAAAGAGATTGAAGCCTAAATTAAATTTGTTCTAGAGTTGACCATGCAAGCACAATTTTTATATATTGAAGGTTCTAATACAGTCCATTTTTAAAGGTTCTTCACCAATTATTTTGGTTTGCAAAATTTTGTTGACAAACAAGCAATAGATGGAGGGTGCAAGATATTTAAGGGGGATTGAGGGGGTACTCTTCAGGATATATATCTAAAAACTAATTAAAAAATAACAAATTGTTCTTATAATAATACATACCAGCACCATTCCTACCGCCATTGAGCATCGTTGACTATCGTCGATCGCCACCTACTGATTGTCATCATCAACCATCTATGGACCGCCACCGACCATAGTCGACCACCACCTGTGGGTCGCCATCGATCACCATCGGCCGCCGTCCACTTCTTACAACAACTTTATCTATGCACCAAGTTGTAACTCCAAAAAAGTGTTCAACCCATTCCCACCTATAGGACGAGGAACTATACTTATAATCACCAGTTTATTTATAGTGGATTTATTTAGCTACACCAAGCCTCATGGTTTTTTTTTCCTTTTCTGGGTTCTTCACGTAAGAACTCTGGTGTCTCTACTGGTTGTTTCTTTCATTTATCTTCTGATGTGACCATACAATCACAGTGCACCGGATCCCATCAGAATTCTAGAGTAAGACTAGAATAGAAGACCCCCGGGGAAGCCCTTCTGTTGCACTCCTCCCTTTTGCAATATAAACACACACACACACACACACACACACACACACACACACACACACACACACACACACACACACATCACCGCCTAAGAGAAAGCACATTTATTGTGGGCCCCACAAGGATTATCAGCTGGTGTAATGCGAAGTGTCACGAGAATAACTATAAATCCGCACGTAAGCGTCCATTTCACTATTGCAACCTCATGTCGGAAAGCTTATCGAAAGACGGAGAACGCACAAATGTGTCGAAGGGGCATCCAGCTGGGCTCTCGCAGCTTAATTCGGTTGTTTTGAAGGCTGAACGGTTTGTCAAAATGAATTTGTGCAATGACGGGCTGCAATCTCTATAAACATTAAAAAAACATCTTTATTTTCTGGTATCACTATACCAGCACCAGTGCACAAAATCTCATCAAAACTTCAAGTTAAGCGTGCTTGAACAAGAGTAGTACTATAACGGGTGACCTCCTAGGAAGTCCTCGTGTTGTATATGTCCCTTTTGATATACATACTAATATATATATATTATATATATATATAGTTTTCATTTTTCAACATCGCCACCTAAGAGAAAGCACATTGATCGTGGTCCCCACAACGATTATCAGCTGGTGAAAAGTGAAGCGACACGAGAATCACCATAACTTCGCATTTGTTTCACAATTGTGATCACATTCCGGAAAGCTTATCAAAAGGCGGAGGGCTTGCGTATGCGCTTCCGGCTGGGCTATCACCTCTCAATTCGATCGTTTTAAAGGTCAAACAGTCCGTTGAAATGAATCCACGTGATGATGAGGTGTGGTCTCTATAAGTATAAACAAGCCGCATTTATTTTTTAATGTGACCATACTAACACCAGTGCATCGGATCCTATCAGAACTCCGCAAATAAGCATGCTTGGGTGAGAGTACTACTAAGATAGGTGACCTCCTAGGTAGTCCTCGTGCAACACTCGTCGCTTTTTCAACAATTTTTTTTGACGTCGCCACCCGAGAGAAAGAACATTTTTCTTGGGCCCCACAAGGATTATCGGCTAGTGAAATGCAAAGTGGCACGAGAACTGACATACCTTTTGCGCGAAGACGTCTATTTCACCATTGCAACTTCTTTCTGGAAAACTTATCGATAGGCAAAGGATGCGATGATGTGTCATAGGCTCATTTGACTGAGCTCTCAACACTCAATTCGGCCATTTTGAGGGCTAAAAGATCCACTAAAATGAATCTGTGTTATAACGGGCAGCAATCTCTATAAGTATAATGCACTAATCTTTCTGTGCAACCATACCAGCATCAGTGCATTGGATCTCATCAGGACTCCGAAGTTAAGCATGCTTGGGCTAGAGTAGCAATATGATGGGTGACCTCCTGGAAAATACTCGTGGTGTACCACTCCCTTTTGCAATATACACAACACCCTGCTCATTAGGGGTGAAAAAATGAGTTCTTGTGTTGCTACAACACCAGTAAACGTTGCTACAACACCAGTAAACATGTCATCTAACTTCTCCTCCAAAGCTGGTTCAATTCTATTAAATTTAAATTTTTTTGCCGCTGGCACTACCTGTAATGACAAAAAAAATTCTAATCAATATTCCAAAAATATGTCTCTAAAATTTAGTTGAAATAGTGATGTTATTACCGATAACTTTTCTGCCCACCATTCCTCAGGTGCATCAATTATCCGTTTTACTGGATCCCATCCCAATCCAGTTGATCCCCTTTTAAGCTCTTTCCAAAGTTTCCAGTCCTTTAATTAGTCATTTAATTGATCTCGTTTGTTCTTTAGTTTCATCCTATCGTAATCTCTTCTAGTTATTTCTTTGAATTTAATTGTGATATTATACCAACCTTCTTTATTAAAAAAAGTTGTGGGTCGATTTCCCAATTCGACCTCACTCACGCATAGATCACAAAAAATATTAGTAGTCTCTCTATCCCATATAGCCGATGAACCAGAGTCTTTAGATTTATTCATCTTTTACTGTCATATTAACGGATGGTTAGATGACATTATGACTGAAAATTAGACACTTAAGATATGAAATATGCATATGTAAAACAAAATTCAAAAAAGATAATGAATTAAAATATATATTGGTCTATGGGTGAAACATAAATGTGTTTTTCATATAACCATCATTTATGAGACATTTTCTCTTTAATTTTCTCTATTATTATAGTGCCACCGTATTTGAGTAATAGCCAATTGAAATTTGGAACACATAGAGCATATTAGAAATTCTAAAGCAATGCTAGCAAAGACAATCCAAAGGACTATAGACCATCAAACATATTTTCTTCACTCAACTTTCCAATTCTAAACCAACAACCCAAATGACATCATCATAGCTTGTTAAAAACATACTTGGAAAAACCTGCTTCAACAACAATGTATTGGATCTACCATAATAAGATAGTCAATTTTTCTTTCGTACAAGTAAAGATAGGGGTCTCATCGAAGCAAAAAATGCTGAGTTGCATAAATAATAAAATAATTATCACCCAAACTTTCATTATTGCAAAACCACATATGCAAGAAATAACAATAATGCAAGTTTTTTTTACCCATTCAGTTGTGAGCAAACATCGACACAACAAAATTGTTTCTTTAACCAATTCTGTCATAATAATCTCGTCCCAATCAAATCCACTTGTTTAAATAATAAGTTCGGCTCAACTCGTCTACACCATAAACAAGAAGAATAATGAAAAAGAGCAATAACATACCTAAACCATGACATATATCTAATATGCTCATGGTTTAGGTATGTTATTTACATTTCTAATACCAAAACCTTATTTTTTACATTTATACCATCCAAATCTGTCAAATCACATAAAAACTATAACTATATTTACTTTTAAAAAAGTAAAATACACCTTCTAATGCATAAGTAACATGACATATATGCAAAAATCAAAGTTTATGTAATTCTTCCTAATTAAAATAGAACGGTCCCAAAAACACAACTGACAACTTCTAAGAAATTATGTGACTTGTTGAAGAAAGTCAGAAAACAGGACTCAAAGAATACCAAAGATATGTACCACTCCCACCAAAAGTTTTTTCATAAAAAAAATGGACTTTCACGATTTTAGAAAAAAACATAGAAGCTGATCCCACAAAAATCAAAACAATTAAAAATGGTTAAGATGTTTCTTGGAGTTCACAGTGTACTACAACAAGTTTCTTCAAAATTATGCTTCAATTACTGCACCACTAACCTCATTATTAGTGAAAAAAACATTGAAACTGATCCCACTAACCACATACATTTTGCCATTTATTTTGCACAAATGAGCCGACAACAAACGCTCCATTTTTTGTTGAATAAATGCAATACACTCCATTTTAGAAATAGTAGGCAATTCCAATTTCAATTGTCATTTGTACTATGTTATTTGACTTTGTTGAACATCATTGCTATTGCAAATCACATACAATATTCTTCACATAAACACGATCATATTTATCCTACCCCATATCTTCTATATATTCATAGATAATAGTTCATCATATCCTCATAAAAAATAAAATATAAAGCAACTTTAATACCAAATCGCAGGGAATAGAGCATTGCATCACTATCTTATAACCTCGACAAATACCCTAAAAGAATCAAATCGCAGGGAACAGAGCATTGCATCAATATCTTCTAGCCTCAACAAATACCCTAAAATAATCAATAACTTTGAATAGCATGGAGACCATACGAACAAAACATGAAAAAAAAAATTTCGGTTCATACGAATAAACACTGTTCGAAGAAAGGTAAGGATGGGGAATGAAGAAGAAAACCCTCTGGATGCTTCAAACATATCACAAAAATAGTTGATCTATATTTTTACCGACGCTACTTGTATATTCAGACCAGATCTAGGTTTTAGCCACCAAAAACTTCAAAACAGATGGATCGAGTGAAATCTCTTGCCAAAATCTTAGATCTCTCGGCGAAATGGGGGAAAGGAGGGAGGAGTCGAGCGAGGAAAGAGTTTTGTTACCTGCAGAGCGATGGAGGCGGGATCGACGCCAAATGTTCGAAGGAAGGTCGGCTGCGGGCTTAGGAAGGTAGCAGAGTAAAAAATAGAGCCCAAACGCGCGATCCGCGTGTAATATAATATAAAAAAGCTGTTTCGAAAAATACTTGTAAAACGCAATATCAAAACACTAGGGCGGCGTTTTTAAAAACGCCGAAAAACGCCGCCGCACATTTAAGCTGCCCCAAACGGGCCCTCAGTTTCAGCATTGTTGTAAGCTGTTGGGTTCTTAGATTCAACATTTGGATTCTTTTAGCAAAATACAAGTTTGTTTTGGGACTATCAGATCAAATTCAATAATTGCATGCATGCTATTTTGGAGTTATGTCGTTCCTAACTCCCTGGATGCTTTTATGGCCAACAACATGAAATTTAATATAGTTCATGTGGGCTCGGGGACAATGTTGTGGCGGATTTATCCTTTGTTTATAATAATGCTTCGTTTTCCATTTTTGAGGTTCAGGTGTTACATGATAAGCTTCAGTTTTCAGCATTGTTTTAAGTGGTTGAGTTCTTATCGTTACTTTGGAAATTGTTTTAACAAAATACAAATTTTCTAGAAGTGTTGGGTTAAATTCAATATTTCCTTATCTGCTGTTTTGAAGTTATGTTGTTTCTTACTCCCCATATACTTTAATGGCCATTTACAGTAAAAGCCATGTTGTTCCTTACTCCCTATGCTTGCTATTTTAGGAGTCTACCAACAAAAATATGGATTTTCTGGAAGTATTGGGTTAAATTCAATATTTTTATACTTGTTGTTTTGAAGCTATGTTGTTCCTTACTCCCCATGCTTGCAGTTTTGGGAGTCTTCCAACAAAAATATGAATTTTCTGGAAGTATTGGATCAGGTTCAATATTTGCATACCTGCTGTTTTAGAGTTATAGTGTCCCTTACTCTCCACACGATTTCATGACCATTTACATTAGACAATAATGTTTTTCCTTACTCCCCATGCTTGTTGTTATGGGAGTCTCCTAACAAAGCATGGATTTTCTGGAAATATTGGATTAAATTCGGCATCAGAATCAAGAAGCTATACCTTCTAAGACCCAAGCTTCCATTCTTCCAGCAATACTTTTCCCTAAATATAAGTACAACCCTTTCATTCAAAGGTGTCATTTTTTTTATTCAGTGTTGTAAACTTTTCAAGCAATCATTTGTCTATATTTTGATGTCGAGTGTCGGAGCATTCATTTGCCCTGATAATTTGGATTATTACATTTTTCTTATTACAACAACTTATGATCTAGAGTATGATAGAAAAAGCAATCATAAATCCAAACCCAATAGCTAAATAAACGTCATTACCAATACCCAATCCATTGTCTACTGAGGCAACCATCGTTTTCAAGAAATCTCAAAAAGGCAGGTTGAGGACAGTGTTGTAACACCTAACTTGAAACAAAGAGGGAACCTTTACATACATAGCACTCAATTCCTAAGCACTTGCATATCTCATTCCTAAACTTTACTTTTTTTTTTTAGAATTGTGTGTCATGTATGCATTAGAATTGTGTGTCATGTATGTAAATTTCCCTATTATTTTCCTCATTCCATACTTTATTGTATAGAAATAGATGATCCAATCTAGCATAATTCAAGCTATGTAACTATTACATGCTTGGCTGGTTGTTAAGTGAGAAACAAATTCAATTCTTGAATCTTGGTTAGCATTTAAGTCAAGTAAATGCTTTATTATGAAATGGTAAAGTTATTCATATAACTTATTCAAAATGTTTTATTATCTAAATTCATATCCCTAGAGTAACTATTAACTAGCAGTAATACATGACAAATATAAATAATTCTCGCTTCATTGAGATACATATTTAGCATCTATATAGTTAGTTTTAATAATATATAAAGCTACACTGTCTCTTTCCAAACATGAAATTGTTGAATAACTAAATTAGATTTATTCAAATTAGAAGATTTAGATACATAACACACAATTCTCATGTACTTACATATCTGACACATAATTTTTTATATTTACATATAAATAACTTTGGTACTTTCAACCTATTTATAAAAACGGTATTTTACTTAAAAATTGATAATAGTGTTATTTCTGATGTGACATTGAAGATTTGAATACTGCATGTTTAAATATGAAAGTATAGGTGAGAAATCTATAGACACATAAGAATTGAGTGGATTGTAGGCAAAATTTCTTATTATTGCTTCATGTGTAAGGGAGCTTAAGAAGCTAATTGCCTTCCTCCTAGATGGCGCACTTTGTGGCGACCCTTAAGAATTCTTTTTCGGTTTAAGTGTGCAATCAAGGAAGACTTCCTAGCTTCTTCTAACAACCTTACATGACAACTTTTATTCCTTTCTTCTATAAATTAATTGTTATGGGGTCATATGTTATGATCCTTGTAAAAAAAAGAGTTATTTGAAATACCATCTACTAATTTCTCGTTTGCTGCACTTGATTATACATGCCTTGCTTAGATATACAATAATACTATGCTTCTTTTACCAAGTGAATTCTTGACATGTGGAAAGGAAGGCCTAAGATAGAGGAAGTATGATATATGTTAAGGCAATATAACAAAATCCATTAATTAATTAATTATATATATATATATATATATATATAATAATAATAAATAACATAATAATTTTAATTTATCTTTTGAATTTATGAATATTTCTTGGATGAGGTAACCTATAGTTGCTAATAATAGTTCTCCAGTCTAAAGAAATTTAACAGCTCTTTTAGACTAAGTAAATTCAAAACTAGCTGAAGTGTCGGAACGACGAAACAATGAGATCTTGACCGTTGTTGCTTAATATAAAATAAAACTCCCCCTTTTTAATCACTTTAATAATAATAATACTTATCAATTCGAGATACACTTCGAAAGATCACAAACAGATAATAACAAGAACTTAGGATAGGCCTTCTGAGGCATGGTTTTCTCACCCTTTTTATTTCCACAGAATTAGGTGAGGATGCAATTGAGCAAATGTCAACCTACAGAGCAATTAAGAGAAGATAAAATATGAAGTGAATGATGAATCACAACTAAACAATCCATAGACTTAATCCCCTTAAGACTTCGAGGTCGTTCGCCTAGCACGACGTAAATCATCATACTATCTTTTAGACTTTCACATGATTATATGTCATGGGATGTAAACCCTGACTCTTTTTAAGATCTTGATATCGTTGTTTGGTACAACGTAAATCCTCTCATCTACTTAGACTGTTTGCATGATTGTATGTCGATACACCTAAAATATATAGTGTTTTTATACACTTTTTTATACCTATTTTTGTTATATTGTGCTTTAATGATATGTATTTGTGTGTTTTTATTTCAGATACAATTAAATGGATGAAAAATGCTAAAAGGAGTGAAAAAAGATCAAATTTGGAGCAAAAATGATGAATGTGCAAAAAAGAACTGAGGCGCCTAAGCTCTCAGCATTAATGTCTAAGCGCCAGGTACCCCACGCTTAAGTGTCAGACGTAGTTATTTGATGATTTATTGAATTTGAATGAATTTTTGATGAGGTGTTTGAAGAAATCATTAGTAAAAACGTGAGAAATTGAACACGAAAATTCATTCAATTGGCTTTTGAAAAGCAGTAACTTCTAGAAGATTCATTGAATGAAGACACTTTGAAGAGACACCAAGGAACCTTTTAGATTTTCATAAAAAAAAACACTTTGATCATCAAAGAAGGGGGCCATCCATTAGACATCCACGTCCATCTTTCATCCAAGTAACCGCCGCCGCTGCCGACCACTTTCTTTTTATTTTGAGTTCTAGTTTGCATTATGAGTGAAGGAAGAGAATTTGAAGGAACTTCAAGACAGTAAGTGGAGAGGATTTTAAATAAGTGTTTATCTTTGTAACTACATTTGGTTTTAATTTAGATTTCTTGTTTGTGTGCATGATTTCTACTTTTAAACTCAAGTGTGGTTGTGTTTTCTTTATTGATTCTGAGTAGTTTTTTTTATCTTTTTCCTTAAAATGATATGTGATTAAGTATTTATAGGAAGTTGTGTGAAGTATTAGACTTCAATGTTGGAAGAAGTTGTGATGATTTGAAACCTTGTACTTCATTTACTTCTTGATTTGACCAATTAAGATGTTAATATTTGTTGTGAGAACATGTAAGATCTAAGATGGTATTGTCTCAATCAACAAATGGTAAGAATTACATTAGATTTCATGGATGAGAATGTAGTTCATGGGGTTGAGTGCAAATAAATAGGGAAATAAACTTTTCAAGAGTGTATAATTAGAGGACTTTAGAGTGATAGGCTAAAACCTCCAATTTGATTTATAGTTTTAGGTTTTGATACGAGATGTTAGCCCCCAAGTGGAGGGAGAAGAGGGAACTCTAGCGTGAGAGCTAGTATCTTCCCAACCTAACTGGTCTTCAAGACAATTCAAACTATAAATTAACCAATGTTCTTTATAGCATCTCTTGTAAGAGTAAAAAATATTATTGTTCCTATTTAGCACAACACATTTAGTATACTTCCACAATAAAATTTCTTTACTTATTACTGATTCATGATAAGGAGAAAGATATTTTACTTATATTGCCTTCATCTTACAAATATTTAGTTAAGTTAATTTGTTGCTTACTTTGTTTTTCATAAATCAAAAATTAAAAAAAGAATCAAAATGCATTCCTCTTATAACATCTGAAGTTTAAGTAAGAACATTTTGCTCAGTAAAATTTTTGCTATCTAAAGTTCTTTAGTTTTGCAAAAGTGCATATTGTCGGTTTTTCCTGTGGGTTCGATATTCGGGGCTTAATAAAAAAATCTTATATTACTTGATAACAATACATATACTTGCGTAGTATCCCATATTTAAATATTATAACTATATTCTTATGTGTTTCATAGTGAAGAATTTACTTAATTTTTACTTGGGATCAAGTTTTTTTTGTCTTTGTTGCAAAGTAAGAATCACTATTAAAGAAATTAAGCTTATAATCACATACATCGCATTTTACATCTATATAGAAAGTCGAGATCAAATTTTTGGTGTCGTTGTCGGGGAGAAAAATTTCAAAATTTTAAAGAAAAGTTTTTAGAATGCAAAATTTCTATTTCTATAAAGTCTTATTTAAACTTTAAGATTTATTATAGAAATATTGTAGTGTTGTTTTTATATTAAATTCTTGTTGAGTGTTTTTATTTTATTTTATGTGTTTTATAGTAATGTATGCGTAGTTCAGGTTCTATAAAACTTATGCCTTACGATTCTGAATTAGAAAGAATTATTAGAAAAATTAAAAAATTAAAAATTACTGAAAAATTTCAAGAAATGACAAATCAAAGTAATCAAAATGCTGAAGAGTTTAGACCTTCAAGAGATTATGCAAACCCTACGGTGAATGAACTTCATTGTAGTATTAAAAAACTCAATGTAGTGGCTAATTCATTTGAGCTTAAACCTATTATTATCCAAATGATATCAAATAAACAGTTTGGGGGAGCACCAACTGCAATAACTAAAGATCAAAATTTACATCTTGCCAATTTTCTAGAATGTGTTACATTTAAATATGATGGTATATCAGATGATGCTATAAGACTTAGATTATTTCCTTTTTTAATGAGGGATAAAGCTAAGATATGGTTACATTCGTTATCATTTGGATCTATCAGAACTTGGAGTGATTTAGCACAGAAATTCCTTGCTAAAAAACTGTGAAGCTTAGAAATGATATTACATCTTTTTGTCACTTTGAAGGGGAATATATTTATGAAGCATGAAAACAATTTAAAGAACTCTTAAGAAAGTGTCTACGCTATGCTATACCAGATTGGTTAATAATTCAAACTTTTTATAATGGATTAGCTGAATATCTTAGATTTATTATCGATGTCGCTACTGGTGGTTCATTGATGTCAAAACCATTTTATGACGCTTATGCTTTAATTGAAGAAATGGCTAAAAATAATTTTCAATAAAGGGTAAATCTTAAGAAAGTAGCCAATGTTTATGAAACTGATGCTTTTGTCATGTTAGAAAGTCAGGTTGCTGCAATTTCAAGGAAGTTAGAATAATTTAGAATGAATTTTTCTCAACCAATTTCCATTATTGAAGAGAATTAATTGGGCCAAATGGTAGATTCTCAAGTATCATTAGAAACTTTGAATGTCATAAAAAATAAGCAGAATAAAAATAAGCAAAAATAAGCAGAATAACCCATATTCAAACTATTATAACCCAGGTTGGAAGAACCATCTTAACTTTAACTGGAATAATACTTCTGGTGATAATAATCAGCAATGAGAGCACAACCAAGTAAACCCATTAGGAAACGGGAACAACCAAAGGAATAATAATTATAAACCTACTTACCCTCCAGGTTTTAATAGTAATCCACAATTTAAGGAGAAGTTGTCTATAGAAGAAGTGGTGTTACAAATGGGAAATCAGTTACAAAGTCAATGAGCTACAACTATAAATATTGAGAATCATTTGAGATAAATAACAAATTCATTAAGTAATAGATCCCAAGTAACACTTCCTAGTAATACAAAAGTAAATCCAAAAGACCAGAATAAAAATCAAGTAAAAGCCATTCAACTTTAAGCGAAAGAGAATTGGAAGGTAGAGTTCAAAAAGAGACTGAAGTAGAGAGAGAAGAGATTGAAGAACCAAAAGAGGACGCTCCGAAAGGTTTAGAGAGACCTAATTCTCTACTTAAAGTTGACTTGGAAAAACCATCATCTCCATTTCCTCAGAGGTTTGACAACAAAAGTTGGATAAAAAATTTTCAAAAATTCTAGAAATTTTTAAGAAGCTTACAATTAATATTTCATTTGCTGAAGCTCTAGAACAAATGTCAAGCTATGTAAAGTTTATGAAGGATCTTCTTAACAGGAAAATGAAGTTTGAAGAAAATGAGACTGTTGCACTTAGTTGGGAGTGCAGTGCCATAATTTAGAAAAAATATCCTGAAAAGCTTAAAGATCCTGGTAGCTTTACAATTCCATGTGCAATAGGAGACAGATTTTATGGGAAAGCTTTATGTGATTTAGGTGCAAGCATTAACCTTATGTCATTATCAATATTTAAAAGATTGGGATTAGGAGAAATATTTTCTACTACTATAACTCTGCAGTTACTAGATCGTTCATTAACATATCCTAAAGAAGTTATAGAAGATGTCTTAGTGAAAGCGGATCAATTTATCTTTCATGTTGATTTCATTGTGCTAGATATGGAGGAAGATAAGGAGATACCTATCATTTTGGGGAGACATTTCCTAGCCATAGGAAGAGCAATGATAGATGTGTAGAAAGGAGAATTAACTATGCACGTTAATGATCAAATAATTACATTTAATATTTCCAAATCAATAAAATACCCTGCAAAAGGTAAAGATGGTGAATGTTAGATAAGATATTTAATAAGATATTTAAGTGAATGTCATTTTAAAGCAACTTATGAAGAGAAATTTGAATTTAAAAAGTTGGAACACGAATAAGAAAAGGAATTAGATCAATATGAAGATTTATATAAGGAAGATTCAAATTATGTTTGAGAAAGTTTTAAAGTTTTAAAAACCACAGAAAAAGATACGTCTTTTTATCCATCAATTGAAAAACCTCCTGAGGTTGAGTTGAAGTTACTTCCTGAACATTTGAAGTATGCCTTTTTAGGTGATTCCCTACATTGTCTGTTATAATTTCTTCAAATTTAACTACAGAAGAAGAAGAGAGTTTGATGAAAACTTTAAGGAGTTACAAGAAAGTCTTTGGATGGACAATTGTTGATATAAAATGAATCAGTCCTTCAACTTGTATGCATAGAATTCATATGTAAGAGAACTGCAAACCCATGATTGATCCTCAAAGGAGATTGAATTCTATTATGAAAGAATTTGTTAAGAAAGAAATTTTAAAGTGGTTAGATGCTAGAACTATCTGCCCTATTTCAGATAGTGCATGAGTTAGTCCAATCCATTGTGTTCCTAAGAAAGGAGGAGTGACAGTGACTTTGAATGAACATAACATGTTAATATCAACAAGATAAGTCACAGTATGAAAAATATGCATTGATTATAGAAAATTAAATCTCACAACTAGGAAAGATCATTTTCTACTACCCTTTCTAAATCAAATGCTGGATAGACTAGCTGAACATAAATACTTTTATTTTCTAGATGGATATACTGGTTATCACCAAATACAAATAACTTCTGAGGATCAAGAGAAAACAACTTTTACCAGTCCTTATGGTACATTTTCTTTTAGAAGAATGTCATTTGGTTTATGTAATGCACGTGCTACATTTCAAAGATGTATAATTACTATTTTTGTGATATAATTGAAAAAGGGATTGAAGTTTTTATGAAATTCATTTTTAGTGTTTGAAACTTCATTTAAATCATGTTCAGAACATTTATCAAAAGTTATTAAGCGTTGTGAAGAAACAAATTTAGTCCTTAATTAGGAAAAATGCCAATTTATGGTAGTAAAAGGAATAATTTTGGGATATCAAATTTCGTCAAAGCCAAGCCATAACAACTCCCCTCTCCCTTTCATTGAGAGCCATTTTAAAGTCTCCCTCATCATTGTATGTGGAGGGGAAGTGGGGATGTCTGAATCCTTCATCGGCTCTTTCCTTAGCCAATGGATGATCTCTTCTTTACGAGAAGATAATGGATGATCATCAACAGAAGAGCCTTCTCCCTCCTCAAGAGTAAAATTAGATAAAGAAACAGGTTTGGAAAGATGGGCTTTGGCTCAGCTAGCCATGGAGATGAAGGACGGTCCAGTTACACGTGAATCAATTGAACTTGGAGCAAGTGTTATAGATCACCTTGAAGTCAATCGATTGACTGGTCACTCTAGGGCATAGAGGTACTTGATCCTCCAAATCCTTCACAAGCTTTTCAGAGCCTGTTTAGTCGCCATGAAATTTTCCTTCATCAACCGAATGATATCATGAAATAATAGCAACTTCACTAGTTACGGTGTTATGGACTACGACCGAGGTTTTTGACAAAATTGGGAGAATAACGGAGGCGAGCCACTGATCACGCG
>NW_018164645.1:257483-265302 GCF_001263595.1 Phalaenopsis equestris
CCTCTTCTAGTTGGTTGGCGCTTTTTGTTTTGACGGCACATTCACAAACCGTAGTCTGATCGCAACAGAGCCGCACATTCGGTGCAGGCGCGATCTGACGATCCATAGTCTTCATCCCCAACTAGTTTAAACCCACAATTGTAGATTTTCTAACCCTAATTTCTTCCTAGATTCTCAATGGAATTAAATGAAATTTGTTTCTAAATATTCATCTAACCTAGAGAAGCAAATCTATACGGTTGATCAAGCATGAATTATAAGTTTGCTTCACAATGTCCCAAGCCAAGCTTAAATTTTGGGAAAATGGTTCATACCTCTGTCCAAGAGGTCTATCCTCCATTGGGTGTTTATGGAAGGTTTAGTGGGGTGTGGTGAGCCTCCTGGATGTACTAATTTGATCCTAGCTTGAGTCTTGTTCAGAGCTCTTCTAATGGATGGTGTGGCTTTGGTCTAGAGCTAGGTTAGAGTAGCTCTGGATGGGGGTTTTATGAGAGAACTTCCTCTTTTGATTTGGGGATGCACGGGGAACAATCAATTTGGAGATTGATTGACTTTCAGAGAGTGTCCTAATTTGGGCTTGAAAATGAGCTCTAAAATTGAGCTCAAAGAGAGGGGGTTAGATCTGGAAATTGGTGGAGCTAAGGTTAGGGATGCTGGGGGAATGATTTGGAATGAAATTGGTAGGGTTTTCCTATGGTTGATCATATCAGCCTCCTTGGTCATAGGGGATGGCTGCTTCAATAGCCATGGTCATGGTCACTCTCGGGGAAAGCTAATGGTTGGGATTAGCTGCCTTGGTGAGGAGAGGAAGATCCCAAGTGACCAATGACAGTGGGACACATCTGCAAAGTTTAATATAATTTTAGATCAAGTTTGGTTCTCTCGGCCTGGGGTTTTTCAGTGACCTAGGTGGTGGGTAGCCAATGTCAGTCACTTCTCGGCTCAGGGAGGCCAGAGGTGGCTAATGATGATTAACTCCCTATGCAATCAATGATGGAGGAAATTTTGTAGTTAATTACTAAAAAAGATAATGAATCCCTTAATTTGGGGATCCATTGGTCCATAGCATGTTTTAGTGAATTTAGGGTGGTTTAGCCTGGTCCTTGGAGGAGCTTACTGGCTGTGGAGTCATAAATTTGGTGACTTTTGGGTGGTTAGGCCAATTTTGGTATATAGGTTCAATTTAGGTCCAAATGGCTAAAGGTTGGGTTTGGGTTAGGCTAATCATGACTTTGAGTTTAATTAATTGATGAACATTTTGTAGATGATTGTAATGAAGATTTTTGGTGAAAGATTGAAATGATTTTGAGTTCAATTAGGGGTTCAATTTGAAGGAATTTGGAATATTGGTCACTTTGGGCATGTTTGGCTAGACTTGGGTCTAGATAGGGATAGGCTTGGGTTAAGTCCAAATTTATTGTTGAAAATTTGCAACAGGAATGTCATGAAGAGTTTCGAACAAAAATTGGGTGCCAATTTTGGGGTTAAGATAATGAATTTGGTGGAATTTTGAGGTATGAACAAATTTGGGCAAAATTAGCGTTTTTGGGCTTAGGTCAAATTTAAATTAAATGGAGGCTTCACCAAGGCCAATTAAAGGTCAATTTTGATTTGTAGGATTGTTATGAAGAGTTTTCAACACAAATTGTAGCAAATTGAGTAGGCTATGAGGTTCAATTAGGTCAGATTATGTCATGTAGCAAAAATTGAGGGTTTGACCTAGATCAAAATTGGGCTCCAAGCATGGGCCAATTGAGCTTGTATTTGGTTTAAATTGGTCACATGGAGGGTTAAATTGAGTTTACTATTGAAATTGTGGGAGATTGGTACCAAATTGATGGACATTTGAGGTAAATTTGGCCTTTAAAGGCAATTTGAGGGTTTTGGTCAAAATGATCAAATTGGTCAAATTGGGTCCAATTTAAGGGTCAAAATGGGTTTTAGAAACATTTGGAGTGATTTTTGAGGTTTTGGAAAAGTTTGGGGTGCCAAGGGTATTTTTGTAATTCTGGCAATTTTTGGGGTATTTTGGTAAATTTGGTATTTTCGGGTAGTTTTGGGTAATTTGGGTATTTTCAAAAGGTTTGAAATTAATTTTTAACCAATTTGGATATTTTGGATGGATTTGAGGATAATTTGGGATTTGGGGGTATTTAGGTAATTTGGGTAGGTTTGAGGGTGAAAGGTCAAATTGGGTATTTTGGTAGGGTTCGGGTATCAACCACCCTACTCGAGCTATGAACCAATAGAATCCCCATTTGGGTCCTCTATGTACTGGTCTTAGCTAAACCCTAGGCTAGGGCTAGTGGATTTAAGGGATCATCTACATGAGTCTCCCAAAGAATCAAGGGATAAAAGTTAGGAAAATTTAGGTTTTGGGTTGTGAGGGATTCTGAGTAAGAGTGAGTGCCTTAGCCCTAGACCAACACTCAGAGTCTACCCTAAGGGCAAGCCGTCCTGTGTGAACTCACTTTAAGTTCCCTCATAATTATCTTACCTACTAACTGCTAGAGGTTAGGACCAATATGTGGAAATTCAAGTTGAGTAAAGAGAAGAGTTTTGAGTTTCTAATGGTGAGGGTACCTTTTCTAGTTTTCTAAGACTAGTCAGTAGGAAAGTCCTATAGCTAGACCTAGGCTACTAAAGAAATTTCTAGACCTTAACCAAAAGTGAGGTCAACAGCCAACTTTGGTGATTTTGGGTAGTTTGGGTGTTTTCAAGGTGTTTGAAATAATTTTTGAATCAAGTTAGATATTTTGGCTAGATTTGGAGATTTTGGCCAAATTTGGGGTCCCAAGGGTATTTAGGTAATTTGGGGGAATTTAGAGGCAAAAGGGTAGGTTGGGTATCTTGGTAGAGGGAGTGTCAACCACCATCAATAAGTCATGGACCAATGGAAATCCCATTTTGGGTTCTCTATGTAGTGGTCTTAGCTAAACTCTAGCCCAGGGCTAGTGGATTTAGGGAACCATCTACAGGAGTCTCCCAGAAGTATCAAGAGAACAAAGCCTAGAAGTTTAGGTTTAGGATAGTGAGTGGTTGTGAGTATAAGTAATTGCAAGTGAGTGCCTTAGCCCTAGACCAACACTCAAGGTCAACCCTAAGGTCAAGTAATCATAAGGGTGACTCATCTTGAGTTTCCCTCATAGTGACCCCACCTACTAAGTACTAGAGGTTAGAACCAATATGTGGAACTTCAAGTTGAGTAGAGAAGAGTTTGAAATTTTTAATGCTGAGGGTTCCTTGTCTTATTTTCTAAGAATAGTCAATAAGAAAGTCCTATGGCTATACTTTAGGCTACTAAAGAAGAAAAAACTAAACCTCAACCAAAAGTGAGGTCAACAAAGCCTCCACGCTTCTTCAATCTGCCTGGACAAGCACAAGATTTCTAGTTAGGTATTTGACTTGCTACGCTTAGTGTGTCCAAGGCTTCCCCAATCCAGATGGGGATAAGTTCTTTATGAGAGTGTCTCAGCTTTATAGCCGAATCTCTCTTTCACTTTCTATTCCAATAGCTTCCTCCCCACTTTCGGAGGTGTAAGTCCCACCTTTATTTTTTCTACCTATAGAGGGCCATAGGGCTCAGAGTTTCCTTCTTTTTATCTTATAGCTACCAAGATTCCCTTAGATGATGCAATTCATAGATTGCTACCAAGGGAGCCTTTGGTCGGGTTGGTTTGACTACCTTCACGATGAAGTAGACTTAAGATCTTAATACCTTGAGATGATGGATCCATGGTATCTTGATGCATCTAGCTTTACCCATTCATGATTCCTCTATCTTCCATTGATATACCCTTTTTGAGCCCTGTCATTCTTTTGACATCTCATTGATGTCATTTTGTAGATCCTGATTGCAAAAAAGTCGTGGTGCTTTGGGGTACAATGATTCACCATCTACCCTTATGGCTAGGTAAGGCCTGAAAGCATAGTGTGGACCCTATAGTATGACCCAATTATTTCATAAGTCTGATCACCATGAGACATTATCCATTCATGATCAAGAGAAACTCATTGTGCGCCCTTATGGTTTAGCGTGAGCTCACGTGGCATCCAACACTCCTATGAGATAACCATCATTTGACATACCCCTTTACTAATCATCACTTGAATTTAAATAAGATTTCCTTAATCGAGAGTATTTTTGGGCATCACCCAAGATATAATTAACCATAGGGATACGTCCCCTTGGGATTTGCTTTTAACCACAAAATAAAAATGTTCTTTTTGGTTCTTTGGTTATGGACTGCTTATGTATAGATTCTCTTCATGAATGATGCATTTCAAGGAGTTTTGATTCGATCTGGTTCTTGACATACACTCTTGACCCATCACATGAAGTTTGCCCTACTTAAGTTCTCCATGCTATTTTTTAAATTTATCTGCCAAGTTTTTATCTTATGTTCCTCATTTTCTAATCCCTAATCTTCTTTGAATTGTTTCAACTATTTAAGCAAGAGGGCTCTTTGAAAGGGGAGTTCTAAGTTGATGATTAAGCGAGCTGGCAACTCCGAGTTTACAAAAATAACCAAAACTGTGGTCTTACATAAAAATGACTCATTATATTCATTCAATAAACTCAACACACAATAATAATATTACATGACTGGTTTTCTTTGTTAACATCAGTATCTGCATTCATAAATAAGTAATGAACCCATAGACATGAATTATATAAGAATGTACAAAGAATAATGTTCATTGTTCACCTGCTGATATCATTTTTTTCCTCCATAATGTCCTGATGGAGATGAACTTTTAAGAGAACAACTACTAGGTTTGCATGACAATTCAATAGGATCATCAGAGTTGCCTTCATCTTCATGAATCCGACTCTCATTTACTAAGCTTTCAATAACTTGGTGGCTTGGAGTCCAAGCAAGAACTCTCATGACAACAACTCTACCAAAATTTGATCAAGCTTTTCTTCCTATTCAAGATCTATACCAGCAAATCTATTTTGTTTCTTCATGAAAAATCTACAATAATAAAAAAACATAAGTTTGAATATTAGATACTTAAGCAAATGTGTTGAGAAAGAAGATGAATAAGTTTTACCTCTCCTTTCTTTCCAACACTCGACCTATGAATTAATAGTCTTTTTAGTTGTGTCTCAACCTAGCCCAGTTGCACCTTATTTTAACTCTCACACCTTCCAATCAATTTTGTAGTCATCTCATTTATTTTTAACTACGCCCTATGATATTGTTTCCTAGTTGATTCCTTAGACTTTTTTATTATATTGTGTCGCCACTCTTTATTAAAATATGTGGTAAGTTGATTGCCCGCATCACCTCAATCACATTCAAGCATGAATCACAAAATATAATTTTAATCTCTCCATCTCTCTCCTCAGTAGCACTTGTAGCATCTCAAATTTTTCCATCATCAAACTACGTAATATGAAGGAATTCGTTACAATGTCACATACATAGCAATCATTAAAGAATTATGTCTTTCATTAGAAAAGGATAAGTAATACGGTAAAAAGAAGCATTTGCACATCACCTTAAAAGACCAACAATTTGTTTGCTCTTGATTTAAATAAATACTAGTCAATACCTAGGAGTTTACATATATAACACTTAAAATTTAAATAACTTATGCGTGAACAAGTGTATTTCACTTTTTAAACTTTAAAATAATAGTATTTTTAATATGGTATTAAAGTACACAAAATTAGGGTGATATGTATGTAAATGCTCCAAGATTTAAATATACATGGACATTAAATACATACGCAACCACATAAACCAACAAAACCAAAAATTCTAAAGCAATGTTATGTGAGGAAAAGCAGAGATCAACAACTACTCATCCAAAGCAATGCAAGAATTATTCCTCACTTAACCATCAATAATACCTAAACATTCTAAATTTTCAGATATACCACACAATTTTGAGGTGTTTAAATATGTAACACCTAAAAATACCACACAACTTCAAACCAAACACTCATGGAAAACATTCTTATAGTTAACAATACTTCATCCCCAGCCACAAATTATACGTAACATCAATTGTTGCATGAAAATGATCATCTCCACAATACATCTTCCCCATCTTAACATTCAAATAGTCTCATTTTCAGACATACCACATAATTCTGATGTTTTTACATATCAAAAAAACTAAAATTACCACAATTCCTCATCATTAGAAATTTTTCTCAGCCATGATATGTGAGCAAAAACGGAGATAAAAGTATCTCATTCAAAGCAAATGAGACTTTCACTAATACCTAAATAGATGAAATTTTTGGAAATACCACATAATTCTAATGTATTTACACATGAAGCAATTAAAAATACCACCCAACTTCCAACCGCACACTCATGTAAGACATTCTACAAGAGATATAAGTAATACTAAATGTTAAATAAAAAATGACTTAACCATGAAATGCATTTTAAGGACATCCTCCATTATCAATAACAGAAATTTGTTAGGAGATCATACCAAGGTCACAACAACAACCAGAAAAAATCAAAAGACAATCTAAGAAGATAATACCTCAATCACAAAATAAATAGAAAAATAAAAAGATTATATCACGATTATAAAAAGAAATAAACAAAATATAACAAGACAATGTAAAGTGAACACATTCCACCACCCCATCAACCCAACACCATGCCGTACTTCACCTAAGCATACCAAGTAATACTGAATGTTCAAGTGATAAATTTTAGCGAGCATCTCAAAATAAAAAATTTCAGTGAAAATAAGAAACTCCAATCAAAGATATTCACATGAAGGAAGGAGAGTAAAGTAGAGAGAGAGAGAGATAGATGATAGTTTAGGGTTTCATTGCATCTCATCAGTAGTCGAGTGCCACAGTAGAGATAAACCACAATCTTGTGCAAAAAGAACAAGGCTCGCACTAATATATTTTGCCCTAATTGATACTACAATGGGGACAAAAGCGAGGAATTAAGTGGAAATTAAAAGAGAAAAAAATAGAAGAAAAAAAGGCCTTAACCAATGGAGCTGGCCGCGGATTGCCTCTGTCGTTCGCATGCCACAATTCACTGCCACGATTGGGAGCCTGCCACGTCCCTGCCACACTTGCGACTCTCAAGCAAAACAAACCGACCATACAATTTGTGAACGCGTCGTCAGCCCAACACACAAAACAATACTGGCAAAATTTCATTAAATTTATCAACATAAATTATAAATCTTTTGATTTTGGTTTAGAAAATAAAAAATTTAAATTTAAATTAATTATTTATATATTATAATTATCTCACAATGATTCCAAAGATTTTAGAATGGGCCATTACAAACAAACCAGTGGAAAATTGCTATTTACAAATCAATCAATCTCTTTCATTCATTTTTCAAATTGTCAATCAAATATTAAAATTTATCATAAAATCCCAAAAAAATTTTTTCAATTTTATCAAATTCTCATGAGTTTTGCAGTTGGAAAAAATATACAGTTGATTAATTTATAAATAACAAATATTTCGAAGCAACCTCATGTACTCATCCCTTATAAACTTCACCTGCCCCCATGCTTTCTGTGAAAATAGCGCTCCTGTTGATCCTTATTTTTCTCCTCCAAGTCAGAATTATGTTATATTATTCCACCAAGGGAAGTAAAATCTTGCGATTCAACCAAAATGATGAAAAAAATTATAATCCGAATGAAGTAAAAATATTGCGATCCATCAATCAAAATGTTGAACAAAATTATAGTTAAAATAACCAAAATCTTAACTAAGGCATATTACACAAACATATTTCTTAAAAAACCAACTTTTATTTAGGGCATCAATGAGCTAAGAAGAAGGAGACGAGGCAGATGCCCGCG
>NW_018164645.1:265402-291821 GCF_001263595.1 Phalaenopsis equestris
GTCATAGCTTTGTACTATCATCATCCGACTACACAAAATGAACTAAACCTACAACTGTACTTCCCAACAGTTTGTAGATATTGCATGCAGTTAACTTTTCTTTCATCACCATCAATGCACCCTTAACAATTCTGATGGTTTTCCTATCCTCATCTGTCTTAGGAATGAAATCATTTTTATGTAAAGTGCCCAATGAAATCAAATTCTTCTTCAGATTAGGAATATGTCTGATTCGAATATGTCTGACATCACATAACTTTCTAATTGTGTCATCATACATCTTAATCCTGACTTCTCTAATACTAACAATATTGCAACATCTACCATCACCTAGATAAACTGAGCCAGAATTAGTTGACATGTATGAAGTAAACCACTCCCTGTTAGGTGTTATGTGATAAGAGCATCATGAATCAAGAATCTATGCATCTGTGAACTGAGTTGATGAAACTAAAAACATATCGTCATCACTGTAATCTGAATTGTCACTTTACATCACATTTATAGACTTCGATGATGCATCACCTTTCTCCACAGTCTGCTTCATCAACTTTGGATAATCTCTCTTCATATGACCGAGCTCCTTGCAATTGTAGCAATGAATTGTCTTTTTGCCTTTCGATTTGGATCTGGAATTTCACCTTCTAGAACCCTACTTATCTTCCTTCCTTCCACGGTCATGCTTACTCATAACATATAAACTGTCGTCATGAGAGCTTTCCCCTAGATTCTGCTTCCGCTGGTTGTGAGCCAACAATGCTGCAGTAATCTTATCGACTTTGATAGTTTCTTTCTCATATGTAAGACTAGTCACCAGGTGTTCATATGAAGAAGGCAGTGAACACAACAAAATCATTGTTCAGTCTTCATCCTCAATAGTCACATCAAACCGTGATAAATCTGTTATTATTTGATTGAAGCCATTAACATATTGCGTCAGATCAGAACCTTCTTTATCAGAACCTTCTTGCATCTCCAGCTCATACAACATTTGTTTTAAATACAATTTATTCGTCAGAGATTTAGCCATAAACACAGTTTCCAATTTCTTCCATATCTCCCCTGGAGATTTTAAATTCATCATGTGATACATAACTTCATCTGTCAGGTATAGGCGTACAGTTGCTGTCGCTCGTTGTCTTAATTCTTCTCAATTTTCATCCTCCATGACATCTGGTTTTGCTGCTCGCAAAGCTTTCAAGATTCCCTATTGAGCCAACAGATCATTTACTCTTGTTTGTCACAAACCGAAGTTACCAGTTCCATCGGACTTCACAACCTCGAATTTTGTACCAAAAAATGTCATTTCAAAATAACTCCTGCAAAAAATTATTCTGCAAATCTTTGCTCAGAATCTTTTAAAAAAGAAAATAAAGGATTGAAAAAGTCCCTAAGTTAAGTTTTCCAGAAAACAACAAATTTTTTAAAAAAAAGAAAAGATTGAAATATTTTCTTAGTTAAGCTTCCTTAATTAAGTCTCCATTAATTAAAATATTTTCTTTAATTAATTGAATTTAAAAAAACTTTCATTTTTCCTGCAAATGAATAAAATCAGAACTTCTAATTTCCTTCTCCGCAGCCTCCAACCAAGAAAATCTTAATTAAGTTTTCTTAATTAAGTATTTTTTTAATTAAACATTTTCTTTCTCTAGAGATTCCATGCCTTTCTTCACGTTTAATTAAACCTTTTCTTTCTCTAGAGATTCCATGCCTTTCTTCACGCAGCTCCAGTAAATTCGAAAAATCCTTCCCAGCAAAAGAAATTTGCAGATTCGGAAAATATTCTTGCTCAGAGTTTCTTTCTTCCCCATAAAAGAAAACGTCTCCAGAAAGGAAATTCCCCTTCGCACCCACAGGAGGAATCGTCGCCGAACTGACAACCTTTGCACCTTTCTTCTGCTATCAGCCTTACTCGGCGAACAGCCTGCCGCGAACAGATCGCAGTCTCCGCGAACAGATCCTTCCTCAGCGAACACTCTGGTCGCGCCGAAGAAGCACTGTAGGTTTTCTGTGTCGCGAACTTCTCTCTGCCTTGCCGCAAACCGAAAACCTTCGCCTGCCCGAACTGTCTGAAGCTTCGTGCAGAACCGATCGCGGAAGAACGAAAAACCGCACCTTCTTCTTCCTTTGAACTTCGAACTGCGCTGAATCGGAAGCCTAGCCGCCGAATACCTTGGCCAAAATCTTCTTCGTTTTTGTGCCGCTGAAAATTTTCTTCATGCCCTTGAACCAGTTTCTGATACCACTTGTTGAGAAATTAAAGCAAAAAAAAGCAAATCGACACAAATCCAAAAGAACACGCAGAGATTCTATAAAGATGTCTACGTCTTCGAGAGCAGAACGACGAATTCCTTTCAATATTCTGAAAAAAGATTACAAAATTTAGGATAACACTTAGGGTTACATACAAGCTTATTTATAACTCTAGAAAACGATATATAAAGATGTCTACGTCTTCGAGAGCAGAGCGACGAATTTCTTTCAATATTCTGAAAAGAGATTACAAAATTTAGGATAACACTTAGGGTACATACAAGCTTATTTATAACTCTAGAAAACGATATAGTACAATATGTAATTACCAAATTACCCATGTACCTCATCTCCAACCCACATAATGAAACTCTCTCGATTGGACAGATCCTTCCGCTCCACTCCTCTCCGCTCCAACATCTGTCCCATTTATGGTTTATGGCATATGAGCCATACCTAACAATTATATATTTAAATATAAGAGCCATAAAATGTTGATTACATTTAGAAAAATGTATTACATATGTGAAAATGTATCATGACTCAAATCATTACCTGCCATGTGTACAATCCAAACCTACTATGTATTAAAATATTTAATTTTTTTTACTGAGGATGCCTGGACCGTACACGTAGCAGGTACTAATTGAAATATTTTTCTCTACCTTTAGGTGTTTGGCTACAAGTAGTATTTAGCATTAAAAGAATTTAATCATCTTGTTGGATTTATTAAATCCAAATTTAACATAAATTGAAGGTAAAATTCAGTTAAATCCGATCAGATGGATTTAGTAAATTCGAGGAATAAATCTCGTTGGCGCTACCAAGTACCCTCCTAAGAAAGTGGGTTGTTATGATAAAAGCAATAAATAAATAAATAAATAAAACATTAGCATAATATATTTTAAAATTATTAGATTCCCTCTAATATAAATAAAATACAAAATACAAAATTATTTTTAATATATTATAGTCTTCTTAATACAAATCAAAATATTCTGAAACTCTTCCAGCCTAATTTCTTTATACTGCTCGGCAAATTGTGGGATCTTTTTTTTATTATATTTATCTATAAATTCTCAAAAAGTTTTAACCACTTGAAATTGTTCTCCCTTATAATTTATGTTAAACATTGATGCTTCTATGCTACTCTTATCATAGTTGAATTGAAATTGGAAACTAAAGTATGAATTTATCTTAGTATTATATTTTAAATTATAAATTTAGTTTTAGTGAGTGCTCGCTATCAAAACCCGTTGTTTGCAAATAGCTCATGTTTAATTCGTTAAGTAATTCGTGTTTGATTCGCTCGTTGAACAGACAGCCAAACACGAACAATTTTTTTTGCACTCAATAGACATAATTACTAGTTAAAATTTTATTTGTTCGTGTTCGCCCCTTTTTTTACTCGAAATAATTATATATCTACATGCAAACTTCACATATTTTTGGCATCAGATCAAAGAGCTTTTTAGAAGTAAAATACAACTTTTCCTGCACAGTTTGGACAAAAAAATTATATAAATGTAAATATCAAACTTTAGGTGTTAGAGATTTAAATATATATGAATTATGTGGCATGCAAGTAAATTTCCCAAATAATCACTAAAAATAATTTCATAGTGATGAAATTCAAACATCATTAAAGTTGATGATGATTATAAACAAGCTTAAAATCCTGCTAATATTAGCTAACCAAAAAATTATATTTAATTCAAGTGCTTTAGAAATGAAAATAAAAACAAATTTAAATTTGAACATATCAAATAACTAATATTCTGAATAATTATTAAATAAAAAAAAATATAATAGATGTCTTTTGAGGAAAAAATTATTGCATACGGACACCGCATGCAGAGATGCGGACACCGCATGCAAAGATGCATGCGGTGTCCGATCTATACCGTAGATCAAGGTGATCTACGATGAGTATGTATTTCGATAGGCCCCATTTTAATTTTTTTTATTTTTTTTTAAAATTTAATTGCATCCTCACCGAGATCACCGTGATCTACGGTATAGATCGCGCACCTCATGCATCTCTGCATGCGGTGTTCGTATGCAATAATTTTTTCCTTCAAGGAGCACAATTAATAATAATTCAATGAATAATATAATAATACTTTGCCCCAAAATACTAACTTCTAAAATATGGTAAACGATAAGATTTTTTAATCTAGACGACAAGATGTCAATATTTGCAGAATTAAAAGGGCATTACAATGATTGGTTTAGAAAAAAAAAATCAACATTAAACTTTTCAAAATTAAAATTCAAATGAAAAAATTTTCTTATTTTAAAAAATAAAAATTTAAATAATGCAGAAAATATAGTTAATAAACGAATAGGCAAAATTATTTAAAAATCTAAAATACTATAAAAATAAAGAATATAAATATCTAAAAAACCGAATAGGCAAAATTACTATAAAAATAAAGAATATAAATATCTAAAAAACATGAATAAAAATAATTCAAAATAATTTCCAAAGAATAGATTTTAACACACCAAAAAAAAAAAAAATCAAAATATAAATTCTAAAGAATTAAAATAAAGCTATCAATGATGATAATGAAATATCAATCATCAAAGTAATAATCTGCATTGAAATAGTTTGTAATGAAATCCAAAATACAAAACAAAATCCCTAAAAATACATGAAAATTTAAAAGGTTCAACAAGACAATCATAGAAGAACAATGTTATATAGCGATCATGTCTTGCAACTTGCGTACAAACTAATAATTACAGAAGATAAAGCAGAAGAGTAGCTTCAAACAGCATTTTCCACACGATAATGCAACATAACTTTACAATCACCAAAAAATAAAGTCTGAACGAAACATCGATTAAATAAATCCTTCTGTAAATGCACTCTGTAATATATATAGTAAGATGGGAAGAAAATTGAAGAAAAGGAGATACAGTAGTGGAAAATATGCACAGCAATCCAAAGAAGTTTTCCCAAATGAAATGCAATTAATCAAAAGCTGATTGGTAGTGTGTATTCATAGGCACACAGAGGCAAAGGGAGTCCTTGAAAACATGGATTGATTGAAACTTCCATCAACTTACTGAACTCATGTAAGATCATCTTCGTTTTCTTCCTTTGCTTTCAGAGCACTTTTAGCCCTCAGAAGAAGGGTTGTTTTCCATGGATCCTGTGGTTGATTTACATTGAATCAATACCTCAGCTAAGCTTGCAACTAATTGAAAAATGATTTATAATACAGTTGTGGGAAAGCGTGTAATTTTTTTTTAATTATTATTAAATATTTTAGAACTTTTTTTCTTATGAAAAAACTGGGATAACAGTTCTCTTATAGCCATTGCATTGACAGATTTAAATTGTAAAAAGCTTGTTTTCATCACTTAAATTTCTCAAAAGCAACAAGAAAACTGTATGCAAATATAAGTGTGGCGGCTGTCTTAAAAACAAAACTACGGGGAACAAAAAACAAAACTAAACTAAACTAGCACCATAAAGCCGCTCCCAGAATTCTTAGTTCCACAATAAAACTTCAGAAGTACTATACTTCTTTTTTTTTATTAAAGCAGAATATATTAAGCTGATAATAATTATAAAGAATTAATAGAAAAAAAAAATCTCATAACATAAAAAGAGATGACAAAAGACCAAGGATGTAATGTCCTCTAAATCATGAAAGTCTCAAAATTATTCATTTGATTGTTCAGCTTAAAGTTTCATGAGTACAATTGAGTGCCAATAAATTTTCTTCTGATTCATACCTCTTATAATTTTTTAAAGAATATAATATGAAATCTCTTAGATAACTGATACTCTTAATATTCCGATCTGAATCAAATATCTGCTACAATATGTTAACATTTTTGTGTTCAAAGATAGGATGTAGCTTAAGGTGTGTAGAGTTTCAAAACTATTTCAATGATATCATCAGTAGATGATGAAATGGCCAACACAAAGAAGCTAGTAAAAGTATGAACATTAGACACTATCTCCAAAAGAGAGTGAATATGAATCCATGTTTTGAGAGCAGACATGAACTGATGGAGAATCTTCCACTGACTAGGTATGAAATTAATTATGAGTTTCTAGTGGATGGTCATGTATTTGATATTTAGAGTTCCTTGGCTCGAGATAAGCCTGAAAATAGTAGAGAATTTATGCAAAAAAAAAAAGACGAGAAGTATGACGGGGCGTTTTCAATTTCTACCCTCAATCACAGCTCATACAATGGGTTTCTAGTGGATGGTCATGTGTTTGATATTTAGAGTTCCCCGGCTCGAGATGAGCCTGAAAACAGTAGAGAATTTATGCAAAAAAAAAAAACACGAGAAGTATGACGGGGCGTTTTCAATTTCTACCCTCAATTACAACTCATACAATGGGGACCCAATTCACACCTTATCAAAATGGGACATAATCACATAAGTCCAACTCTATGAAGACACAGACCATAGAAGGCCTAGAGAGATGGGCTATCACATCATTCGCCTGCAAGGATTTCCCAAAAATAGAAGTTCTGGAGAACAATGCTGACTGGTCAAAGTAATGCAAACAAAAATGTTAAAAGGAGATCCAAATAGAAGTGAGAAGGTGTCCCACCGAGTAATCAAAATAGGTAGCAAAAGCATTTGCATTGAAAACCATGGATATAGTACGCGTTGTGATGCCTAATGAGACCATTAAGTCATACCTATGTTTTGCTCCGAGTAATTGTTGTTTTAATAAGATCCACATGGTTGAAATAAGCGCTACCCTTTTTCATTTAGCCCTTCATGCTAGGCTTAACTCTAACTAAGGGTTTACATTTTGCAAGTACAATAGCATAATCAGATCCCGAGCAGATGCACACAGCTGTGTGTATGTATATGAGAACATAAGCCCATGTATGGTTTTTCCTTTGTAAATAAACATACATGCACATATGTACAAGTGCTTGTTCCAAATATGTGTGCCTACAATGGATGTGAGTACATATGAGTATTGATATTGTGCAAATTAAAATGTAACTTTTCATGCTTTTTCAACGTACATTTGAATCTTCAAACTATTTTTGCAAATAAATAGTTGAAGCCATCCAATAAAACCAAGTGCCTCAAAGAAGTAATAAAGCTAATAACCATCCAAAAAAAAGGGGGGGACAACAACTTCCTCTAAGAAAAATAATACTCCATAAACATGGGCGAGACAAGATCCACATACCAGCCTAGTCATGCTATCAAATTCCTTTATAGCTTCAGTGAACTTTATAACATCTTCTTCATCCATTGAGGCAGCTAAATCCTGTAGTAGTAGAAGCCATCAAACGATAATCTAGCAAGAAACTGTGACCATAATTTATGAGATGCACATTTTTGCTAAATAAAGAGCAATCAGGGGCAAAAATTAAATAAACAATTATAATATATTTTGCTAAAGCTCATTGAACTGAAATCATGCACATCCCAGACTTACAGCTAATAGTTTGAATTCACGTGTGCCAGAAAAGGTTGGATCTAGTTCCTGCAATAGCAAAAATACTTTCAAATTTAGTCCCAGAAAATCATGGAGCTTAAATTATAAAAATGGAAACACATTTAACCTGATATCGCTCTAATGCATTATTTATTGCAACAACATCAACTTTGCAAATCTCACAGATACCAGCATTAAGAAGAATTCCCTTGACACCATACTTCAAAAGACTATTATTGATCGAGTGCCTTGCTATCGCTTCAAAGATCTCAATTGCTTTTGGGTACCTGAGATTTTCACATGTATCTCTTAATCTAACAAAAATCTCAGTCAGGAACTTGAAAAAATTATGCAGATAAAATTCAAGCAACTCTACACAAAATTAATTTTGGTAGCTCGGTACAAATTGCAACAACATGGAAAGTTTGCATTTATTAAAGCTCTAGTAAACAATGACCAATCAATTTATGTTTTGTTATATGGCCAATCAACTTACTTTCAATACCAATGCATGTATTTGTTGCATAGTCAATCAATTTACACTCTAAATGTTAAGCATACAAAGTGCAATAAAATAAATAAATCCTTGTATGATAAAAGATCACAGAATTAAATAATCCAATCTAAAGTTATATTCATCTCTACCTATTTCAACTGGGCAAAGTAAGCAACTTTCCGCCACGTCCACATGATGAAAACAGTAAAATATATACATTTAATTTCAATTTCTAAATAACCAGTTTTAATTATATATGTTTCATACTGTTCCAGCTGAGCAGCAAATTGAGCAACTTTCTGCTTGCACTGGTTGGCCGTAGTCGTCACCTCCTCACTCTGAAAAAGATCAGCTGCTCGCTCAAGATAATCCATAGCTTTCTCCAACTGCTGTTCCTGCTCATATATCTCACCAAGTTCCTGAAAATTGAGAGGAATAATAAAATGGAGATATTTATTAGGACTTCAGACTTTAAGCCTGTTATGGAAAACAAAAATAACAAGCTAAAGTATTAAGCATCCTGTAAACGCCCTGAAAAAGACAAATAAAAAATAGTTATGATAGAAAAAGTAAAAAAAAATAACGTTTTGCGTCCATTGGTTTGTTCTACTTTTTGTGTATCATTCTATGAATAGAACGACAAAAAGTATTTTTTAGTTAATATTATATATGCGCACCGCAAACCAGTAGAAAATTGTATCCAAATACACCAAAAATTTTAAGGGCGCATTGCATGCTTAAGAACAAGCATATCATAAACTGAAACATATCCATACTAAATGTTAAGAGTTCCCAACAGGACGTCGTGCTTAGGGCTGTAAACAAGCCGAGCTTGAGCGAGTTCAGACTTGGCTCGTGCTCGGCTCGTTCGAAATTGTTCATGTTTGAAATCAGTTGTGTTCAAAATTGGCTCGTGAATATTGTGTTTGTGTTCGGCTCAAAATTGGCTAGTTAAAATTAATTGAAAAAAATAGATATAAAAACTTAATTCAAACTTGCACCAACTCAGTGCAATAGAAGGCGCGGGACCACATAATCAAACAAGCTATTATGATTTAAACTTATATATAAATATATATAATACTTATTACATAAAAAATATACATAATTTCTTTATTTCAAACTAAAACGAGTCAAACACGAGTGCACAAAGGGTTGTTCGTGTTCGGCTCTTTTATATTCAAGCTTAAAAAATTTATTTGTGTTGGACTCATTTACTTAACGAACAAGCTGAACACAAGCTACTTAATGAGCAAAACCTCAGCAGTTCGCGGACAACGAGCTTTTTTGCAGCCCTAATCACGCTCAAACTCCCTTTAAGCAAGGACCGAAAGAAAAAAAGCTGGTTTTATCAAATAAAGGCTAATCTTTAAAAATATTAAACAAATCTTAACGAGGCATGTTTCACATAACTAAAAAAACATAAGCAAAAATAGTCCGCAAAAAAAATATAAGGCATTACATACATAAACACTTATCCAAATAATATAATGACAATAAGTCAATCGGTTACAAACGTGTTGTAAATAAATAGAAATTGTAAACATCGTATAACAGCACAAAATAATATACTATAGAAAATAATTCATAAGATCTGGAAATCATCAAGGAAACATGCAGAAAGAAAAGCAAAAAATTTAAAATAAAGGGATACGAGTAGAGCTATTTGACAGTCTCATCAAAGGTTTAAGATGTTAATCGCATGAGTAATACATACATAAAAGAACAAAAAATGACTATAGTAAATAAATAAATTATCAAGATGGTTTTGACTCCATATAACAAAAATTCAAAACCAATGCCTCGCAAAGTGACGCAGAGCTTTATGGTTGAACTGGTTGATTCAGCTAAGGGGCAAGTCCAGAAGGGAGGCTGAACCGGCCAACTGCTATTGAGTGGAAAATGTTTATTGTTCGCCGTCGGGCGTTTTTCCTTGTTAGGGTTGTATCTGAGAGCAGGTGGTGCCTTAATTGTATTCTGCTCCGAGGTGGTGACTACCTCTACCTGATTCCCTCACTCAATCCTCCCCCTCTCCTCATTTTCTGCTTCCAACCGCCGACCTCTTCCCTCTCTCCCTGTTTCTAGCTTCCAGTTGCCCGTCTCTCTTCCCCATCCTTGTTTCCTGCTTGTTGCACCACCGCAAACCTTGCCTACACCCTTCCAGCTTGTTACCACCCTCTAGCCTACTTCCTACCAAGTTACATACCCCCTGCCACCCCTGTTTTTAGTCGCGGGTCCTATCCTGCACCACCCTAGGGACAGCCAGTCCCTCCTCTCACTATAGTCCAAGAGATATCCCCTCCAACCCTTGCAGGATATTGGTAGTTTATTGGTGTTTTTTGTTCTTATTCGTGTGTTGATTGCAATCTGTTGTTTGGAGTAATAGCATTTGTTTTTCTATCAAATTATCAGTTAAATTTGAAATCATTTGGTATCAGAGCTAGCTTAACTTTATTCTTATCCTAGGGTTTTCTAACATTAGTCTTACTCTAAGCCCTCCACCAAAAATTTATTTTTTATCCCCAAACCATAGCTAAACTTTGACCTAACCTTAATTTTCCCTTATTGAATTTCAAAATTAGCAATCCTAAATAAATTGATTTTATTGAAATGATTTTATCGAATGACTACAATCAATTGAGAGGGTCTTTGAGTACAAAGAAGTGTCATAAGATAAAGGGGTGAACCTTGCAGCTATCAAATCGAAAATGAGTGTCTCCATTTGGGGGAAAAACTTGCAGAGGCAGAGGAAGAGAGAAGGGAATGATAAGATTACCAAGTAGAAAAAGATGTGGAAGGCTATACAGAGAATATATCTGCCTCCTTATTATCACCAGGATATGTTTCTGAGGCTCCACCAACTGCAATAGAAAAACCTGTAAGTGGAGTTTATGAAACAATTTAAACCGTTGCAAAAGAATTGTGATTTGGTCGAGCAAGTGGAGCACACCATAACTCATTATCTTGGAAGTTTGAAGCATACTATTAGCAATTTGGTGCAACTACAACCTTATTCGTTACTTGGAGATGTCCAGACCTTAATATTGAAGGTGAAAAGGCAGCAAAAACAAAACACGCAACCATCACCAGTTAGGTAGCCATCCACAGTTGGATACACCAACAAAAGCACATCTCAAGAAGTTGAAAAAACTAGTTCAAACAAGGATAGAGCTACCCCATTGAAAAGCTTGAGAAGTGTAGCACTCATACTACAATCCCAGCAGAAAATGCTTCGGATGTCACAAATTTGGGCACATCGCCAACTACCTGATGAGTCGAGTTGTGTCTTTTAAACTAGCAGGGCACCGTGAAGGAGGTTAGCGACAAGGAGGCAGCTGAGACATAGGGTGAAGTATAAGATCTTCTACCATATGAAGGTGAGATGCTCGTGATTTGACGGGTCTTACGAACCTCGTAGTGGCTTTGTCACAATATACTCTACACACATTGCTCTGTGAATGGGAAGGTGTGCAACCTCATCATCGATGAAGCGAACAGTAAGAACGTGATATCTATGTAGATGATGGAGAAGTTGGGCCTCATGACTCAGAAGGACTCATACTCGTATTTTCTGATGTGGCTGAAGAAAAGGAATAGGGTCAACATTGACCGGAGATGCCTAATGGAGTTCTAAATTGGAAGCCAACTAAAGGATCGAGTGTGGTGTGAAGTGGTACCATGGATGCTTGTCATATGTTATTAGGGCAATCGTGGCAGTTTCACCACAGAACTTAACACAACGGATTTAAAAACACCTACTTCACCAAGGATAGGAAGAGCATCATCCTCTCCCTTTGATGGAGCCCTAGATCATAAGTGTCCTTGCCCGTAGAACAACATTGGTGGGACCAGTTTTGGTGACAGATGATAGAACTGAAACACCGGCTCCAAACAAGGGGCAATCGCGACAACGAGTATTTCAAGACATCACAATCGATAGCTCACCACCATGGCAACTACTGCGTGGGGAGGTTTAGGCTACCCTCACTTCAGCTCTAGTTGAGCCAACCTTAGATTATTTTGAGAAGATTCAACAGAATGTGTGATGTGCAGTCCCAGACAATGGGACCGAGATTGATGTTTGCTCGCAAGTGAGGGAAAGTCCTCAGGTGCTTTGGGAGACGGCGCATTCGTCTGTATCTAGTTGCTACTAGGGTCGTAGTTGAAGATCTTTCAACCCCAGGAGTTACAACAACTTTGTCATTGCCAACGTACCGACTGAGGCTTTGAAGAATAAAGTCGAAACTCCACCAACCCCGGGAGACTAACACAAGGCTTTTATGGTTGAATCGGTCGGTTCAGCCAAGGGACCGATCTAGCAGGGAGATTGGACCGGCCGGTTGCTATCGAATGATAAATACCACCCCTTCCGCCCTCCTCCTACCTATCTTATTATAAATACATTTATTATTTTATGGTTTGATTTTGATGTTTATTGATTACAGATTCTCGGTCGTCGGGTATTTTCCCTTGTTAGGGTTGTATCCAAGAACATGTGGTGCTCCAACTGTATCCTGCTTTGAGGTGGTGACTACCTCTACCAAATTTCCTCATGCAACCCTCCCCTTTCCTTGTTTTCTGCTTACAACCGCCAGTCACTTCCCCTCCTTGTTTCTTGCTTCCAGCAACTAGTCACTTTTCCCCATCCCCGTTTCCTTCTTGTTGCACTGCCGCAAACCCACCTGCGCCCTTATAGCTTGATGCCGCCAACTCCCCTACATTCTACCGAGCCGCATACCCCCTGACACCCCTCCTTTGGGCCACAAGTCCTTTCCTGCACCAACCTCAAGATAGCCAACCCCTCCTCTCACCATTATCCAAGACATATCCCCTCCTACCCTAGAGGGATATTGGTAGTTTGTTAGTGTTTTCTATTCTTGTTCGAGTCTTGATTGTAATTGGCTGTTTGGAGTAAAAGCAGTTGTTTTTCAATAGATTATTGGTTAACTCCAGTATCACAAAGTGAAAAAGGAAAGAATTAGAAAGACTTCAGCAAATCAATTATGCCTACAATAGTGCTAACGAGAACCACCAGAGACATGAGGCGCTCGCCGTTATAAACTAAATTACCAAAGAGAGCATAACACTGAAATAGTTACACGTATTCAAGCATGAGTTTAAATCTCAAGAAAAGCTAGTCTCAGGAACCCAAACATGAGCTAACTGCTTGCCAGGAAATCGCAATCTCAGGCTGAATTACCATACAGAGCAATGTTATTTCATTTAAGTTTGCCCATATTACCATGATCCAAAAGACAAAGTCTATGGATTATGAACCGGAATAGAAGAGATTGGCAAATATTGTAAAAAATTTGATACCTAAAATTGATGATAAATGATCCTAAAAATTATTGAACCAAGCATGCAGTAATTTTAATGATGTTAAAGAGAATAGAAATTTTGATCTTGCACTTCAACGCAATAATATCTAAATCTAATTTGGACAACAGTAAAGGTCTATTTGGGGCAACTAAAGCTTCTCAAAAAACAACTGTGAAACTGTTAAAAATTAATCTGATATTCAAAAAGCTACAGTAGCTATTATATATTTTTTCTTTTTGAAAAAGTCATACTGCAACTAGAAAGCTGCCAACACACCAAGCCAGGACCGGTGGGAAAACGCAGATTTCAACGACAACTTTTTAAAAAAGCTGTCAAAAAGCAATTTGCCCAAATAAACAAAATTGTGGTGCAGCGCCGCTCTGCCACCCTAAACAAACCTTAATTCTCATTCAAAAATGAGAAAATTATATGCAGGCACATGAAAAAGCATTAATAAAAAGATTATTTCAATTACAAAAATATTGTTAAGGATAAAGGCAATAAAGAAAGATGGATTATTACTTTAAATTTTTAATAAATCAAAGTTTTAAAGATGAAACTATTTTGGAGAGGTGCAATCAATAAAATAATCAGATATATTACAAAAATGAACAACAATAGTGAAGTTTAAACAGAAGATGGATGAAGCCTATTTATATCCATCTAAGATACATACTGGGATTTGAAAATTTATCAAAGACACAACAATAGTTTTGTTAACATATCATCTTCATAAAAAATTTAAAACTAAACATTATCAAATGATTAGAGAAAAAGTATTTTAATATTAATATTTTAGAACAACAGAAAGGTTTGAGATTGCATTAATTATAAATATATTAAACTTATAAGTTAAACAATGAATATGAGAGAGAGAGATCAATAAAATACAGCTTAAAAATTTACATCAATTTTGGATAATCAAATTCATTGCCAGCCAGATGATCTATTATAAAGATGATTTTTTATAAACAATATTAATGGAGAAGCATAAAGAGCAACAAATAGGATTTGCACATAATTTTTTATGATCTTGAGAAGTCATATAATCGAGAGCCAAGAGAATTAATTTGGTGTGCTATTAAAAAGATTCAAATGTCAAAAAGCATATTGATGTTAATAAAGATGTGCATAATAAAGAATTATGTCACGGACTAACTTTCCTCAAGTCTCCCGTGCGGCTTTAGCACTTTTTCTTAGCACTAAATCAACCTAACCCTCGCAACACTGAACGTGTGAGCACCAAGCACTTTTTAAGAAGAAGAGCAGAAAGAAAGGAACACTTCACACTTGAATACTTGAAAGCTTCGATTCAATGCTTCGGTGATTACAAATGAGGGGAGAGGCTCCTATTTATAGCCCCCCCCCAAAAAGTTCTACATTCCTCTCTTATTACACACATAGCCGTATAACATTCTAGGTTATTCTTAATTTGTCCATTGAGCCTTTCCTTCTCTTATTCTCTAGAATAGGGTGAAATCTTCTAGAACCCCTTGGATGACTCTCTACCTTATGACCTTCTCTAGAATCTTCCATCTCATGGTTACCTTGCCAATTTCTCGTATGTGGCGGAGCGTGACACTCTCCCCCACTTAAACTCGCAATGCCCTCATTGCGGCCTTCCCTTCCCCTGAAATCCGCCTCTTCGGTTTGCCCCCAAATTTGGCAAACTTTGGATTCTCCTAGGTGTTATGGGAGAGTGGCGTCATGCAGCACGTCTTACTGGCCAGCGGCTTATCCCTTGCCACCTGTACAATGTCATCCTTAAGCTGGATTGTCGATAGCGATTTGGATCCTTGCTTGCTTAACCTCATTATCGGTACTGGGCAAGCTTGACTCTCTTCCGTGATGCACAAGCTATTGGCAAATGACATTGGGAATGCTCTTGCTTGCTCCAAGAAGTTCATTCCTAGGACAATTTTGTAATCATCCAAAGGAATGACAGAGAAGTCTAGAGTACCTGACCATGCCCCAATGCTAGTCTTAACTCCCTTAGCCACTCCGTCGATTGACATCTTTGCTAAGTTGATGACTTTGATGGAGCCCACTCTTTTAGTCATTTTCAACCCCAACCTCTTTGCTTTCTCGCTGGAGATGAAGTTGTGGGAAGCACCCGTATCCACCATTGCCCTTATTGCTCTGGTGGTCTTCCCTCCTATTGTTATCTCCACAAAGAGTAACCCCTTCCCTTGAGGTTTTGTCATAGCTCGCGTCCCGTTCAGCAGTTGAAAAGATCCCACATGTGCCTCCATGTCATTTTTCCTATCACTTCCTTCTTCCTCCTTATGACTTGCAAGAAGTGAGCTGCGGGCCTTCTTCTGAGGGCAATATCTTGCCCAATGAGGTCCTTCATAAAGAAAGCAGCGATTTTGATATGACTTGTTGCTGGTCTTCCCCTTGTCCCTTGCCTTTGTTGGAGTTGATTCGCGAAGTTTCTCCTTATTTTTTCCCTTGTCATCCCCACCTTTGACATTGCAACTCTTCTTATCTTCAAGCTTTCTAGACTCCATTGAATAATCAACCAAGCTTTCAGCAAGCGCGATGGCAGTGGCAAGATCTTACACTCCTCGCCTCCTAAGCTCAGTCTTTGCCCAATGATTGAGCCCATCCATGAAGTTAAAGAGAGCATCCTTGTTTGACATATTTGGGATTTCAAGAACCAAGTTTGTAAACTCCTTGATATAATCTCGAATCAAACCCTCTTGCTTAAGCCTTCGCAGTCGGGCTCGAGCCTCATCCTCGACATTCTTGGGATAGAATTGTCTTTTTAACTCTCTCTTGAAGTCATTGAAAGTGGACATGGAGCACAAACCTTTCTTTACATCTCCTTTTTTTTCTTCTCCACCAAAGCATAGCAATGTCCGAGAGATAAAGAGAGGCAAATTGTATTTTTGCATCTTCATCGGTAATCCCCATCGCTCCAAAGTATTGCTCTAGTCCCCATATGAAGTTGTCTACTTTCTTCGCGTTGCGAACCCCTCCAAAACTCATAGGTTTTGGAACTTCAATCCTCTTGGCTTCGAAAGTGGGATAGCTTGTGGATGCCGCTAGTACTCTCTTGCACAGCGAAATGTCTCTACGCATTTCCTCCAAGCTAGCACTCATGTCCCTAATCCCCTCCTCATAGGCTCTTCGTACCTCTTGGAGCTTCCCAACAAATCCTCCTACAACTTAGCCATATGGCCCATTAAGGTCTCCTCAAGTTGGAACATCATACATCTTATCGTTGAATGGATGGTGACGTCCTCCTCGAGTTCATCAACTCTTTGGCCAAGATCCTCTACATGGCCCTCCATGTCATTCAATGCTTCCTCTATCCGAGCAAGGCGCGAATGAAAGCCATGCATGACCTCCTTGGACCTCCCATGTGGCTTGGGTGCAACGGGATCTCTTTGCTCTTGGCGACCTCGCCCTTGAGATGACTCCACATTAGTGGCTTCCGACTCCATCACGTGCTCTTTGACACTCTTTACCATTCCTTCGAACCAAGACTCTGATACCAACCGTCATGGACTAACTTTCCTCTCAAGTCACCCGTGCGGCTTTAGCGCTTTTTCTTAGCACTAAATCAGCCTAACCCACGCAACACTGGACTTGTGAGCACCGAACACTTTTTAAGAAGAAGAGTAGAGAGAAAGGAACACTTCACACTTGAATACTTGAAAGTTTTGATTCAATGCTTGGGTGATTACAAATGAGGGGAGGGGCTCCTATTTATAGCTATTTATTTATAGCCCCCCTCCAAGACTAATGGAACATTCTAAAATACATTAAATTATTCTAGTTTCTAGAGAGTTCTACATTCCTCTCTTATCACACACATCACCCTAGAACATTCTAGGTTATTCTTAATTTATCCATTGAGCCTTTTCTTCTCTTATTCTCTAGAATATGGTGGAATCTTCTAGAACCTCTTGGATGGCTATCTACCTTCTGGCCTTCTCTACAATCATCAATCCCATGGTTTCCTTGCCAATTTCCCGTATGTGACGGAGCGTGACAACTAGCTAGCATTGTAGTTAAAGAGTGAAAAAATCGTTTTTAGTTACAAAGTGATTATATAAATAATCATCATAGGTATTAATTATAAAAATGCTTGCTTTGTTATTCTTTTTATAGATAGCACAGCTTTATTTGATGAAACATCTTCTAAACTAAGTGGAAATCCAGAACAATAAAAAATATATTTAAAAATAAAATGCTAAGAATTATTAAAACAAAAAATTTACATGATACATAATGTTAGTAGTAGGATGTAACAATTATTAATCAACACCAACATAATAAAAATTATTCTGGAATTATTGTCAAAATAATGGAGTACAGATGATGATGTCGCTAAGTGCAGTGATTAAAATAAATGAATCAATAATATTAAACAAATTGATATAATTGGGACCTAAAAATCAATCTTGTAAGTCCATCATGTTGAAAGGATCTTAGTGTTGTTTAAAAAATCAATAATAGCTAAGTTAAGCATGATGAAATGATAATTTAGAGATAACTACGTGACATAGCTAGGAAAGATAAATTAAGGGATAAATAAACTTAGTAGATTTGCATATATCTAATGAAGGGAAGAAATGCACTCCTGATAGATTAGATTATTGTCAAAGGATTATAAAGATACATAAAGCTAGCCTAGACTAGTTAAAATCAGGCTAACGATGATGATGATGATGATGATGATGATGACGCCAAAGAAAAATTATATGAAAAATAATATTTTATTAATAAAATATAAATGTATGTATAAAATGTTTTAATGGTAGGTTCACTATTTTTGCTTGGTGGGCAAAAAATGTAAAGCTTATGAATTCATCTAGTAAACTACTTTGGACTCATGCACCACACACCCAAATTAATAATATTCTATGAAGAAGGAATATACATAATATAACAGATGAATATACATCCTTAACAAACACACATACATCTATTAATATAATCATCCACAACAAATATATATTCACAAATTTCAAACTATGATGAACCTATCGTTATTAAATGTATGTATATTATGCAAATAATTGTGTAGGAGATAACATAACCTAGAATATTTTCCATAAATGTCAAACATATCAATTTGTTAGATAAACTAATCAAGGCACGCATAGCTTATGCCGGATTAATTTTACAATTTGTTAGGTTAAGTTTCATTAACTTATGTGATTATTCAACTATTCATCAAATATATAAAAATACAGGAGTGAACAAATGCCGTACAGAGGCACATCAGAAAGTGTAAAATTAACTATATCTTTACCAATCGAAACAATCAACTATAAGCGCAATATCTTAAAATGGAATTGAAGCCACCCATTATTAAACTTTCTATAAACACAACTGATGATCAAATGATCTTAATGTTCTTGAAATAATGCATTTCTCTAGTTTTAATGATGTAAGCAAAAATAGATGATTTTGATCTTGCATTTAAAGGCAATAATATCAAATTTAACCAAGAGAAGGGAATTCTTCTTGTCAAAGGAGAACGTCTCTTTTTTTCTTTGTACATCTTTCAACATCGATTGCAATTTTTTTAAACGGCTAAAATTTAAAGGAATTAATAACAAATTTTAGTTGCTCTAAATCTTAGCTAATAAAATTTTAAGATGTATGGTAAACATCTGTATAGATAAATAGCCCTATACTTCTATATATGTATGTTTAGTAACTAAAAGTCGTTCAATATGTTTCTAATATTTGTAACTTATTGTCAATTAGAAAACATAGGACTAAATCAAGTAATAGCAATGCTTAAGAGAAAGAAAGCTGAAAATAACATCAATTCGAATAAACTAGGTTGGATAAAAATATGGTGAGTACAATATTGCCTCTCAAGATTGGGCAAATATTATCTGGAAGAGGGGCACAATAAATAGCAGAATTTTTTAGAAGAAATAAAAGATAAAAAAAAAAGAGAACATCAAGCTTCTAACATGGCTCCAAATTTAAAAATCATAAAAAAAGTGCTTAATGATATCAACATACTAACTTATTTCCAAAAAGAAAATCCCTATACATAATTCCGGTTAATTACCTTGTAATATCTTGCAGCCATGTTTAGTCTACCAATATCCAAGAAAAGGTTTACAGCCTGGTTTAGACATTGAGCAGCTTCTGCAAAGAAAAAAAATTGCTGCCTTATTAGTGGTATTGACATAAAAATCATTCATGGCAATTTTCGACAACATTGTTCAAATCTCAAAAGACAAAGTGAATAACTACAGAGAACGACATGGCAGAAAGGGAGCAATAAAAGCCAATATTAGTTTAAACTGAGGGGCAAAAGCTTGCAGGCTAACAATTTTAATTACATCTTGCGCATAGAATGATAGATGTATGTCTCACGCTAGTTAATAATGGTGAAAGCATTGACAATCGTGGTATGAAATTTCAGGGCATTTGTTATTTACATGAGTAATGTACAAAAGAAATGTACATTTAAGTTATAGCTAGAATAAGACCAATGATGTATGCGTTTAGGTCTATGATATACTATTATAAGACAATTTTTTTACCAAATCCTTTTATTAGATAAAAAGCAAAAATATGCAAAAATCCACACAAGTGATAATTTAATCATTTCTTAGCATAAATTTTACATATAAATTAAGGAACATGAGTTATATGTTTAAGAAAAAATTGCACCATAATTGAAAAAAAAAATCATATCAAATCTGACAAATGCAATCACGCATTCCAGCCAGTTACTAAAAGAAGAGAAATGAAATGAAATAGAAGTCCCAAGCCACACTCCAGTATAAGGACAAAACCTTCCCAAAGATTTTTAAAAGGGTAGAAAAAGTTACTTCATCTTATTTTAGTGATCTACTTTGATTGAAAGAATTTATGGTTACTGCGTTTCCCGCTAGTCTTTTACAATTCTTTAAGAAGTCATCTTCTCATATTGGCGTGAGCTTGAATCCATTTTTCTAGTATATGTGGAATTTCATGTTTTATTCTCTCTCTCTCTCTCTCTATATATATATATATATATGATTACGTAGTGCCGCCTACCATGACTCTTTGGTTGACAGAGTTTGTAAGACCCATGTGATCACTAGTTTGATCCCGCCCATGTGTGAGATGGAACTTTTAGGCACATGGGGTTGGTCGGGGATTCGTCTAATAGTCTCTAGCCAATTTGTTTATGTGTGTGTGTGTGTGTGTGTGTTAAAGGAAATGAATTCACCAAATACTTAAGAAGGCGCAGAAGAATTACATCCAACCAAAAAATGTATTTCATCTTCCTTTGATTGAATGTTTCTCTAGTTGGATGCAATTCCATCTAGTCTTTAAAATTTTGAAAAAAGTCATCTCCTTATACTGGCATGAAGCTTAGATATTCTTTTTGGAACCTCTTTCTTTCTATGAATCATGATCTTATTCTCTATTTTTAGGAATTGGTATGATTGCATAATTGATTTTTATTAAATTTGAAAAAAGCTGATTTCTAACATGCACGATTTTCAATCAAAAATGCATTTTTTTTTTCATCATGATTTCTGGGGAGAGATTTTGCAAATTGACAATTAAATAATCAATTGTGTAAATTTGTGTATATTTTTTAGCTAAAGTGGGGATTAACCATCTAACTTAGAAATATAAGAAGTGCAAATTTAACAGTATAGTTTTGTGCACCTCATCTTAGATCTTTCTTAGTAAACTTTATGTTTTGAGATATTTTTGCAACAACAACACAAGATAGTTTGTGACACTCCAATGAATATTATAATTCTAGTATTTCATTTAAAAATTAAAACTAAAGTAAATTTTGGTAAAGCGCTGTGGAAACAGCCATTCAAACTCAACACGTGAACATTTAGTTTTTAACAAAAGGTTTATTGCTGATACTATTCAATGGATATGCTGCTTCATTATTCATAAAAACTTATTCATAAAAGGCCATGGATTTATTTTTCTTCGGCATCTGAGAAGTTTAAACTCAAGGAGAAAGTATAACAATATCAATTAACAGAAAAAAGCCTTTGCAATTAAGCGTTTCAAACAATAGGAATAAAAATTAAAACCTTAATAAAAACTATATTGTTAATTTAAATTGTAAATACCTTTATAAATTTATCGCTAGCATGTTATCCATAACAATACTAATAAGAAGTATTTTATCCAACTTCTGTGCTTATCAATATGTTAGCAATTAGCCACTATACTTTCATGGCATCATTTTACAGTCTTATACTGTTATAGATTTTAGATCACAAAGAATGAAGCACAAACCAAGCTTAACACATTTAGCCATTCTAAGAAACTTGGTCAGGCAAGACAACTGAAGAAGCCTGGAAACTAGAGCAATGACCTTGAGCTGAAATTTTCTTGAAGCAGTTTGCTGCATCCACATAAGCTGATGCTGCTTCATGCTTGCTTTCTAACTGTATTTGGGATACAGATAACAATAAGAACTATAAATATTAAAAAAAAAAAGTATAGAAAAGAAATTCAAGAACCTTTAGATGGCAATTCGCTAACTTGGTATATACTGCTCCAGCTTTGTCCCCTGAGATATCAAGTTCACTTAAATGAAAAGATGAATGGGAAATAAGTTAGAAAAATCATGATGCATTTGCAATTTCACCAAGAAGGTCGGGTGGGTGTGTGTGTGTGGGGGGGGGGGGGTTAGGTTTTTAGGTTTCACTACGCCAGTCCCCTCTATCAATGCAAATCGCAAAATCAAGATACAAAATTATACACTATTTATCAACTTTGAGCAGGTATAGCGCTGCATAAAAGTAAACCTAGAAGATGGCATATCTCTATATTGATATATGCATCATAAAATAGTGTCTGAAGAACATAGTTCATGATTAATTTTCTCATTGAGCTAGCATAGAAACTGATCCTGCACTAGTGAAACGAGCTGATCAGGGTGGTGAAGAGTAAAATAATAGAAATGGTTTCCACTTTGAGCTGTTAATAATGAATAAGAAACGCCAGTGGGTTTACTTGGAAAGAAAGGATTAAATGCTTGAAGTAGAGCCAAAAAAAAAAAACACTCAAGTAAATTGGTTAACATAAAAGCTGCTAGACAAAATTTAGCCAGTACTAGATAAAGATACCAAACATAGTAAGAACTCGACAAAATTAGAAAAGATCAAAGAAAAAAACAATGAAATAGCTTAACTAAAAATATGATATAAAAATAAATAAGTGCAGACCAGAAATATGCATTCACCTGTAAGATCACACAAATTTATTCACCTATAAGAATACACAAATTTAGCCATCGAGAAATAGCTCTAGCTTTGGTTTGATCAATATTTAATATTAATAGGAGGTTCTGAAACTAAAATCATTGTCGAAGGTTATCTTGGATGAATAAAACTTAGACTTAAGCGTCAACCTTGGGATTGTAGAATCATTACTATATTCTTCTTGATGCTTGCCAAAGAAACGTTAAAAAATAACCGAAAAATTAAAAAACTGATCCACACAAAATAATTCAGGCATGATCTTAACAGTTTGGGGTTTTCTTGGAAAGCCCAAAGCTGTTCCCCATGGTCATCATTGTCATTTTAGTTAGCACCATCTTCAAATCCATCATCCTCAAGGATCTTGACTACTTCACCATCACCATCCTCTTCAGATCCATCATTCTCAACATATAGTTGCATTCATCATTGTGTCACCTAACCAGCTCACCTAGTTGCCATCATCCCGACATCGACCCCCTCAAGCATCCGTCTATTCAAAAGAGTTGCAGCTGGCCCTTGGCATGAAAAACAGAAATAATGTTTATGCTGCATGGGTTCAAAAGATTCAGTTCTAAGCCAACTTACTTTGAAACTTTGAGCCGTAGATATTCAATTTAATTGCTAACTGGATAGACGAACTTCATTTTGCACCCGTAATTACATTGTAGATTACAGAAGAAGATAATGATAACAAATGCTTTGATGAAAATATAACAATGTACCTTATCCATCATGCTCCGAAGGCACAGTAAGAAAAGATAAAAAATTCTAGCACAATTTTACCCTTGATACAAGCACAGAAGGCAGGTAGGGCAAAATATAGAATAAGATGAAAAGCGTCTTCTTGGGAAAAGGAAGCACAACACAAAACCATAATAATTCAAAGAAACGCAGGAAATGAACAAAGATTGATTGTCATCTGAGACAAACAATCAGTATATCGTGGTAAAAAAAAATCAGCAAAAAAGGTGTACTTTTAGAAATCCAAATTGAAGGGAATAAATGCATAATATCATAATCAGTTAGTTTCCTATTCTCCTACGTATCTATTTAGTTTACTATTGGAGTTTCCAGCTAACATTTAAATCTGATTCTCTCTCTCCAATCTTTTATTTCTACCACTCCGTTGGTCATGTTCCTCGTCCTAACATGCATAACTTGAAGACTCATCATCAACAATCACATGGTGGTGTATTTATCAACATTACGCTCTCTAATAACTTCACAATATTTGCCACGCTTCAACTTCAACTCCGAAAAGTGAAAGCTACCGTGCAGTCCCTTTTTTCCAAGTGTGAATTCTATAATGTGATTTGTACATAGCACTCGCTAATTCCCTCCCTCAGGCACGATCAATCATTTGGAGTTTTGAGAAGCCTTTATTGTCCATCTAGTGGTGAAGACAGCTACCTTCATACACTGCAACAAACCACTTAATCTTTACAAATTCAGAAGCATGTTTTGGCCAAGGATCCTCATCATAGACACACCCAGCCCATACATATCAATGATGCAAAATACCACATGTTATGGCATATGGGCACGACAAGGAGCATCAAAATAGCATGTGCTTTTTGCACCATCCATTGGAACAGACGCATACTGCATGTAAGTTGATTTTTTAGATTTAACATGAAAAATATTAAAAAAAATTTCGTAAATACAATTTAATTTTTATACATTTGCATATCTAACATTTAATATTTCATATTTATTTATATAGCACATAAAAATACTCATAACAATTTTTTTTAAAGTGAAAAACACAATTTTCATGAAAATGCTTTTATGTGATTATGACAGAAAATATTATATATGTACATAGTAAATTTTTGGTGTTGAATATATGAATATATAAGAATTGTTTGGCATGCATGTAAATTTCACAATATATGGGGTAAAAATCTTATGGCATTGTGTTGTTCGTATGATAGTGAGTTTCGTTTGTTTGATAAGGATGACGACGATGATTGTATTTTAAAATGCTATAATGATGTTGATGGAGAAATTAATGTTTTGTAGGACTTATGATGATAGTGATAATTTCTTTGATGATCAGTTTAATTGCTTGTAAAAATATTAACTTGTGAGAAAATCATGATATTTTGAATTTTAAGTAATTGAGGTATTGAATAGTTAAATTTAAGTACTATTCATGTTGGTTATTATCATTTCATTTTATCTTCTAATTTAATATTTTTTTTATATTTACCTGAAACTTTAATATTTTTAAATATAAACAAAATGGCGGGCGTTGTATCATGCGCTGCGATGTGTCATTGTCATCGACTAGTATGCACTAGCCTAATCTCAGTAAAAATGAACTTTTATTGGCCTATGCCAACCTCGTCACCAATCCTAACCCTAACTAGAAATATCGACCATTGAAAAATCTCAAATTGTTGAATCTCGCACCCTCAACATGCACCGTATCTCACGATTAGTGTTGTAAATAAACTCAGTTGAACCGAGTGATGCCTTATTCAAGCTCATTCATTTTGGTTAAAGCTTATGTATTATAGATTCATCGGCTTCAAATAAGAAAAAAAACTTTAATCAAGCATAAGTAAATAAATGTTTGATGCTAATGAGTTAAGAATATAACATAATTACAAGGTATAATTAGATTTATAGATTTTAATCAAAATTATGAAAGCTAAAAAATAAAATGCAATGTTTGAAACTATAAATCTGTATTTCTACTTATTTATATGGTATTTCATGATAAATATACCTATAATAATATGCATAATTTTTAAAGTGCCTAAGATATAAGAAAATTAATCCAATAACATGAAAAAGTCATTGAATAAGCAATTAAGTTATCACTAAATGAGCATGTTATAAAGATATTAGTAACTTTTTAAACAATAAACGAGCATGTCTACAAACATAAAAGCATAAGTTTGTTTTCAAGCTTGTTCATTTATATGATTAATTTTTAAAAAATTTTATTTAGATAGTTCAAATAAAGAAACAAACAAACAAAATAGAAAAGTGAATGGGTATCGAGATGCTTGTCATGAGCACTAGTTTGCTTGCAGCCTTCCATGCATACGCAACTCCTACTATGAGCATTGTCGTCTATTTGCATGCTATTGACTCATCAACACCTGGTCAAAATTAGTTGTCATGCTTTCATGCAATATACATCACCCCTATCTTGGCATACAACATTAAAGGTAACAATCAAGCGGTGCCTTGCATTTCAACTAGCTTTCTCCCAATCACTTTGGAAGTGTGAAAAAAAATGAGCTTCCTCCAAATAAACCACTGATATCCGCTCACAAACGCTGCAATCGCATAGGTCTCATTCACAAAAATCAAAGCAACCATGAGTCTATTACATTTTTAACGACACCAGTCACTCTCGTTTGTACGTTATGCAGAGGTGCTTCTCACCACATTACTGTCAATTGGAGCAATCCCTCAATTTACACTTCCTATAATGACTCTAATAGAATAAGTTCACTCCCACTTTCCACTTTTTTTATACTCGACTTCTCATCCAAAAACAGGAGCACTTGTTGTCAAACATGTGTGAGACTTGAGCATGACTTCAACACATCTGGATAGGTGTCAAACGCTTCAAATATTGTCTCGAGAATTATTTTAAGATGAAATTAAACTTAGACACTTCCCAAACATGGTGAACACTAGTGACACACGGCAATATATATATATATATACACG
>NW_018164645.1:291911-304096 GCF_001263595.1 Phalaenopsis equestris
GGAGTTATATATATATATATATATATATATATATATATGAATTTAATAAGCATCCCTAGTATTTTCTCTAATGATGATACTATCTTCGATTTATATTTATGAATATTCTTGTCCCACCCCAATTCTTTCTTCTACGAACCCACAAGCTTTTGCAATTGAAAAGCATCAACTGAATTCTTGTTGTGCCGCCTTACCCTTAACCTTCTAAAGCTAAAGCTGAAGGTGTGTATATGCCTAAATCCGAACCAATGCCGTGCCCGTGGCCTTCTTCAAAGCCAAATTGTACCACTTTCAAAACCCACAGTCACTTTTACATAAAATACATAGCTATTGATTATCATTTTTTTAAAGATCAAGTAAAAAAGTAATGGCCTTCATGCGGCCATGTATCATATGAGTATCAACCAGTAAATTCTCTTACAAGACCATTTAAACACACTCACTTGTCTACATTGAGCATTAACGACTGCAGCTCTATGTAAGGGGGCATGTAAATGAATAAATGCATAATTATGGTAATGACTTAAGTTACTATTATCCTATATATTTACTTCTCTTCCCATTTGCAAATGACAAATGTCCCATTTACAACCTTATACAATTCTATATATCAAAATTTCTCAATCGAATGATCAAGTCATTAATCGATCTACAGACAACACAACTCAAACTTCCACAAAAATTTGAACAAGCTAGGGTTTAAGCTGCAACTACGAACTATATCAATACTGCGAAACATAAATGACGCCAGTCAAAAACCTATTTTCTTCTCCGACTCATTCATTCGAGATTATCTCATATGTACCTTCGCCGGGAACATCACACGGCCGTCCCCCTCTTGATCCGCTGAAAAATTTGATGGACCTCAATAAAAAACCAGGCGCACTTGATTATTTCAATCGCATATGAGATCATCTCGCCAACCAAGGCTATCTCACAGACTCGAAGGAAACATTACTTCAAAAGGAATAGCATACATTTCCCCCATCAAAGAAAAACAGAACAAAAAAGCCAAAAATATCGGGAGCTCACAGTTCTTCCCAAGCTTGAAGCAATTCCCAGCCTTATCGTACAAATCGGCGGCGTCCTCGTACTTGGATCCGAAAAGCCCCCAACCGGCGAGCTTTTTCTCCGCCTTCGTCTCAAACTCCTCCCCCCTCGCCGTCTGATCAGCCATCTCTACTGCAGCCCTGCCAAATCCTCTCTGATTGTCCCTCTTTCTTTTGGGATCCTGCGTTGGAGAAGATGGAAGTTGGCGAAGAGCAGAGACTAGTGAGAAGAAAAGGGGGCAAAAAAAAAAAACAGACGTCGAAATCCGAAAACCGAGACAAGACAGTAATTGTTAATAGTCAGATTATTGCAGGATTGCAGCCGAAGACCGGTCTGGAGACCCGGCTTAGCCCTCGATAGCCGGCTCAAACGCGACCTAATTCGGCTCGTTCTACCTGAAAAGATGTGAATTTTATCGATTTGACAACAATTTTATGTTAACTTATTTTTCAATGTATTATGTATTTTTTATAATTCTATATTAACGTATTAGTAGAGTCGTGAATCACACACTAAGAAATATAACCCAAGAAATGAGAGAGAGAGCGAGGGCAGTGAACAACATGTCTTGTTTATATCTTTATTTATAGAAGAAAGGGTATAATATAGTGATATTATATATTTTTTTTCTTTTTCATGAGGGATGTACAGGATATTCTAGTTATTTTACTTATATGAGACTATAGCTCAATTGCTCCTAACTTAGCCTGTTGGTCTAGTATGCCTCCGGCTCGAAAATTGATTTGGTTGGTCAGATTGAGCTGGTGTTACCTATTGGTTGAACTTAATTAGCTTCTAGTCGGCATGACTGACTCGATCTCCTAGGTTTCATTAATCGGTTGATCTAGTCTAGTTCTCGACCCTCGATCACTTGAAAGTGCATGTCTTTCAAGGATAAGAAGTTCATATCAATAAAATGAGACTAACTATAGGCCATAAAATGAATCATCGTAACTCGATATGTAGCTCATTTATCAACGAGGAGAACCTGATTATAGAGCTCTATTATTAGTCCGTGATAAGAAGCCTCAAGGGCATCCGTGGGAGAGTTGTCATAAAAACTCAATTATATAAATATGTATATATTTTTATAATAATTATATATTTTATATTATTACAAATATAATCAGATGACAGCATGACATGACCGTCATGCGGCATAATTTTAAATTTAAAATACAAAAGATATAAAAAACTAATTATTATTTTAGTATATGGTTTATTTTTAAAATTGAATATAATATATATTATGATTACAATATTGAATACATATCGTAATAAATAACAAAATATTACACATGCACAGTTATTTTTAAAGCGAATTTAATTTTAATACTATAATTATTTCATTAATTATGAATGTCAACTATAGTTACGTAACAGCAAAAGTATTTATTTATTTTTAAAAATGATGCGTGCGTGCATGCTGCCAGCACACCCAACTCTTGGCTCAAGCGTGCCAAATTCTATAATTTTCAAGTGTTCCAAACTAAATTTTAAACATTTTTTGAGTATAATGCAGCACTTATAATTAATTTTGAGCTATAGCTCATGTCTCACACCGATTAATGTCATCTAACTATTATTATCTGATCATCTTTACTTAATTATCATAGTCATATTATAATCATTCGGCTACAACTGTACAATCATCGTCACCCGATTGTTACGATCAGACCATTATCATTCTACTGACATTATCTAAACATTATCTTCCAGGTCTATCACTTTATTATTTTTGTTAGTACATTATAGCTCAATCATCATCATTTAACTATTATTGTCTGACCAATGTCATCGGACCATCATTATGTGATTGTTTTCTTGGTGTTGATTATCTTCTAATTGGTATCTCATATTTGTTATCATCTAAATGACATCACTCTGTCAATGTCATTATTCATCAGTTATCTCGAGCTTTAGTATATATATATATGATACTTAGCTTAAGTACATTATTTCATCATCTCATCTTCTCTAATCAAAGAAAATTTTTCTTAACTCCATGCAACATCAACAACAACAACAACAATCAGCCTTTATATCACTAAGTGGGGTTGGCTACATGAATTCTTACTCTCCATTGTGTCATATTGAGTGGCATATTTTCTTTAAATTCTAAAAAATTATGAAGAATAAAATGTTTTTTAATAAATAATGTTTTAATCAATTTGTAATATCTTCTAAAAATATTATTGTAAAAATATCTTTTAGATAGCAATGCTAATTATAAATATTATACATTTGATTTAAATTTGCCAAACAAAACATTAAATCAAACAAACCCTTAATTTTATTTAATTTATAGCACTTCACAAATCTATGCCCTATCCAAATATAAATATTTATATTTTTTTTATTTTGCAAAAGCTCACAAAAAGTTTAAAATTAATAGCGCTCATGTTCCTCAATTGGAAATGATCTAAATTTTAATGAATATATAATAATTGATGATGTAGTAAGATATATCCGAGATTTTAGTAGGTGAGTCATTAGCATTTTTTATTTAATTTATCATGAAATTCATTAAGGTTAATATTAAAAAAAAACTTCCTAGTGTTGTCACCCAAACTAAAGTGCTAAGTCATTAAATTTTTTATTTAAATTTTAATTTTTAATCATATTATTTAAAGAGCCACATTAGTTCATTTATTGAATATTATAAAAAGTATTTTAATTATTACATAATATTGTTGATGGATGATGGCAATAATAAGTCATGTTGATACGTCATCAACAAATTTTCATCATCCGACACGAATTTCAAGGCACGACACCGATCTCGGGATAATATCTTGAACAAGAAATATTCAAACTTCGATTAAGAGTCATCCGGAGCTCCGATTTCAACAAATTTATAGTCAAACTGATCGGTTCGATAAGACGAACATAATGATATGAAAGTCAGTCCAATCCAAGTCAAATCAAGCCCGGATCAAATCATTAAACCACTATTGGAGGATTTTCAGAAGCATTTGAATGGTCAAATGGATGTTGAATCTAGCGAGTTTATAGTCGAATCGAGCGTCACGAAAAGACGAATCCAACGAGTCCAAGATTGCTTAATTCTGACATCGTTAAGACACTCAAATGTCCATCAAACGTCATTTGATCAAAGGAAGCTCTCTGGGCCGTCCGATCAAAATGGTTCATATTTCTGCATTAATTACACTCAAAACACTATAAATAGAGTCTCACCCCTCACATGAAAAGGGGAAGAAGGCTTAAGAGAGAACTTGAGGCTTTGAGAAGGAGCTCAAGTCCAAGATCATCCTCGCCATCGTCGATCGCCGTCGACCACCTGACCGTCGACAACAAAAGTCGAACTCCGTCGACCACCATCGTCCGTCATCAGCCACCGTTGACCTCTGTCGACCACCACCGACCGACACCGATTGTCGTCGACTACCGTTGATCACTGCCATCCTCCATCAATCACCGCTTACTAGACGTCATCAGTTGATGTTGTAAAGTGGAAAGCTAGTTACCCTTTCCCGCCAGTGGGACATGGGACATTTGTAATCATCAACTTATAGTGGATTTTTACAACTGGGTCAGGCCCCGTGGTTTTTTCCCTTTTTACGGGTTTTCCACGTAAAAATTTCTAGTGTGATCACAGCTCGATTCATTTTTATCTGAGTGTGTGCTGAATTCTCGTGCAACGCTAAGACGATAATCCGTTACTCTACCGCCGCAAATTTTCTAGTACTCATCACATGTGAACATTTTTAAATCTCTCTCTGTCTCTCTCTCACTCTTTATATATATATATAATAGATAGATTGGTTGTAAGTTGACAATTGTTTTGGGCTTGGGCCACAACCATTTGTAATAAGGATATATACATAAGAGATAAGCATGGAGACAGAGCTAATTTTTAATGGGCTTTTGATGATTGTTCAATGTTAGTTATCAAAAGTAGTAGAAAAGTGACGCATAAATGAGTAACGACAATAATGTAATTGCACGTGAAATGCCTCCTACAATTTTGAAGTTAAATTTAATAAATAATTATTCAAAATTTATGCTATAAAAACAAATAACGGGACATTTGGATGGGAAGGAAAGTTTTGTACATGCCACATCTATTGAAGTTATTGCGATAAGATTTGTCTCTTAAAAGGACTTGTTGAGCTCCTTAATCAAGTTCCTCGGTATTCTTGCGAACATCTCTGCTCGAGCTCGCCAACGCTGGTCGAGTTCCTCCACTGAGCTCACCTGCAATTATCTAGCTACACCACCAAGCTCATTGAACGATCCTTCCAGATTGTCTCTACTTCAGAAGGAAATAAACTCAAAATCTACATCGTCCATATGCATTTATTTATTCTTTGATTTTTTTTTTATTTTTGTTCAATTTTTTTCTCTTTGGTAAGCCCTTTAAGGACAAGAACATTGAGAGTTACATACATAAGAAGATGAAAAGAGAGGGATCAATCGGAGGAGAACAAACATTTCATGAAATCCCCTACTCCTTTCCAATTCTTTCACTAACCTTACATGGTCTCTTTTCGAACTATATGTTAGAATTGAAGTTAAGGTGTAAAATATGTAAATATACCATAAGAATTGAAAATTTGCACTTGCAACCAACAAAGTGATGTCTCTCCTCAAAGTAATTAAGTCAATCCTACTCTTTAATTATGGTCTAGAAGAAGAACAAATATTTTTTATTTACATGATAAAAAACTTCCCCTTATAATGATTCCATTATGAATCAAATGCTTCTAAATAAAGCTAAACGAAGCCGAATAAGAGAGCATCAACAAATTATGCATGCATGAAATTCGACGCATATGGGTAGGCTCTTTTTGGGTAGGTTTTTGAAAAAAATGGACAAAAATGTAATTTTGTCAAACACTTGGGTGCGGTGTGGCACAACCTTAACCATACAATATATATTTCATATTTTATTTATCATTTATTTTTCTAGCAAATTTTCACGTGTAACATTCGAATTTTAATTATTTATTAAGCCTTGTAAAGCTTTTATGCATCCATTTCTAGCCGAATCCCATAGATATATGGGTTTGATAGTTAAAAAAAAAAAAGATATAAGGGTTTGTTTTGTAAATTAGAAATATGCCTTTACTTTTTTTAGGAAAATTAATATTTATAAGTCATGATGCATGCCAGAAAATTCGCGGCGGTAGAGTAATGAATTATCATCTTAGTTTTACACGAGAATTCAATACACACAGATAACATAAGAGAAATAAGCAGGAGGAGACACCTCGACTTTTTACGTAGAAAACCATTGAAATAATCCACTATGAATGATGAGTATACAGACTCATTCTTCTCCTAAATTAGAGAAGATGAAATTACAATGTTGTATAATATAATCTCGTCGTAGTTCTTGGTGGCAGCAGGTTGCAAGAGTCATTGTTGATTGTTATGGGGGTAGTAGTCCATCGTGAGTGTTGTAGATGGTTGTTCCAAAAGTGTTGATTGGCCAAAAAAACCGTAATAAGTAGTTACGGGAGCTGTGAACCACATAGGTCGTAGTGATGAGTATGAATGACGTCCGTAGGCCGTCAGGGCCGGAGTCGGGAGCTGCTCGAGCTGTGAACCACGTAGGTCGTTGTTGACACATGAACCGTAGTGATGAGCTCATGTCCCACGACGATGACTGACGTTGTCTGATTGGTGGTGAAAGACGATGATTGTTGATGATTAGTGACGGCGATCAAAGAGTGTCGACAACGGCCCGGCGGCCCGGCGGTGGCCAATGGCGATTGACGGTTGTTGACGACGGTTCGGAAGGTGTTGGACTTCAACTCTTTCTTAGAGCTTCCAGTTCTCTCTGAAGCTTCCAGTACTCTCTCATGTGAGGGGTGGGGCTCTATTTATTGTGTTCAGAGTGTCATTAATGCATGAATATGAATCATTTTGATTTGACGGTCCGGAGAGCTTCCTCCAATCAAACAATGTTTAATGAACATTTGAGTGCCTTAACGATGTCGAAATTGCACAATATTGGGCTCGTTGGATTCGTCTTATCGATGCGCTCGATTCAACTATAAACTTGCCAGATTCGACAACCGTTTGACCTTCCAAACATGTTTGAAATTCTTTCAAGAATAGTTTAATGATTTGATCTAGGCTTGATTTGACTCAGATTGGAATGACTTTGAGATCATTATGTCCATCTTATCGAGCCGGTCAATTTGATTATAAGTTTGCTGAAATCGAAGTTCTAGATGAGTTTTTATCAAGATTGAGTTTCCGCTGCTCGAAATATTATCTCAAGATTCGTATCATGCCTCAAGATTCGTGTTTGATAACAAAGATTTGTTGGTGACGTATGAAGTCCATAATTACTAAAAACAAATTTTCATGCAAATGCCCTATCTTATGAGCAGCCAATAAATATTCCGTTCATAGAATCCACCTATAGCATTTATGATTGACATGCAAAATATTCTTTAGGAGTTTTTACCTTAGAAATTAAAAAAAAAATTCCGACATTATTGATTTATGGCCTTTATTACATCACATGTATATGCCTATTGCCTTTGGGGAGGCCAACAACTGGCCTTTATGATGTAGCCATGCTTTTGCATATTCCCCCCATTGCTATGGTTGCTTAATGTTTAAGTTTGAAGTGAAAAATATCAAATTATATCTCTATCAATATTATTTATTCCAAAGATTTACATAAATACCACTCAATTCTTATGTATTTACATCCCTAACATCTACACTTTAATTTTTAGATAAATACCATCTTATTCACATCTGAGTTAGATTTTTTGATCCATTCAGATCATGTATATTTGGATTGAGTAAGATTCTAACTCAACCCATTAACCCAAATTGACACCCACAGTTAAAATAGTAAAAATAGTTAAATTTATTTATAAGAAAAAAAAAATTACACCTATAGGGCCCGTTTGGGGCAACTTATAAGTGCGGGTGACATTTTCATAACGCGGCCTCATCGTTTGGAATACACGTTTCGGCAGCTTATCCGAAAACACGGTTGGGCTTTTACACTAAACGCAGGCCGTGAGTCGAACGCGTTAGAGGATAAATTGCTTATCTGGATAAGCACAAGCTGCCCCAAATGCACCCATATAGTCTGCAGAGGAATCCTCAATAATTTAAAAAGGATTAAAATATTAAATGAAGTATTTTTAGTGGTTGGATCGATAGCTTCGAGGAGTGAAGCCAGTTGTTTAAGTCCAATCGAAGCTCCAAAGATTTTAATTAATTAGCTGATCTTATACGTCGATGAATTTAATTAATTAATTAATTCGAGTATTAGATTAACGATGTCGTTGTCCTTTCAAGCATGATTTGTGGGTTTATGTGGCACAAAAGATTTCTCATGGAGCTGTTAAAAGATCTTGTTTTTAGTTATTTTAATTTTATTAAATTGAATTGAATAATATATTCTCAGTCTGTTGGTTGGCATCCACGGTATAAGATCCCTCGGGTCGGGGGTTTGGTTCCCGTCTGACACAGTTTGTCTTAAGGAAGTGATACTCAATTTGTTGGACACATTAGAGGTGATTGGAAAAGATGGAGAGTGATTTTATAAATAGGCCATTTACATAACTACCTCACAATTCTTACCAAGGCAAACTAATTGCTAGAGAATAAAAATACAAGAAATTTCTTCACAACTTGTGCTTTGTAATGGCCGGGAAACAGCCTAAAATGATTTTATTATAATTTAAAATATTTATTTCGGCCGACCCCCCAATCAAATTTAAAACAAATATATATATATATATATATATAAGGAATAAAAAATTGATTTTAATGTACTTGGTTGTAATTCATTCCCTTGGATTTGAGGAAGAAAGTTATATAATTAGTTTATTAAATTAATTAAATAAAAAAATTATAATTATAAAGTCAAAAGGACAGGTGTATTGGTCAACAATTCAATTAATCAATGTCAAAGAAAATTATACTTTGTGCAAGCAATGTTAATAAGATTTTGGACTCTTTTCATTTGTTTGGATGAGAAGAGGATATATACTATTTATTTATTTTCACAATATATAGATTTTATTAAAAAATATAAAAAATCTAACACAAACACGACCTATTTAGATTTGGGTTGACTGTTAATTTTCGTGTAAGATTCAAGTTTAGAATTTAACCTATTTATTTTCTTAGTTTAGTTTGAGTTGACCCAAAAACCTAATATTGATGAAAATTTAACTCGGTGTTTGATCTAAAGACTAGAATTGGGCTCCATAAATATATTATCAAATGTAGAAGGCTGTTATATCTTATGTTAAACATGTTACTTAGGTCAGGATTGGGATTATTAGAAGTATTACAATTAGTATTTAATGGCCTTATTTTTCCACTTTTTGCTTGTATAACTCTTCTATAGCTTGTTCTTGTCATGCTTTGTAATATGAAACCATCACCCTAAAAAAATTAAGTTTCTTTTTTGCTTCTTTTTCTTTTCTCATTCATCTCTAAATTTACATATGTTTATCATAGATCAAATTGGTTGATGGTTAATTGGGTGCATCTCAGACTAATGCTAACAAAATTTTAATATATTTATCAACTAATGTAACTAATATCCCTTATAGCTATATATATATATATTACTTCATGCAATACACAAGTGACACGTGATCAACAAATTTTCATTAACCATGATTATAGAGATGTAACACGAATCTCAAAATAAATTTTTAAGTAAAAAACATTTAACTCTCAATTAAAAAATCATTCGATTTCAGCAAACTTATAGTGAAATTGACGGATTCGATAAGACAATTATACCAAAATTGATTTAATCGGAATAAAATCAAGTCCAAGTCAAGCCATTAAACTACTTTTATAAGCTTATCATATGATTGGAAGGGTGAAAAAGATTCCAAATCTGATATGCCTATAGTTAAATTGAACTTCCCTATAAGGCTAATAGAACAAGTCCAAGATCACTCAATTCTGACATCATTAAACCACTTAAATGTTCATAGAATATTATCCTATCGAAGGAATCTCTGGACTGTCTGATCAAATTCCTTATTTGCTTAGTAGATTTGAGTTTCCGAGTTCTACACCAACTATCAAACAGTCAATCATCGCTTTACGATCGTCATCGACCACTGCTCTTCTCCCACTATCGACCATCATTGGCTGCCACTCGATCCTTTTGGTGTAGCCCTTTACAAAATCACAATGTGCACTACGCCATCCCAGCTTACATTGTGAAAAAGTGAAGCGCCTGATGGAAAAACACGTCAACTTGAAAACTATGCAGCGACACACTTTGAAGATAGTGTAATGAAATCCCATCAATCACTCTCGGTTGCAATCACCCCCGACTACTATGCAATAAGTATTGTATCGTGAGAAACTGTGCATTCCTTTCTTGCTTGTAGGACAATGACCTATTCTTGTACAATTCAAAGTGGATTGTTCTCACTATACCATGTCTTGCGGTTTTTAATTTATCTTTATGGGTTTTTCACGAGAAACTTTCTGGCTTCTTAACTCATCACTTCTATAATCCGAATGTATGCAAATCTTTTTTGCAACATTTAGATGATAATTCATTCCTTCAACGCCATAAACCTTTCAACATGCACCAAAATAAATACAGCCTAATTTATTTGACAGTGCACAACCATCAGTTTTTTTCATAACGTGTTTCTATCAAAATTTCTCAATTTTTGGTTGGCTAAATGATATGAATTATTAAATTTCCACCAAAATAATGTAAGAAATTGGGTGGCCTTCAAAGTCATTTCATAGAAAGTGAAGGGTTGGTAATCGAAAAAATATTTCAGCATAATGATATATTTTGGCATGGTCAAATTTATAACTAAGAGTTACTTTTATAATTAATATTAAAGGTATGTTTGGGGCAGCTATAGCTTATTGAATAATATGCTGATAAGTTGATTAAAAATAATTTGCTGATAAGCTAGGTGCGGTGGTTATTACAAATTTTAATTTTTTGAAAAAGTCAGACCGTTGCCAATAAGCTCCCACTGCACATAGATAGGTGCGGCGTGAAAACGCTATTTTCTGAGTTCAAACACATAAGCTGTCAAAACGCAATTTAACCAAATAGACCAGGTGCGTTTTCAAAATCCCACCGCACCAAATAAGCTGCCCCAAACGGGCTATAAGTTAGTGATTACGAAACATAACTAAATTATTTAAATGGATATGTTGACAATTTTAATTAATTAATTCGGCCTGCTAATTGTCCAATGCATTAATTAATTCATTAACATACTCAAGGCAAGGAAAGGGCATCTCCAACGAATAGGGAAAAGATGGAGAGTGATTTTATAAATAGGCCATTTACATAACTACCTCACAATTCTTATATATTTAAACGTCTAACACCTAAATTTTCATATTTACATATATGTCACTCGGATCTTTAATATCACATCTGAAGTACTACTTTTACTCGTTAAAAAGTAAAATATACATTTTTAAGCATAGGTTTATGAGATCAAAGTATTATAAACGTAAATATTAAAGTTTAGGAGTTAGATATATAAATAGTTAAGAATTGTGTGGCACATATGAAAATTTTCCTTTCTAAATTAACTGGATTTTTATTTAGGGTATAAAGATGCTTGAAATTAGCAAACAATTAGAAGACTATATAGGTTAGGGTAGATACGACCTATCTATTGTTCAAAGTGTTCGTGATACATCGAAAAATTTTACAAGATGATGGTGAGAACTGTGATGATTTATGGCGTAGAATGGTGGCCTGTGAACGAGAAGCTAAGGTTAAGTTCAGTGTTGTTGAGATTATAGCGTTAAGGTGGATGAGTGGTTTTACACTCCAAAACAAAAAAAAAAAGCAGAAATGAATATATCCGTGAAAAGGTTGGAGTAGCTCCAGTGACAGACAAGATTAGAGAGAATTGCCTTAGATGATTTGGTCTCACCACCCAAGAATTTCATTTAAAAATATCACTATTTTATTTTTAAAAAGTAAATTAAATTTTTTTTTTCATGCATAATCAAGGCGGCATATATGTACAAATTAAAGTTTGGTATTAGATACGTAAATGCATAGAAATTGAATGATATATATGTAAACCCTCCCCCAAAATAGGGTCTGTTTGGGGCAGCTGCAGCTTATTGAATAATCTGTTGATAAGCTGATTAAAAATAATCTG
>NW_018164645.1:310269-348355 GCF_001263595.1 Phalaenopsis equestris
GATGTTTATGTACATGCTAACCCATTCTTAGGTTCTGGCCACATGTAGGGTGGCCTGTACGTAAAAATTGAAGTTCAAGTGCATGACATGTGAATACATAGAAATTGGATGGCACCTTCGTAAATATCCCAAAATAAAAATAAAAATAAAAAACCGCCAAAATAACTTCGAGATCGCCAGCTTAACCGGCGGTGCCTCCAGCATTACTTATACCAGTACGTTCTCACGTGATCATAGCACGTGCAAACTCACGGGAATCTTGACGGCGTACTACCTCTGCCGTTATGTTTGACTTTTTACTTCGGGTACCCACGGTCTGATTCGATTCAAAATTTAAAGCGTATTTTGAGTTAGATCCAACCAAACCGCAATTATTTCTAAAATAAAAAAGGGTTCTTTACAATTTTACATTATGGCACACAACTTCTATGTATTTACATACCATATGGCGCTGTTAGGGTGACGCCTGACGGGTGACGACAGATAGAATGATTCGTTTGAATAATTTTGAACTGGCGACATTCTCTGGTCACAGTCAACGTTAAAAATTGGACGAAGCTTGAAGTTCTCGGGCTCTTATAGCTTTTTGGTAAATTTAAGTTGGTAGTCATCTTCATGGGAATAATATTAATGTATCTATAATTTTATTGAATTACATTTTTATAAATCAAGCAAAAAAATCGATTTATGTTTTGTCTATTCATATTAACTTGTTTGATAATAAAAATATTATTTGGATATTTAAGTGTCTTCTGATCCTAATCTCATTATGTATATACAACATCTTAGCGTTGCACGAAAGTTACAGGTAATTGAAGTGACGGATATAGATAACAAAAGTTTTTGCTTGAAAATTTTGAAAATGAAAAAAAAAAACACGGGGCAAAGCCTAATCGGAACAATCCACTATAAGTTGATGAGTACACACTCAGGTCATTGTATCAGAGGCAAGAAAATGTTACACAATTTCTCAAAGAACCAAGATTGTATGCAGAAGGATTTGTTATATAATTGCTAGGAGCTGCTGCAGTTGAGAGTATTTGTTGAGACGTTGGGGCATCATTTTTTAGATGCATCGTTGCACACTATTGGGATGATGCATTGCTCCGTAGGGTAATTCGTTACTTCGTGATGTTGGTCTCTACTTCGCAAGGTCATTCGTCACTCTGTGACATCAGTCTTTACTTTGCAAAGTGTTCATTACTCTAAAGTGTACGTCACGGCTCCGCAAGAGGCTTCATTGTAATGAGCTAAGGGAGATCAACGGTGGCTAATAATGGTGGTCAATTGTATATAGCAGACAACCGTGGGATCGAGAAGCCTTCATCTAGTCTTTACTGTGAAACGACAATGGAATTCAACTCCTTCACAAACCATCTCTAGCTCCAAATTTTCCTAAGGTTCAAGGTCTAGGTCTTCTTTCATGAAGTGGGTAGGACAATTTAAAAATTATTAGAGTCGTCTCTTTGTAAATAAAGAAGGAATTTGGACTCGTCCATAGGACGTCCCAGAGAGTTCTCCTTACTTAGCTGATATTTTATTGATATTTAAGCCTAAAAATATTATAATTTAGTGATCTTGAGATTGTTGGACTAGTCTCATCAAGAAGTTTGATTTGACTACAAACTTATCTAATTTGGAATCAATTTGACTTTCCAAGTGACCGCCAAAATTTTTCAGAGGTAGTTTAATGACATGATCCAATGTTGATTTGACTCGGATTATACCAATTTTTGTGTTATTGAATCCGTCTCGTTGAGCCGATCAGTTTGACAGTAAGCTTGCTTAAGAATTCTCAATGATTTTTATTTTGAATTTTAATATTTTTTATTAAAAAAATATTATGATATTTCGTGCTAATCAACTCAAGATTCATATTAAAATATAAATTTGGCCGATGGCGTGTGTCAATACCAGCTGTCGTGCTATCAAAAATTCCCACATAATCTCGCATTGTTAGATTTTAATAAGACAAAATAAATAATCTAATAAAAAAAAACGGAAAATAAACCGAGAACATAATGTAAATTAAAACGAATAAAAACATAGCATAAAGACATCTGCCACCAATAATTAACCTTTCTAATGTCTCAAACATATCTGTTAGATTGAAAAAAAAAGGCATTTACACGCATGCCCCTCAATTTCTATTTATTTATATGTCCAACAACTATACTACTTTCAATATCTTAACTTTTAAATGCTGAAATACACTTAAGGTGGTTGATATGTAAAAGCCAAAGTTTCCGTGTTAGACATGTAAATCATAAGAATTAAGTGGTATATAAATAAATCTCTTTCAATATATATATATATATAATGTCACTAACAAATTTTAATCTTACATGAATATTGAGACGATATTTTAAATAGAAAACATTAAAATCTTGATAAAAAGTCATCCAGAGCTCTAATTTCAGCAAACTTATAGTCAAATTGACCGGCTTGATGAGATGAACTTAATGATATGAAAACTAGCTCAATCTAAGTCAAATCAAGCCCAGATCAAGTCATTAAATTACAATTAGAATATTTATAAATACATTTGAAAAGTCAAACGGCTGTCAAATATGACAAGTTTATAATCAAATTGAGCGACTCGATAAGACGAATCCAACGAGCCCAAGATCACTTAATTCTGACATCATTAAGACACTCAAATACCCATCATACAGATCAAGGGAAGCTCTTCGAATCGTTCGATCAAAATGGTTTATATTCCTGCATTAATGACACAGAACGCTATAAATAGAGTCCCATCCATCACATGGAAGAGTAGGAGACTTAAGAGAAAAATTGAGGCTTTGAGAAGGAGCTTAAGTCCAACATTATCTCTATCATCGTCAATCGTCGTCGACCACCACTGGTCATCGACGACCACCGCTGACCTCTGTCGACCACCGGCGACCACCGTTGATCGTCGTCGATCACCTCTGACCTGTCGCCCGCAATCGCCTGTCGTCACCCACCGCTAACCTCCGTCGACCGTTATCGATTGTCGCAAACTATCGTCAATCACCACCGACCACCGTCAACCACCGCTGACTAGATGTCGTCAGTCGACGTTGCAACTTGGAAAGCTAGTAACTCTTTCTCGTCTATAGGAAAACAGAGTATTTGTAATCATCAACTTATAATGGATTTTTACAACTAAGTCAAACCCTGTGGTTTTTTCCCTTTATAAATTTTCCACATAAAAACTTCTGGAGTCATCATCGCTTGTTTTCTCTTCATCTGTGGGTGTGCTGAATTTTCGTACAACTCTAAGACGATAGTCCGTCATTCTACAACCGCGAATTTTCTGGCACGCATCATATATTTATATATATATAACTAAAATTAAATCTTTCATATTAAATTTTAGATATTAGCTATATATATATATGTATATATATATATAAACCACTCACCTACATTTTCAAAATGGAATACATATATGTTAGGCATGTAAATATGAAAGTTTTAACTGTAATATATATATATATATATATAAATACATAAGATTGTGTGGGGTGTACCGAAACCTTCCAAGATTTAAAACATTTAATTCCTTACAAGAAATTAAAAAATATGAATAAAGAATGACAACGCGGCAAAACCCTAAACATAAAATCATGGCCGTACATGCACGGCTTCAGATCCAGCAGCATTAAAATAACAAATTAATTCAACAAACCATATTGGGTGGACGATAATGACATAAATGAGTTGCTTGGACACAAGAGAGAGAGAGAGAGAGAGAGAGAGAGAGAGAGAAATAGTTTAGGATAAATTAGGCGTGTCTTTTTGGATCAGTGGGTCAGGTTAGGTCTGACCTGAAATCGACTCGATTATTATACAGGTAAGAAAACATAACCCGAACGTAATTGGTTTTCAATTTGCCATATCAAATCGAAATAACTGTTATTTAGATTAAAATTGGTTAAATTTCATGTCAATTTCGAGTAAATTTCAGATCAATTTTATGTTGGTGTCTGTTTCAAATCAATTTAGGGTTGACAGGTTAACTCTAACATTAATTGGAAAATTAAACATGTTTGAATTTTTAACCTGAATTCAACACGATAAATATTTAGGTCAATCCAAATCAAGAAATTTCAAGTTGAGTTTGGTTCAAGTTCATATGTCGGGTTAATTTTTAGCACCCCTAGAATCAATTGTATATATTTTTTCAATATTTTAATTAATTAAATATTTATTTATTATTTATTATGTTAAATAAGAACTAATAATTAACAAAATGAAATTACTATTTTTTAAAAAAAAATTAACGTGTTCTACAAGATTGCGACGGTTGAGTAACAAATTTTCATCTTAGCATTGTACGAGAATTCAACTTACACTCAGATGAAAGAAACAACCGGTAGGTATACCATAAATTGTTGTGTGGAAACTTTGTAGAGGGAAAGATAACGGGGTCTGACCAAATTGAAGAGATTCACTATAAGTTGATGATTATAGAACCCCCACCTTTCATTGGCGGAAAATTGTTACAAAGTCATATGAGTTACAATGTCAATGCACAAACGACCTCATCACAAAAGAAGAGGTTGCGACCGGTGAGAATCGTTGAGGGCCAACAAGTGGTGGTTGACAATAGCCGAAGTGAAGCCTAACTTAGTTCTTTCTCAAAACTTGAAGTCTTTTTCTTGATTCAAACTCTTATGCAGACTTCAAGCTCTTCTTCAAGCTTCAAGCTCTGCTCAATCCTCAAGCTCTCCCCTCAGGGTTCAAGCTCTCCTCAAACCTCAAGCCTCAAGTCTTGGAATTTGTTAATGGCGTACAAAAAAATATTGTCTGATTTTATTTTTATGAAATAAATAAAAAAAAAAATATTTTAAAACCTCTAGTTTCTTCACATAATAGTAGAGATATTTTATTGAGCTTTGCTGCTTTTCTGTCTTTTTTGGCCTTTTTATCGATCACAGGTTTGGCACCTGGCACAAGACAAGGACAATTGAAAAGGCTATTTTTCAATGAAATAATTCCTTCAAGATGTTCTGAGCAGATATTTCTGTTTACAATTTAATAATTATAATAAAATAGTTCAATTACATTATAAAATTTAAATTTTTATGAAATTATAAATAAACCCTAAAAGTAAACAAATGTCTAAACAATCCTTACAACATTATATTTATATCCATAGCAGCAACTTCAGAATATTGTAATTCAGAGATGAAAATCATCTGGCTGATAAAAAATGCCTAAATAAGTTAAAAAAAATATGTATCATTTCAAGCTTCAATGAACACATAAATAATAGCTGCACATTCTACTACCACTACATTGGGTATAAACCATACTAAACAGCTGACATAACTTCACTTTAGTGCAGCCTTAAATAAGTTAAAGACCACAAGTTTATATAAAAATAAAAATTAAGGAAAATTATTGTAGATCTAAAATATTTTCCATCAAATTACGAGCTATTTGATGGTATATACATTGCTCAACGTATATACCATCAAATTACCACGTATTTACATATCTAACACCTCAACTTTACTTTTACTTTTATACCTTTCAAATCTTTAATAACACATAAATTTTTTTATATCTTTTCGTACATAAATAAGGGCGGATATATACATTTAAATTTGAATTTAGGTGCTAGAAATGTAAATATTAGTAATTAAGTGGTATGAATGTAAATCCTTTTGATCGTTATTGCTTGATATCACTCTTTCTTATGCGAAGATGATGGATTTAAGCTTTTGTGGCAAAAATAATTCCCAATCACAGCAATAAATCCAAATCAGGATACCATATTTAAACATAGCTAAGCAGAGTCAAACATGTATAGCAAAGGAGAATAATCCTTTGGAGAGAGAGAGAGAGAGAGTCTGTGAACGCTCATAAACAAAACTGATGAAAATGGCGCAGCATGCGATAAGCTTACATAGCATTTCCGTATAGAAAGATTTACATACAAACCACCTTATTTTATGTATTTACGTATCTAACACCAAAACTTCAAACATTACACATATGGCACCTTATGCATGGAAAGTTTTATTTCATCTTTTAAAGTTTAAATAGTGATATTTTTCTTATGTGATCTCAGAAATTTAGGTTGTATGAATATGAAGAAGTGAAGTTTAGATGTTGAACACGTTGAACATGTAAGGTTTTCGGTACCATTGCTATAAGTAGGGCTATAAACGAGTCGAGCTTTAGCGAGCTCAGGTTTGGTTCGTGTTTGGCTCGTTTGAACTTGGCTCGTTTGAAATAGCTGGTGTTCGAAATTGGCTCGTGAACATTGTTTTCGTGTTCGGCTCGATTTAAATATTCGTGTTCGTGTTCAGCTCGTGTTCGGCTCGAAATTGGCTCGTTAAACTAAAATTGAGAAAAATAGATGTAAAGTGTGACATTCAAACCTGGATCAAATATATACAAAAGAAGACACTAACCACATTGCCACAAGAGGTGTTATGATTTAAATTTAAACATAAATATATATAATATATTATTATATAAATAATATATTTAATATATTGTTATATAAAAAATTATATAATTTTTTTTCGAGTCATTTCGCGCCAAACACGAGCGAACAAACAATTGTTCGTGTTCGACTCGTTTACATTTCAAGCTTAAAAATTAGTTTGTGTTCGGTTCGTTAGGTTTAACGAACGAGCTGCTTAACGAGTCGAACACGAGTTGTTCACGAACAACGAGCCAATTTGACAGCCCTAGCTATAAGTATAAATATGAAAATAAAGATGTTAAACATGAAAATAAATCCAGAATGTGCAGTAGATATGTAAATTTACCTACAAATTTCATATGTAAAATATTGATGATATTTTTAATTAAAATTTAATTCAATTAGAGTTTTTTTTTTAGTTTTCTTATTTACATATTAAGCCCTGATTATTATAAAAAAATAAAATTCTAAAAACTGCTGTGAATATATCATTTTTTTTATATTAGATAAAAATATTCTCACAGATCACATTCTAGCAAATGAAAAACCCTCTTTCAATGCATTACACAGCAGCAAAGTCATTTAACATTGAAAAAAGGGCACAAAACAAAAGAAAATTTTGCAAATATTTCCCACGGAAAATATTTGATTTGCATGCAATTCTACGTGCGTATTGCATTAACCTTGCAATAACTTCATAATAACCTACGAATAACATCAAAATATAACCCGTGAAAGTTATTAGAAGGTTATTAGGATTATAAGTTATTAGAAATAATGCATCAATAACCTCCCAATAACCCTAATAACCGCAAAACGAAGGATATTACGCACACAGCTCTGCGTGCGTATTTTGGACTCAAATATTTCCCCCCAAAAGGCACTCACGCATAGTATAAAAGAAATATAAACAAAATGTATAGTTAATTAAGATACATAGAAGCATGGGAGTAGTGTTTTTTGAGTGGCATAACAAGACGGCTGCCTCATAAGAGTTTTATATTTGTGGAAGCAGCTCTTGATTTCTACAAAGTTCGTCTGCTTGGCTGCGGAATTTATCAGTCTTTTTATTAGTTTTCTTAGCCTTCATTCTGGAACTTAGAGCACCATCAGCTGCAAATAATAGAAGGAATGATCACTATCAGGTGAAATGAAAGACAAAAAGTAAAGTTTAGGTGTTAGATATGCACATACATCAGAATTGGATGGTATGTATGTAAATGCACATGGGATTATCACATTTTTCACCCTCTTGAATTAATTCAAATTCACCATAGAGATGAAAAGCATGAATAAAAGTAAAATTATACAATTTTATTTTGATTTACTTTGAATTACAGAACATTCAATTTCAACTTCAATGTATAAATAAGCCAATTTTATGCTTTCATTTCAAGGTATGCATTAATATCTAAGAATATTTACTTTACTAAAAAAATAAGTATTGATGATCCAAAGAGCAACTCATACTAATTTATCTTTTCATTCATATTCATCTATATATGCTCATTTATATATTTTGACCAGGCTTTTAATATAATATTAAATACCCTTTTTATCATTTTTTTCAAGGACAGAAGAAACATTTTATTTTTCCAATAATCAAAATTGTATATAAAAACCTATTTCATAGCGTCCCAGATCTCTAGAAACTATATATTATATAAAGAAATAAATCATAATTACCCCATTAAAATGTTAAAAACATAATTGTACCGGAATTGACTTTTACAATATTCGATTAATAAAAATCATTGTTAATCCTAGCGACTTAAAAAATGGAAAGCTCACCTTGCCATTCTAGCACTGTACCGGAATTGACTTTTACAATATTCGATTAATGAAAATCATTGCTAATCCTAGCGAACAAACGACAGAGAGATTAAAAAATGGAAAGCTCACCTTGCCATTCTAGCACAGTTTTGGACAATTTTGGATTCTCCCTTGATCAGTCTTGGGTATTGATCTATGCGAGAGTCCTCTTGGATCAAATTTTCAACCTAAGAGAGGAACATAAAACGAAATTGCAGTTGCTTTTAATTAGTAAAACGCTAAAAAAGGATTATTTTTTGGCCAACAGGTCTTCATATTTGTTGGATATTTTACACTAAAATCAACGTTGGCCATTCAAAATCACATCCTTGTTAGTTTTTGAGAAAATTTCAAAATAGTTCCAACAATAGCAAAAAAAAAAAGAAAAAAAATAGAAGAGCTTAAATTGTGGATTTCATAATGCTTAAAATATTAGGAAATTTACATCCATACAATGCGATGCTTACGTACTTACAGATCTAATATCCAAAGTTTGATATTTATAGTTATAATATCTTGATGTCATAAACTTATACATAAAAAAGTTCATCACTTTTAAGAAGATAGTAATGGTGGTAATTTTGATGTAATGTTAAAATTTGAGTGGTTTATATGTAATATGATGTCTAGGTGTTATATATGTAAATAGATAAGAATTCTGTGAAATGGATGTAAATATCTTTAAAATATTTATCTCAAGCTCAACAGCAATTTCAGGTCGTTGAAAGATTTTAAATTTCATTATAGATATAGATCTTTCTAATTTTACAAATGCAATTCTATAAGAACCATGGTTACTAAATGATCTTTATTTCTCTGTGATTCCTATAATCAAAATGTAAACCAATACTGTCAGAAAAAAAACATAAGAACAATGTCAAAAAAGTTGATTAATCAACTAAACGGCATGCTCAAAACAATGAAACGTCATTTTCTAGCAAAAAACGCCAAAAACATAAACAAAAGATAAATTCTTCTCAAAAGTTAGATTTAACTTGGAACTATTCATAGGATGATAATACCTTTTTCCATAATGTGTAGTCCTTTCTTTCCCTCGGTAGCAGTAGCTGGTCTCTTAACCAAGAGGCAACCACCCAAGGCTCTCCTTCATTTCTTATTCTTGCTGTCATAGCATTCTCCTCAAGGATTTCACAAACCTAATACAATAAAGCCCTTCTGCTCAGAACAAAATAAATTATATTCCAGCACATAAATGCTGAGGCCTCCTACAAAGGAGGAAAATTGGAATACACGAAGAGAAACTCTTATATCAGTGCAAGAATTAAACGAGAAAAAAAAAAGGCCAGAAACAAATCTCAAAGGATTACACATTCAAGTATGAGCTTCAAATTGACTACCATACAAACAACACACGAAATTTCCAGCCGAAGAAAAAAAAAGGGAAATTTACATGCATACCACACAATTTCTATGTATTTGCATATCAAACGCCTAAGTTTGATATTCATATTTATTACACATTGGTATCAAAATCCTATGCATGAAAAGGTGAATTTCAATTTTAAGAAGTAATTATGGTATTTTTTTATGTGATATTAAATAATTAAGTGTTATGTATGTAAATATAAAAGTTTAGGTGTTAGACATGTAAATGCATAAGAATTGTGTGGTATTACTGTAAACGTCCCAAAAAACATGAAAAGCAAAAAAACCTGATACTAGGGTGACGCTTGAAAAAATTATGAACAAAAACTTTAAGGGTAGAATTAACAATATTGGCCTGTGTTAGTAGTGGCAACAATACCTTCATACAACCTAAAGAGCAATGAAATGGGAAAAAAAGCAATTAAAAATTGAGTAAAAAATTAACTATTAACATATATTGAACTACACAGCGAGTGAGGTATGACATTAACCAAGTTATCCCCTCAGCAAACTCGACATTACAATCATGAATCTTGGCATCAATACATAAACCATTTCTAACACAGATAAGCCCAACAAAGCTTCCACTTTCAGCATACAACTGAAAACTACAGGTCCTGGTTACAAGAAACAAAAGAGCTACGAAAAGAGCCAACTGTAAGTAGATCCTGCTAGTAGAAAAAGAAAGGGAAATTTACATACATACCCAGAATTCTTATGTAATTACATACCAAACACCTAAAGTTTTTTATTTACCCTTATAAAACTTTGGGGTCAAAAAACCTATGAATGAAAAGGTGTATTTCAATTTAAAAAGGTTAATAATCGTGGTAGTTTTGATGTGATATTAAAGTTTTAAGTGTTATAAATGTAAATGTAAAATATTAGGAGTTAGATATGTAAATACATAAGAATTCTGACGTACTTATGTCAAAGCCCCAAAAGAAATAAAAAAAGCCATGTTTACTACTACTTATTTCTTCCGTGCTTACATTTTCCCTAAAAAGCCATGTTTACTACTCATTTCTTCAGTGCTTACATTTTCCCTTCTTTTAAGCCGGCACCAAAGCATGCCATCTTTCCCAGCATGTACAGGGAAAAATATTTCCTACTTAAAGATCACTGTGAGAACTCATATACAATTGAATGGACAACCATGTAAAATAGGACAAAAAAGGTGTAATCGAAGAACCAAAGTCTGCAATCACCCATACCTCCTCATAAAGTTTTTCAGCTCTGATAGACACAATCTGTTTCCGATGTTCGATCCAAAAAAACCTTGTCATACATAAGACCTGCAGAAACGGAAACAATATCAAACTACTAAATAAGTTTATAAATAATGACAGTAACACTGTAAATATATATTAAAGAGATCAGTTTCTTTATCTTACAATTATCAAAAACCCTGTAACCAGTGAAATATGTCTGTATATCCACTGACGGATGCAGCAATCAAGAGGTTTGTAAAGTTCAGCTAGCAGTTGAGGACACTTATATTCCTTGCTCCTGTAGACCAAGCACAAAAGGTGGCAACACGAGCCATATTCTCCATCAATAGTATCAGTCTGTAGTTAATTTAGATGAAAGAAGAACAAGTAGTTACCCATTTGAATCTTCCTTCTTCTCAAGAATGCCTTGAACAGTCTCCAAAGCCATATGTACTGCAAGTTTATAAGTATCGTCTTCAATTTGAATATTCTCTCTTGCTTTGTGATCATCCAATATTTTCATAACATCACCTTCTTCAAACTGAAGTATTAGATATCAGAATTATAAATAGATTCATGTAGGTTTTTTCAATAACAGTATCTTAAATTACATACAAGGCAATAAACAAGAGATAATTTTAATACCAGAAGTTCTGTAAATAAGTTGCATCAAAACCATGAGGTTTATCAAGATAACGGACCCAAATTTTCCCAGTTCGGTTGCATAAGGCTTGAGCATGAGAACCGCAAACATCATCTTCTAGCACCTTCAACTGCATGTTCCAAAAGTAATAACAAATTAAAAGCACGCTAAATGGTGTACATGGCTTTTCTTAGGGTTTCCAAGACAACACATAATATCAAGGATAGTTTTTTTTTGGGGTGCTTAAAATTGTGAAGCAAAGTGGTGCTTTAACTTTTAATACAAAAGTGCATTCCGTTCATAGTTCATTTAGATTCAGCTTACTAAAACTATTTGGACATTCCATTTATGTTTATATACAAAAACATTTAGAAATGTTCAACAAAACAATTCCATTAACTCAAATTAAATGCATAATAAGTCCAACTAAATAGAGTACTGATATTATTGAGACATGAGAACTACGCAATATGCTGGATAACTCAAATAAGAAATACACTTGTGCATGAATGACATCATTCCACCGGATAAGTATTAAGGAAAAAAGAATATAAAATTATACAAGTTACAAAACATTAGTAACAAATAAGAAATAGAGAAGTCTACACTTCTACATGTATATTAAATTTAATTAGAAAAAAATAACAGTTAAAAGTATATGATAATGAAGAACACAATGAAAACTGGAGATGTACAAAAAAGCAATCATAAGATCAAAGCATTAAACATGGTTGAACAAGAGACTACGAGTAATAGATGCCAGACAAATCTTAAATTTAATTATTGACTGCATTGTAAAATAATAGCTTGTACAGATGGAGTTCATTCCTGGAAAGCATGTAGTTTAAACCTTCAGAGCATGCCTTTGTTATGCCCTTCAGGTGAGCTTTTTCTGTAGAATAAAAGTTTTTGTGTATTTTTAAAAATGCTACTCAAAGCTACAAATCTATTATCATTTGATTTGTTTCTTTTTTTTTAGATTTATTTGCAGTAACTGGAATAAAATAATAGACTCACTAATTTTTTAGCTGTTTGGTGAAGTTGCCCATTTTCTATACATATTCTTCCTTGCTTCTTGTAGCCATGCAAGCACTCCAGGTTGCCATTAGAACACCATCCCCACGCAGGACAAGGTTCACAAATATCTGTCACATCAGCACACATTGAAAATGAGATATAACAGAAATCTGCATTTCTGTATTTTTCAATTCACAAAAACATATAAATAACTGGTCAAAATTTACTAAAGAGTTTGACACGGTGTTGCATTACACTAGTTCCATCTCCGTTTGGCAGTGGGACTCGGAAATTATTTGGTTGTTTGGGTTGGTGAATAATTTATTTATCTCACATGGTAAGAGCAGTGAGCAGTGATTTTGTGTTGAATAGTATGGTGGTGGCTGTTGAATCCAGCATTGTTTTATAAGATTACATAAACATAGGATTAGAGTTAAAAATTAAAAAATTCAACATTGATTATTATCTTTTGAGATACATAGTAGCTCTAAAGAATATAACTTTTAACTTTTGTTTGAATAAAAATTCACTCTCCATTTTCAATCTAACGAGTGAAAGTTGATGCGCGATTCCTTCGATATACTACAAATGATACTGCATAATTCCAGGGGAGCCATCTCCTTATAATAGCCTGAGCATTCCATTTCTTATTTTATTTCCTGACCGGAACATCAGATGGTCAACATTTAATGTGACCAAACCATCCAAGACGACTCTCTTTAAGAAATTTTTAGGATATAATCTTAAAAAATAGCTCAATTAACCCAACAGTTTGATAAAGAATGTCATGATTCTAGCTCAAATAATCTTCTTGCAATGAGGCTCTAAAAAAATGAAGGCTCTTCTAACTCCCAAATTACTAGATCGTTTCAAAATTCCTACCAAGATTCTAGCAAATCCAACCATCCACTTCAAACAGCCATAGACCAAAGTCTAATTGTTTGATTAAGATCTCCATTAAGATGATCGAATAAAGGACTAAAATGCCTCAATCAAAGAGCACTTTGGTCCAGCTTTGATATAAGAGGTAACAAGGCTGATCCATCCACTGCAAGAATCCCAAGGTACAGAAATACTCCCACAGTCAGTTAAGATTTGTGTCATTTATAAGTCAAATTTAGGTTTCTGTTGCAGGCTTAGTGTTGAACGAACTTCCCAAGGATAATCCTCTGGTGGCCCTGTTACATTTCAGGTTAGTTTTCTATGTCCGTGAAAACATTTTAGGATCAAGAACGTCTTCTTAACTGAAATTTAACAAAAAAAATGACATTTTCTAGCTCACGGCACTTCAAATGGTAAAATTACGTTTCCCTTAAGCCCCACCGTCCCTCAAATGATATTAGATGTACAATGTTATCAGAATGTCCACAAAATTTATGTTTTTTTTTTTCCATTTCAGTGTTATTGTCTCCAATTACCTCAGTTATTTTAGTCATCAAAGTATTTGTTATGTAAACGCCCAACATGTCAAAGAACCAAACGATCGATTCATCGAAAAAAGAGAGGAGAAAAAAAAAAAAAACCAAACGGAATGAGAAATCAGCGGGTCACGTAGTGAACCGAAGCAATTACTGCGCAAACAGTTTAGACTTAACACTTCAATAAACAAACCCTATCAAATAAACCAATTCGAGAATTACAAAAATGAAGAAGGATCAAAGGAGGGAGGGTTGACCTAGATCCCCAGAGTCCAGGCCGCTATGACAGAAAGGCTTAGTGGGGCGGCTGATGATACCAGAGATGAAATTGCAGGCAACCGCGACGGAAGCAGCGATGAATACGACGAGGAGAAGCTTCAGTATTTCTCCCCTCGAAGGAAAGAAAGTCGAAGACGGCTCTCCAAGAATCTTGAACGGCGGTGACTTGCTGCCCAGCTTCTCCACCTTAGCCCGTCTCGTTGCCAACTGAGTAGGAGGAGGAGGAGAAGGCATCGCCGGAGAAAGTGTAGATCGCTCGCTCTATGATCGGCGATGGCCGAAGAGACCAGAAATATTTGCGTACGTCGGGTATTGGGGTTATATCTGTGGGATATAAAGTATAAACTATAGGCTACTATCCTACCTATAACTAATTTGGTGTTTCTGTTTCATATATTCTTAAGTTACGTGTAAAAGAAGGTTACATGAGTTATAATATAGATATAATCTTCAATACCTTCCATGTAACCTGCATGCTTATTTATAAGGAGAAAATATTGCCAATGAGATTGGATTCTGTGTGGCCGGGTAGTATTTGTGGTAGTATTGTCATCATATTTTAATTTAATAAATTATATATCACTCAAATATCATCAGATATTATAGTCTTCAATAGTATTTATGATGATATTGTGTGCAATATAATCAATCTGCACATATGGTATTTTGACGTAATAGTTTCTCGTTTATAGGGAATGTCTCTGCCTTCAGAGTATTTAAGTTGGGATTTCTGCATAAAATACATTGAGCTATAGCGTATAACATGTACAAGAAAATATATGATATAGTACGATTCACATCTTCATTTACATGCCCATCTTATATTTTCTTTACACGTATAATAAATACAATGTAAATTTTTGTGGTGCCCGGATATAGAATTACATCCGGATTTTAAAGTTAATATATTTTATTTTTCCTTTGAAGCCATTAAGTGATGTTATTTTTATATGTGATATAAAACTTTTATATGTGCTTTTTTGTTTTGTCGAAATAACGGACGGTTCGTCTTTTAATCTTTTGTCGGAACGCCAAATGGGCTCAAGTTTCTTATGCAAGGTTTAGGGCTAGCATTGCCTTTTCAATGTTAGTATGCTGACACTCGACCGATTCGTCTTCAACGAACAAGGAGGTTGGAACGACCATTGGCTGTGATGATCATATTCAACCAGTAGTGCAACCTCTATTCCATGGGTCAGCGTGAACGGAGTTCGTCCGGTCAGCAAAGATGGTGTCGTTCAAATCTCCCGAAGCACCGAGGGCAATAGGTCCGCCCAATTTCCCCTAGCTCCTTCAACCTTCTTCCTCAGCAGGTTCAAGATAAGTTTGTTAGCTGCCTCGGGCTGCTCGTTCGTCGTAGGGTGATAGACCGAAGTGAACTTCAAATCAATCCCTTGGTTGACATAGAAATTCTTCCCTCGGTCCGAGAATCTTGTTTCATTGTCGGGGATAATCATTTTTAGAAACCCCTAGTACGATTCACATGTTCATTTACATGCCCATCTTATATTTTCTTTACACGTATAATAAATACAATGTAAATTTTTGTGGTGCCCGGATATAGAATTACATCCGGATTTTAAAGTTAATATATTTTATTTTTCCTTTGAAGCCATTAAGTGATGTTATTTTTATATGTGATATAAAACTTTTATATGTGCTTTTTTGTTTTGTCGAAATAACGGACGGTTCGTCTTTTAATCTTTTGTCGGAACGCCAAATGGGCTCAAGTTTCTTATGCAAGGTTTAGGGCTAGCATTGCCTTTTCAATGTTAGTATGCTGACACTCGACCGATTCGTCTTCAACGAACAAGGAGGTTGGAACGACCATTGGCTGTGATGATCATATTCAACCAGTAGTGCAACCTCTATTCCATGGGTCAGCGTGAACGGAGTTCGTCCGGTCAGCAAAGATGGTGTCGTTCAAATCTCCCGAAGCACCGAGGGCAATAGGTCCGCCCAATTTCCCCTAGCTCCTTCAACCTTCTTCCTCAGCAGGTTCAAGATAAGTTTGTTAGCTGCCTCGGGCTGCTCGTTCGTCGTAGGGTGATAGACCGAAGTGAACTTCAAATCAATCCCTTGGTCTATGAATTGGGTTATATTATATATGATGATGATGAGTGGCATAACTTATCTGAAGACCACATCGGGTCATATGACGTTATGGAAAGCCACCACATTGATTTAAGTGAGTGGTTTTGCTTCGATCCATTTTGAAAAATAGTCGACCGCTACCACAAGGAACTTACTTTGGCTTTTTTACGAAAGAAACGACCCTAGAATATGTAGTCCCCACAAGGCGAATGACGAAGGACTAACTATTTGTTGTAGCTACGAAGCAAGCTGATAAATAAAAGGGTGTATTTTTGACATTATTGACATCTTTCAGGAGCGATGGCCATAAATACCATCGATGTTGCATGCAGTAGGTTAGGGTTTTCCCTCTGGAGCGACTATCGTATGCTCCATAATGCACCTCTCACTCAAAATATGCCAAGTTCAAATCCTTTTTTTTTAATTACATGAAATCTGATTTTTTTTTTTTTTTGAATTCATTTTTCAGTAAAAACATGTAGTTAGTTCATCATTTTAGACAATAGATTCAATCTTATTGTGTTCTTGATAAATTTTGAGATATTTACATACATTCACTAAATTCCAATGTAGTTATAACAATTTAAGACAAATGGTTTAAATTTTAATAGAAAGGTGTTATTGAAATATAACACAAGTAAAAAAAATGTCTGATTGTAATAAAATAATTTAAGGGTTTTGTAATGTAATTCTTTTAATAAATGTGACGATATTACATTCAATTTTAACCGTAGGCAACGCCCTCACATATCTGTTGACAAAAGCCACGTGTTATGTGATGTAGCAACATAAGCACATATATACGTCTGATATGTAGATACAGGAAGAAAGTGGTATGTGCACATATATACAACGTCTGATATGTAGATACAGGAAGAAAGTGGTATGTGCATTTGATTTATTTGGCATTTACATACATACTGCACAATTCTTATATATTTACCATCACTATGTTTTTAAAAGTGAAATATATTTTTTAATGCATGGGTTAATGAAACCAACATGTTCAGAGTGTAAATATCAAACTTTGGGCATTAGATACATACACATATAAGAATTATGGGGTATTTGTGTAAATTTCCCTAGATTTATTTTGAACTAAACCGAACAGCACCCTGCCCGCTTCAAGTTCCCTCGCAGACATCTCTTAAAAAAATAAGCCGCTGTATTCAACGAGAGCAAGGAGACAGAAAACCAAGTCAAAAGGAAAAGCCTCACTAGACAAACTCGAATCAACACCGGCTAAGGCCAACGGAGGACATGGTTCTAGTTTCATTGGCAAGACGAGAGGAAGAGTTTCCACCGAATTGTTCAAATCCAAGGACACTTTTTGGAAAAAAAAATATTACGTCCGGACGTTGAGATACTTCCGGAGTCCAATGAATCACCTTCACGCGGAACTGACAGGAAAAAAAAAAACTTTTTTTCCTTAAACCGGCCCGATAACACAGAGGAATATTTCTCCCGTATTATTTCATTTATTCAGGTGTTGTTGTGATAGTATTGATGTGTTATTGTGTTATTACAACACCGAGAATAATCATACATGAATACTACCACAATAATACCTAATAATGTGAAATAACAAGGGAAATATTTCCTTGTGCTAAAACGAAATTTTTTTATTTTTCTGTCACCTCTACGTAGTGTGATTTTATTGGACTCATGATGTATCTTTATGTTCGTAGTCCATGTCCGGAGTCCGGACATAATATTTGTTCCACTTTTTGTGAGCACTTACACGAGGCAAGTGGACCCCACTGTAATACATTGCGATTTTATAGAGGAATGGAACCACTTGCCACAAGTTCAAGTGCCTCTTTGAGGCTTTTTCAGAATCTCTCTTCTGAAGACAACCAAGTTTCTGCTTCCAATTGCAGATTTGTCTATTGTTCTCTACGACGAAGGATAACTGACACCAAACCGAGCAAAAATTGTATCTTACTTACAATGGAAAAAAGCTTTTGATCCCTCTTCGAAAGGAAAGATCCCGGCGAAGTAGACGCACAGGGCTCCAACTTCCGTTTTGGCACAGCAATATATATATAACCCCAAAGGGAATACAGTTATTTAAGTTCGAGTAAATTTCATCATTAATGTTCTTTATATCCCCAAACCAAACTTTAGAACTTATCTCATGAAACAGTACTAGATCTTAACAACCGAAGACCCGGATACAGAGCAAGTCCGAGAGATAGGATAGGTGAAGTCAGAATAAAACCTTTTTTTGAGGGAAAGTCAGAGGTACTCGTCGAAAAATCCAGATTCTATAAATCATAAATGTAATACCAGGGACTACTCCTTAAAAAGAGAACCACGATATGCCCCTCCAGGTGTGTCAGTCCTGGAGAATTGTTGATGCATAAAAAAATTCAATTCTTCGCAAGACATACCGATGAGCTGTCTAGGAAAACGAAACTCATTCTGGAGATTAGTCTCATCCTCATCTCCATGGTCTTAATAACAGAGCAATCTTCATTCTCTCATTCTTCTTGTGAAAGCTCAATCGAAGAAATGGGAAAATTGTGAAACTAAATATATAAACAAGTATCCGTATACAGGAATTTTAGAAAAACATATTCTATCTCTCCAAATTGGCCCCCTACTGAAGTGGTCCAATTGAGTCCGCCTGCTGAAGAGGTTGAATCAATCGCTTTCGTCAAAATGGTTGAATTGATCTCACATGTTGAAACGATGGATCCTCTCATGCCTCATATTTCTCAACAATGCAGCTTAAATCTATCCCAGCTAAGACGACCATACGAGGAGACCGCCCTGGACATCCTGTGCACCCGTCCTCTCATAAATATGTCGTTCGATACTAGGGTTTTGGTCACATCACTCAGATACCGTGGATACTCATCGTACCGGCCATTTCTGACATTATCCGACTATATGTCAGGACTACGACATCAATTTCCTATCAAGATAAAAGGAAAAGGATAATAATACAATATGAGGTGTACTATTGAGATTAGTATATGATCTTCTTCTCTGACATGTATAAAATGGGGAGAAATAAGGAGCCAATGACCTTTTTTCCCCACATTTGGATCTAGATTTCCTTCCTCATTCGGATTCTAATCCTGATCTTTATTCTCTGGATCATTCTCTTCTCGCTCTCTCTCTCTCTCTCTCTCTCTCTCTTGGGGTACTCATGGCTTGACGCATGGTCTTTTACCTAGTTGTGCGTACTCACAAATATTAGGGGACATTGGGTCCTATAAAGAAATCAATAATGTTATAAATGTAAAAAAGCAAAATTTAAGTATTAGATACGCAATGCATAGGAATTGGGTGGCATGTACGTAAATGGGCCTTATATTTTTTCAAAATAGTTGTAGCAACCTCAAACAAAACCCGTATGGTTGATGGAAAAATGAAGGGAAAATGAAATCATTAAAACAATATACAAATCATCCATGTTTTATAAACAGCACAGAGCTATCAAACCAGAATGATAAAAAATATGACTGCGCAATACAATCCACAAAAACAAAGAAAATTTTACACGCATACCATATAATTCTCATCTATTTACATGTCGAGCATAAAAAAAATGATATTTTTTACGCTTATAACATTCTAGTCTCACCATCACATCAAAATTTATGCATGAAAACATATACTTAACTTTATATTCTTAAAGTGATGTTAAAGATTTGAGTGTTATAGATGTTACATATGTAAATAAATAAGATTTCTAAGACATATGTAAATCTCCCTATAAAAAGCCCCAGAGTAGATGTTAAAGGAAATAAAGCAAAGTGCCAGCTGCTCTGTACCGATAAATTATTAAAAAAAATAGCGAACTTACACAACAGTCATGACCATGAAATTCTCAGAACATACTGTAATCATCCTCTCGGTTTATTACCAAGAACAAAAGAATGGCTAAACCAAAGATCAGAAAGGAAGAGAGCTCCATTAACAGAGCTCCCAAGCAGATGATGCCTGCATGCTTTAATATGGAAGGAATGGCGATGCTTCCAACAATAGACGCGCCAGTGAGAAACTTAGTAAAATCAACCCAGCTGCGCACAATGTTTAAATAGTTTTGGCTTTATGTTAGAATAAGGAAAGCAATAGAAAACTATGCGCTGATATATAAGCAAGAAAAGAGAAAAAAACAACGAAGTTATATTAAGAATTATAGGATAAATAAGTTGGTAAATGTGCAAATTTAGATTATAATAATAGCTCAAAAGATGATGAACAAATATGTTTTTAAAATAAAAACAAAAACAAAGAGATCCCAAACAAGCCCTTAATGTTTGGTCATAGAAAAATAAAATAGAGTAAATTTAAATGAGTAAAGTGTCAAAATAATTAACATTCCATGGACCATTTTAGTACTAGAGTTTATAAAAATGCTAAGTTAGTCCCATGCACTTTTAATATGGGATGAGAAATAGTCTTCACAGAGGACTTTTTCAGCCACTATTAAAAAGGTCCCGGATTAAGTTATCATTTTTATAAACTTTAGAACTAAAATTACCCCCATGCAAATGGTCAGGGGACTATTTCGACATTTTGTGCATTTGAAATTCTCTCTCTACTTTAATTTTAATGTATTTGACATTTGTTTAATTTTTTTATAATTATAATACACCATTTATGTAAAATTTTGGCTATAGCCGCTTGCAGCCCGCCGTCCGCCGTCGCCAATCAATGTATTAATTCAAATAACTACATTTACTTTTAATTCACAATATTTATTTTTCGCTGCATTCTTTTTACTCCACATTCCTTTCTCAGCAAAACAAAAAAAACAACTAAGTGATACATGAATTAGACAAATAGAATATAAAGGCCGAGGAGTTATGTGAATCAGGAGAGAATACAAACGAGTTTCTATACATATTAAAAGCAGATCATTCATGCCATTCATTTAATACTTGAAAAGTCAACTGACCTGTCTGACTCGCCAGACATTAGCGAGGAGCTATCAGAACCCGCAAAAAATAGGAGAGGCATTGGGAGAATTACGTACATTACAGCTGCAGTAGAATAAACAGAAGATTAATATTCCTAATCATCAATAATATCCCCAATAATTATCAAACGATAATCCCTGTAACAACAGTTACCTGTTAGCATGGGCCACCAGTTGTTGTATACAGCACAAGCCTGCAATATCATAATGGAAATAAAAGGGACTAAAACAGGAAAAGACAAATTTTTAGTGAGTATAGTATCAAAATAATCTTTTGAATATTTATATTGTGTCATTTTAGTTCCATAGGTCATAAAAGTGTCAATTAGTCCCTAAACTATTTTAATATGGGCTAAAATAGTCTCCTCGGGGACTATTTTGATAATTTTCTCAATTTTTAGCTTCAGAAAGTAGGAAAGGCTTGCATAAATATTTACAGAGGAGATTACTAACCAAAACCTGCAACACAATTCCAGATGCTACCATAATTGCTAAAAGAGCAAGCTTTCCAGTTTGTAAGCAGGCAATCAAACGACGAGATAAGCCTGCCATGATTCGCTCGGCAGAAGTTTATTAACAGACTCTTTGATATAAAGCTCTAATCTGCAGCAGCAGAGAAAAACATCAGTTTTTCTTCAGTGTGAACATGAAGGAAGATGCATAGAAGTGAAAACTTCAAAATAACTACATATTACAGGCTAAAAGAAAACAGAACATGATGTGATGAAAGGATTATGAATATTTAAATTTGAACGTTTGACATTCTATCAAAAACTGAATATTTCATATAAAGTTGTGGTAAGGCTAATGAAATAACTTTATAAATTAAAGAAGAATACAGTGAATCAGATATCCAGGGTTATGTTTAGCACTATCTATGCAGTCATTTTCTCCATAATGAGTTGACAGGAATATTAATGATAATTCAATATCAATAGCCTCTTGACCACATTTTTAGCGAGGTCTAGTTTTCTTATTAGGGTTTAAGGTCTAGCCTTAGAATTCTCTCTTTGACTATCTCAGAGTCTTAGTAATGAGACCCACATCATATTAGAAGTCCAAACCACTTCCTTACTCTTTTGGAGTTCCGCATGTGTGATTCTTGACCTCTACCTCTAGCACTTAGGAGGTGACCTCTAGCACTTAGGAGGTTGAAACCAGTATCATTTTATTAGGGTTTAGGGTATAGCCTTAGAATTCTCTCTTTGACTATCTCAGAGCCTTAGTAATAAGACCCACATCATTTTAGAAGTCCAAACCACTTCTTTACTCTTTTGGAGTTCCGCATGTGTGGTTCTTGACCTCTAGCACTTAGGAGGTTGAAACCAGCATGAAGGAACTCAAAAGGAGTCCCTATAGAACCATTAAGCCCTAGGATTGTCTTATGCACAATTTAGACCTTTGCGCAGACAAATTTCTCAATTCGGATAGTCAACTCGTTTAATTATCACAATTTACATCACCTACGCCTTTATAGGTTTGATAGTTAATCGAAACAAAAATTAATTTTCAAAACAAACGATAGCAAACCCTTCAATTTTAGAAAAATTGAATTCGACACATTTTTGACTTGATCATCGACGAGATTGTCCGAACGACCCCAGATGATGAAATGGACTGCGTCGACGCGTCTGGCGCGTCAAATTCACCTAGAAAGGAATCCCATTTTGAGATGGTTCCGTGCAGGGGCGAATAGTGCGCGAATCGTAAAATTTTAAATATTGAACATTAAAAAAAAAAATACCTAATTAACTCACACATACTCCAAGCCAACTCCCCCATTTCGAAAACCGAGCCTTCCCCTCCTTCAGCCGAGCCTGACTCCTCTTCCACCCCTTCGATCGCTCGCGAGCCCTAACCGGCCGATCCCGCCAGTCTCGCGAAGCTTTCCCCAGGTCCCCCCTTGCCGCCAATTGTCCTGACCGCCACTTCTCCTCTACCTAAAAGCTTCGCCTCTGTCGCCACATGATAAGCCTGCCATGATTCGTTCGGCAGAAGTTTATTAACAGACTCTTTGATGTAAAGCTCTAATCTGCAGCAGCAGAGAAAAACAGCAGTTTTTCTTCAGTGTGACCATGAAGGAAGATGAACAGAAGTGAAAAAGTTTAAACTGACTACACATTACAGGCAAAAAGAAAACAGAACACGATTTGGTGAAAGGAATATGAAAATTTAAATTTGAACGTTTGACATTCTATAAAAGACTGAATATTTCATAAAAAGTTGTGGTAAGGCTAATGAAATAACTATATAAATTATAGAAGAATACAGTGAATAAGATATCCACTGTTATGTTTAGCACTATCTATGCAGCCATTTTCTCCATAATAGGTTCAAAGGAGTATTACCGATAATTCAATATGAATAGCCTTAGCAAATAATTTTTAGGGGCATTTACATGCATACCACTTAATTCCTATGTAAATACATATCTAACACTAAAATTTTACTTTTTAGATCTATACCAACCAAATCTTTCATGTCACGTCAAAAAGTACCAACATTTGAACTTTTAAAAAGTGAAATACACATTTTCAAGCATGAGTAAACTGGTTTTTATGTAAAATTTAAAATTTAGGCGTTATATATGTAAACACATAAGACTGGATGGTATGTATCTAAATCGTCCCTAATTTTTTACTTCAAAAGAGGAATATGAAGCCCCTTAAGCATATGAGATGGCAGCTACCAACTCCTAGAAGTTACGTCTCCTATTACTCATCATTTAAGCAACACGAGCGAAAAAATATATCAAAATTTTAACAACTTGGAAGCACTTCTTCAAAACATCAACAAGAGAAAAGGAAAGAAGATGACGAAATACCAAGCACCAGAAAAGGGCAAGATAAAATAATATGAAAATGTACAACAACAAGCCTTTATCCCAGTTCGTGGGGTCGGCTACATGAATCCTTTTTCTCCATTGCGTCCTATTGAGTGCCATATTGTCATTTAATTCTAATAAATTAAGTTCATTTTTTATACAATATGCCCAAGTCTTTCTAGGTCTAACTTTGCCTTTCTTAATATAAATCAAACCTAAAACATCTACTCTCCTATCTGGATCATCAGATGGTCGATATTTAATGTGACCAAACCAACTAAGACGACTCTCTCTAGTGTTGTTCGCCACTGGAGCTACACCAACCCTTTCATCTCGCAATTTGTTTCTAAGTGTAAAGCCACTCATCCACCTAAGCATTCTCATTTCGGCAACACTTAACTTAGTTTTATGCTTCTCTTTTAAAGGCCAACATTTTATGTCATAGAGCATTGCAGGTCTCACCATCTTATAAAATTTTCCTTTCAGTCTAAGTGTTACTTTTCTATCACACAATGTGCCCAAAGCAGTCCTCCACTTCAACCAACCAGCTTGAATTCTACTAATAACATCCCAATCTATATCACCATCATTTTGAACAATAGACCCAAGATATTTAAAACATTCACACCTTTTAATAATTTGATCACCCATAGTTACAACTATGTCACTAGAGCTACTACTACTAAAATTATATTCTTGTATTCAGTTTTAGTTCTACTCAAATGAAGGTCTTTAGACTCCAAAGTGGACCTCCATAATTCAAATTTCTCCTGAGCTCTTTCTCTAGTCTTATCTATAAGAATGATATCATCAGCGAAAAACATACACTAAGGTACAACCTCCTATAAATGTCCACTAAAAGCATCCATAACTAGAGCAAAAATGTATTGGTTTAAAGCCGGTCCCTATTGTAATCCAACTGAAATAGGAAAATATTTGGCCAATCCTTCTGTTCGAACACACTGTTCGAACACAAGTAACCAAGTAACTACTCTAGTATACATATCTTTAATGACTTGAATATATGTCATATCAGCACATTTCTTCTCTAGCACTCTCCAAAAGATATCTCTTGCAACCTTATCATAAGTTTTTTTATAAATCAATAAAAATCAAATGCAGACTATGCACTTCTCCATTAAACCTCTCAATAAATTTATAGCTTCCATAGCAGACATGTCTGACATAAATCCAAATTCATTATGAGAAATCTTTGTAATACAACCTACCCTCAATTACCATCTCCCATAATTTTAAAGTATGACATATCAACTTAATTCTTCTATAATTTGCAGACACTTGTACATCACATTTATTCTTAAAACTAAGAACCAAAATACCCTTCCTTCACTCAACAGGCATCTTTTTAATTTTTAAAATAATATTAAAGAGTTTAGTAAGCCAATAAACTCTCAAATCTTCTAAATATTTACATACTTCAATTGGGATATCATCAAGTCCTACAGACTTTCCACGCTCGATTATTTTTAAAGCCTCTTTAACTTCTTTTTTACTTGTATAACGATAAAAATGAAACATCTTATTATTATTAACGATATTAGGATTACTAAGGTCAATAGTATTTTTAGAAACTTCATTGAAAAGTTTATCAAAATAACTCACCTAACTATCTTGAATATATAGTTTTAAGAAAAATACTTTTTGATTTTTTATCTACACTTTACTTGAGTTAAATCTTTACTTTTCTTTTCTCTTTGTTTAGCTAGTTTATATATATAATTTTCACTCCCTTTAGTATCTAATATATTATAAAGAACACTAAAAATAGAATTTTTAACATCACAAATTGTTCCCTTAGACTCCTTACGAGTCATTTTATATTTTTCCAGTTCTTTAAGTTTTTATATTTAAACCAATTTTTACAATATAGCTTAAACTTTTTTTTTTACATTATTATTCCACCATAAATTATTTTTATTTATAGAAATTTTTCCTTTTGATTCCCCAAGTGCAACATTTGCAACTTGTTTAATAGTGTTTGTTGTTTTATCCCATATAGAGTTTCTTCCTCATAAACATCCTAAATCTTGAAATCTTGAAGTTTACTCATAAAAATAATATTATTTGTGTCTTTTAGATGCCCCCATCTAATTCTATGACAATGATTTCTAGTATTTTTTTATTTTACAACGTTTCATCTTAAAATCCAAAACTAATAATCGATGTTAAATACTTAAATTCTCACTTGGAATGTCCTTACAATCTTTACATTCTCGACGATATCCTCTTCTCATAAAAAAATAATCAATTTGTGTTTTATTAGACCCATCTTATAAGTAATAGTATGCACATCTCTTCTATTCAATAAAGTATTAGCAAATAAAAAAATCATATAATAAAGCAAAATCTAATATGACTTCTTTCTTCATTAATCACTCCAAAATCATAGTCACCATGAATATTTCTAAAATCTTCTACTACTCTACCGACATGTCCATTTAAATCTTCTCTGATAAAAATTTTTTCTTCAAGAGGTATCATTTGTATTTATTTTTCTAGGTCATTCCAAATTTTTCTTTAAAACACATAATGAGGCCTACTTGAGAAGCATACGCACTTATAATATTAAAAATCTTAGTATCAACAACAATCTTAAGGTCTATAATTCTATCCTTAATTATATTAATTTTTTACAACATCATCTTTCAAACTCTTATCTACAATTACACATACACTATTTCTAATGCGACTCTTATCATAATATCAAAGTTTAAAACCAAAATTATCAATTTCCTTAGCCTTTTCTCCAACACATTTAGTTTCTTGAATACATAAGATATTTATTTTTCTATGAATCATAATATCAACTAATTTCATTAATTTACATGTGAGAGAACACATATTCCAAGACTCTATCCTAATATTAGTTTCATGGACTAACTTTTTTACCCACATCCATCCGTAACGTGAGAACTCTTACTTATCAGACACTATACTCAGGCTTCGTATAGCGGCCCTTCCACACTTTTCACTGCATTCAGATCATACAATGTGTTGTTTCTAGGGCAAACTCTAGCATTTACACAATGATCAAAAGAATTCATGCAATGATTTTTCGACAAATTTTATGCTAATTGTCTTGCTATTTTCTAGAATATGAGGTTAGAACCAGATTTTTCGACAAATTTTATGATGTTTCTTCTCTAGAACCTTCCATTTTATGGTTTGCTTGTCAGTTTCTAAAAGATGACGAAGCATGACACTCTCTCTCAGTTAAGCTCCCAATGGCCTCATTGCGGCTTCCCCTTGACACTCGGACCAGCTTCCTTTGTTTGCTCACAGACTTGACAAACTTACAGACTTGACAACTTGACAAACTTGGGTTTTTCCTTGGTAGTATGGGGGAGGAGTGTTATGTAGTGAGATTTCATGGTTGACAACTTAAGCCTTGGCTCCAGCCTAATAAGATGGTTTTTCTCCCTCTTTGGTGGTAGTTCTTCAAGAACATCCACCACTTCCCTTGGCATTTCAACTTGGCGCTTCACTTCTTCATCGAAATCCTGAAGAACAGCCAAGTAACTCCACTTGTCTTTTGAAATGTCCTCTTTGAATTGGATGGCTGATAGCATTTTGACTTCCTACGTGATAGCCCTTGTTATCGGTACTAAGCAAACTTGATTCCCATCCATGATGCACATGCTATTGGCGAAAGGCATTGGGAATGCTCCTGCTTGATCTAAGAAGTTCGTCACTATAACAACTTTAAAATCATCCATCGAAATGACAGAGAAGTCTAAGGTACCTAACCGCGCTCCAATACCAGTCTTTACTCCCCTGACTATTCCATGGAATGACATTACTGCTGAATTGACCATCTTGATAGAGCCTCCTCATTCAGTCATCTGCAAAGTCAATTTCTTTGCTTCATCGACAGAGATGAAGTTATGGGTAGCACCGTATCCACCATTGTTCTAGTCGTCTTCTCGCCTACTACCATCTCCATAAAGAGTACCACTTTGTTTGGGGTTTTGTTGGAGCTTGCATCCCATTCAGCAGTTGTATAGACCTCACCTGCACTGTCATATCACCACTTTCTTCCTTCTAATGACTTGCAAGGAGAGAGTTTAGAGACTTCTTTGGAGGACAATATGTTGCCCAATGTGGCCTATCACAAAAAAAGCACTTGTTGTGTGGTTTTGTTTTGTTATTTTTACGCTTCCAATTATTTTTTGCTTTCAATGAAGTCAATTCACGGCGGGTCTCTTCCTTGAGTTGAACATTTTTTGCCCCACCCCTGACATAGATACTCTTCTTTTCTTTAGGCTTTGTGGACCCTTTTGAGTAATCAATTAGGCTTTCGGCAACATCGATGGCAGTGGCAAGACCTTGCACTTCGCGCCTCCTAAGCTCAATCTTAGCCCACTGTTGGAATTCATCCATGAAGTTGAATCCTTGTCAGACGTGCCGGGAATTTCAAGAACCAAGCTTGTGAACTCCCTAATATATTCCCGAATCGATCCCTCTTGCTGGAGTCATCACAATCAGGCTCTGGCCTCATCCTCTGCATTCTCGGGATAGAATGATCTCTTTAGTTCCCTTTTAAAGTTATCAAAAGTGGATATGGTGCACATACTTTTCTCCATATCTCCTCGCCTTCTTCTCCACCACAGCATAACAATGTCTGAGAGATAAAGAACTGCAAATTGAATTCTTGCATCTTCATCTGTAATCTCAAATGCTCCAAAATATTGCTTAAGTCCCCATAAAAAAATTGTCAATTTCCCTAACATTGTGAGCTCCTCCAAAACTCTTTGGTTTTGGAACTTCAATCCACCTAGCTTCGAAAGTATGGTGGTTGGTGGGTGTCGCTAATGCCCTCTTGCATAACAAAATATCTTCACGCATCTCCTCCAACCTAACACGTACACCGCTCATCTTGTCCTCATGGGCTCTTCGTACCACTTGGAGCTCCCCATAAAATCCTACTGCCTCTTAGCCATTTGATCCCTTAGGAATTCCTCTAGTTGAAACATCATACCACTGATCGTTGAATGGATGACGATTTACTCCTCGAGTCCATCAATCTTTTCGCCAATATCCTCTATTCGCGTCTTCATGCCATTCATCGCCTCCTTCACCCGAGTAAGACGCAAATCAAAGTCACTCCTTGGACCTCTCATGTGGTTTGGATGCAGTTGTATCTCATTGCTTCTGACAACCTCGCCCTTGTTGAGATGCTTCCACATTAGTGGCTTCGGACTCCATTGCGTGTTCTTTGACGCTCTGTCATACCTTCGAACCGAGGCTCTGAGACCAACGCAACCCTCCACTTTTCACATATGGGGCTTGGGACCTGACAATGGCAGTGTTAGATAAATTTAGTATCATCAGATTAGCAATAAAAAGGGAAGGACTTGAGGTTACTTGGATAAAAGAAGTTCAAAATAATTTGTGAATAATACAAATTACAGCAACACTCAACATTAATAGATGAAATTTGACAATTTATAACACCAAACCCAATAAGTTGGAATAAGTACAATGATGATGATGATGATGTTGTGCATCTCTAAAACCACCTAGGACAACTTTCACTTTGATTATCTTCTATATAAGTCAAACCAATATTTCCTTAACACCCTCATTTTTCTCACATTTGGATCCATACAACATTGCCAGCCTATTTTTTATTTGATAAAAACCAGCTTTCAGCCTCCAAAAAATCATCTTATCATAGAAAACACTCGAAGCGCTTCTACGATTTAATCATCCATGATTAATTCACTGTGATATTTATATTATTCAAAATAATAGATTCAAACTACTTAAATATCATCTTAAATGCTAATAATATTAATTGATATTTATTAATATAAAACCCACCAATCAAATCTCATATACTTACTTTTCCCAAGCTAATTCCAAGGCCTCTCTATCTTCTAATAATTTCTTTCATTATCTTAATCATTTACTTTATGGTGAATGGTGCAAAATAGAAATACATTATCTGCAAAAAGAAAAAAAAATTGCACTTTTAACACATTATTTTGCTATCGTTTGGCATCTCCATGAATAATACAAGGAAATATGCACTCAATATAAGCCTTCAATTCTTGAAATTTCTTGGACTACTCACTACTAGACCGGAGCTCCTCAATGCAACCTGATTTGATTTAGCAGAAGCTGTATCAAAAATTTGTTCTGCATCATAAGCATTTCAGCAACATAAAATAATTCCTCTGCATCTACAATAACTGTCTAAAGCAGCGAATGAAGTGTAGAATATCAAAGTAAGTATTGTAAATACTCGATTTTATTATGCATTTTTCACCAAAAAAGAACTAACAGACGGAACATATTTCAAATACAAAATATCCATGAACCACTTATACTGCAAATTAAGCAAACGATGGCATGTCACCAGATCAATCTGCTATAAGTTTTCCTTCCAACGAAAACAAAAATTGTGGATTCGTCAAAAGAATAACAAAAGAAAAGTGATTTTTAGGTTACCGGAGAAGACTAGTGAGTTGAAGAAGCAATCGCTAGTAATTCTCGGTGAGAGATATGCTCACCAGATCACCCTCTCCAGAATCTAGGGTTTCATTTGATCCGCACCGAAGCCTGCTTTCTTCTCCAAAAAAGCAAAAGCTTAATTCGGGAGCCACGTAGGGCTACCGGCGAAAGGGACAGGTAGATGGAGACTTGGAGTTCTGTGTGGCCACTTATCGTGTCGCATTGAAAGTAATTCGGGTTATCGTATAATTATGAGTTCTGTGTCGTGTTCTATTGAAATCTATCTGTATTTTTCAAAGAATTTAATATAATTGCAAGTACATATGAAACATAATTTGACTTTAATGTTAGGATATTAAGAATTTGGGGATTACATTTTAGACAAAATTTTCATTTAATTGTGAATTTAACATCCAAATTATAATATTTATTTATATAATATGTAAATATTTAATATGAAAATGATAGCTTATTATTGAATTTTAATTCTTTTGTGATCACAACCTAATGAATGGAGCGTAAAAAATAAGAGAAAAATATAGGGAGAGATAGAGAGAAAGTAAAGAGTAAATTATATCGATCGCGTTGACATTTTCTCATCTTTTTTGTTTAAATCTTATTAACCCTTGTAATCTCCTTATTTATAAATAAGAGAGTACTATATGATGATATTTATATTTGTGCACATACTTTAATAGGGGTTGTACGGGGTACTCTAGTTATTTAACACATAAGAGTCTATCACTCGGTCATTCTCTAGCTCGATTGGCTAAGCTTGTTTGACATCAGCTCAGTAAGGACAGTCTGGTCGACTAGGCTGAACCTGCATTGTTGTTCGGCTAAGCTTGATTGGTTTTTTTTTCGGCAGGACTAGTTCGGTAAACTAGGCTTTGTCGTCAATTGATCTATTCTAATTGTTGACCCTCAATCCCTGATTAAGAGCTCTTATTGGTATAGCGTCCGTAGATTTTCAAGCAGATGGTGAATCACCATAACCCGATAGGCAGCTCACTTCTCAATAAGGACGACCTAAAAGATGACTATAAGAATTCTCGTTATATTGTTTAATGATTGATGAATGATGAAAAGTTTTGGGGGGTCCATGGGATGATTAGTGATATAGTGGAATTCAATTTTACCACGAATTCGATCTACCTAAATGTTGTCTATTATATTGGGTAGACATACTTGTAGTGGTTGCCCGGATGCTTATTTGCCTCGTTTTAGCTTGAATGGTTTGCACTCAAATCACTCGGTCTGTTATCGCCTTTGGCTCAGATGGCTACAACAGGTCAGATAAATGGGCCTTTTTTACTCCTGTCGATAGACCCTCATTTGTCGTATTTTTCTTCTCCAGACCGTTAAATCTCCTCAAGATCAGTGCTGACACGTATTTGATGCACATTTAAATTATTCTTCTTTAAATGAAACCCACTTTATTATTGCGTGTGTTTGGTTTCAATTATGATATTAAAATTCTTATAACTACCTTAAAATTTGCACAAAATTTTATATTTTATTATTTGATTTGAATAAATATTAATTTTGTTAAATTTAATTGTCATGTACATATAATCTAGTACTTTTTACTATGTTGTCCTCGAATGACAACCTCTATGGGTTGGTATGGACACTTTCCAAATATTTTTTTTTCGAAGTAAATATTTCTTATCATAGTTTATTTGTATTTATCTTTATTAATTTGCAGCTAAAATTAATTTCTCTTTTTTTTTCAATTTATCTTATTATAAGTATTTATTTTCTTCCTGTATGTAAATATTTTTTTTATTTATACATCTATGATTTAAATTTTAAATATTTTAGAAGATGATATTTAGGGTTGTCAAAACGGCTCGTTGTTCGCAGAGAGTTTGTGTTCGGTTTATTAAGAAGATTGTGTTCGATTCGTTCGCTAAGTTAACAAGCCGAACACGAATAATTTTTTTGCGCTCGATATATAAACGAGCTAAACACGAACAAAAATGTGTTCATTCTATTCAGCTTGTTTTGACTCGAAATAATAATAATAACAATAATAATTTGCTACGAGACATGAGGTAGAAAAGCACTTAAATTTTCATCACACATTGAAGATGCGAATGAATGAAATTACACAAACTCCAATCAAGCTGAATGTTTTTCGCAAAACACCTAATATGCATCGTATCATGAAAGCACTCCACGCCTTTAATATCTCTCTCTCACACACAACAACCTCTCAAAACTCAAAACAAATTTAACACTAGGAATTTCTCCCAAGGAATGAGGAAGGGAAACCCTAGGATTTGACAAAGAAAATGTAACTCTTGTTGAAAGAAGCCTTACAAGTTCTATCAAGCTCCCCTAGGCGTTCCAAAGCATCCCCTTATATAGCTCTTTGCCAAAGTTGTCATGGAAAAAACTTGTAAGGCTTCTAATATGCATCATATCGAGTGTTCATTTAAGATATATGTTGATCTTATTTTTGGTTAACAACTTTCCTTCCACTCTTCCTGATCTAGACTTAAGTTTCCTTTCTATAGCCCCAAAGTGACGAGGTTAGGCTTAGATGTGCCTTAGTTGGTTCGCTTAGGCTTGTGATTAGCTTAAATTAAAGTTGCACCCCTAAATTAATGAAATTTTAAGAATATAATTTTTTTTTTTTTGTAGATGGTCAACTTATATGAAATCCAAACTAAAATTTAAATTGTTCTAGTAGTAATTTTAACAATAATTTACTAAAGTCGAACTCAAAATCTAAATATAAGAAATCATACATGCATATACATTCTTATGTGTGATTACAAAATCCATATTTATATACAAAAACATGTGTATATATGCATTTGAACATATATGTATGGGTAAGGTTTATATATAAAAATTAAACAAATCAAAAATTAATTTAAACTAAAACTAAATTAACCTTGATGCGTGCTAGAAAATTTGATGTGGTAGAGTAACAAATTATCGTCTTAGCGTTGTACGAAAGTTCAACACACACACAGATGAAATAGAAAAAAACGGTGATGACTCCATAAGTTTGTACGTGGAAAACCCGTTAGGGAAAAACCACGAGTTTGGCTCAGTTGCAGAAATTCACTATTGATTGATGGTGTACGTGGAAAACCCGTTAGGGAAAAACCACGAGTTTGGCTCAGTTGCAGAAATTCACTATTGATTGATGGTTACAGAAATCTCTTGTCCCACAAACCGGAAATGATAACTATATTTTTTAGATTACAATGTCGACTGACGACGTCTGGTTGGTAGTGATTGATGACGGTATGTGGAGGTTGACGACGGTCGGCGGTGGTCGTCGGCGATCGATGACGGAAGGGTCGACGATGGAGGTCGGGGGTGGTCGACGGCGGTCGGCTGTGGTCGACAATGGAGGTCGGTGGTGGTCGACGCGATTGGTGGTGATGTTGAGCTGTAACTTTTCCTTAAGACCTCAGACTCTCTCTAGACTTCCTTCCCCCTCATGAGAGGGATGAGACTCTATTTATAATGTTCTAGGTGCAATTAATGCAGGAATATGAACCATTTTGATCGGACTATCCGGAGAGCTTCCCTCAATCATACAACGTTTAATGGACATTTGAGTGTCTTAATGATGTCAGAATTGAGTGATCTTAGGCTCGTTGGATTTGTCTTGTCGAGCCGCTCGATTTGAGTATAAACTTGACATATTTCACAGCTGTTTGATTTTCTAAATATTTTCATAAATCTTCTAACTATGATTTAATGACTTGATCTGGCTTGATTTTACTTGGATTAGACTAGTTTTCATATCATTAGGTTCATCTCATTGAACATATCTCATTGAACAAGTCAGTTTGACTATAAATTTGTTGAAATCAGAGCTCTGGATGACTTTTTATCAAGATTTGAATATTATATCAAAATTTGAATGTTTCTTGCTAAAATATCATCTTGAGATTCGTGTCATGCCTCGAGATTCATGTTGGATGATGAAAAATTGTTGGTGGTGTATCAAACCTAAACTCTAACGTTAATCAAACTTAAACATTAAACCAAATTATAATAAAACTAAACTAATCCTAAACCTAACTAAACTAACTCAAAAAATAATATTGATTAAGCTCAAACATTAAACCAATTCAATTAAACTAAACTAATATAAACCTAACTACACCAAAAACTAAAAAAACAAACCAAATTCAAACCCAACCTAAGCTAGCTCAAGCCCAATTGGACCACATGAACCCAAGCTAGCCCAAGCCAGCCCATGACTAATCCAATTACACCTAAAGCCTCCCCGTGGAAAAATCATGCCCTTTCACTATTCCCTTGAGGAATGGAGGCCTCTTACTAGTGGTGTCAACTCTCCTGAGGATTGTCCACCTAGCTTTGACCAACTCAGCCACCTATAATTGTCGTGGCAACCGCATGAGACCAACCTGTGGGGTTTGCACAAAAAAAAGAAAAAAAAATGAATTTTTTTTTTGGCCACCACCTTCCCTATTTGACTCAACCTCTCATCCCACTCATTCCCCTGGACCCTAGCATCTTCCTTAAGAGAGCAAGCACCTCCTTGCCCTCCGTAGTCATTGATCTGACCTCTCTGAGCGCAGTAGAAAAGCTCTTGGAAGCAAGCTCCCACCTTAGTGCACTTCCCTGTGCACCTATAGCTCAACTTTTTAAGGGCACATTCAAAGGCATTAGAGCGACCTCTTGTCGTTAGTTGGTCCTCCTTTCTGTAGTGGTAGAGCACCAACAACTTATTGAGCAGTTAGTTTGATCGATGGGTCATGCATCACAACAAAAGATTCAGCGGTAAGATCGACGGTTGACACACACCAAGTTCTGTGAAATACGAATGACTCAAGCAATTATACATGGTCTCTCAGTAATATACATAATTGAATTCCGTATGTCGATCCCTCAAGGAATGAGATGAATTAATTCATAAGAAGTTATAGTTTACAATTGTTGGGCCTAGCTTGAAAGTTGATGATTTGATTATTTTCTTAAAATATAATCCTAAATTATCAACAAAGAAATTAAAAAGTTTTTCAAGTATTTAAGTTGTCCTTTGGAATTGTTCAATAAGACAATGAATGTGAAAGCAAGATGAAGATGTTGATGACAAACAAGAGGACTCTCCCTTACCCCCTTCCAATTGACTAAGGAAGTTTGGCTAGAAATCAGATTTAGTTCCTTAATTTTGATTCATAATCCACTGACTACTTTCCCATGAATTTTGTATTAACCTAGATAATATATATCCTTATTCCCCCAAGTTAATATGATTAACTTAGTCAATTACATTATTATATCTTATGGGATTCATAATTCACGAAAGGGTATTAACAAAACACTTGGTCAAAATGGCATGTAAAGGAATTTAAAAAAGTTAAGCATACTATATAAGATTAAGCGCAAAACCACATATGACATTCACACACATCAATCTTTCTTTCGCATCCCAAGGGAGAATGAGAGAACTACTCACTTCTCATGCTTGTGCAAATCAACATATTCTTTTGATTGAAAGAATAAATCAAGTAGAATATTCCTAAACAGATAAATGATATTAAATCACATAATAAAAAACTCTAGAACTGCTCACTTCTCTTCACTTGGTTGATCTTCTTCTGTATTCTCGTTCAAACTTGCACACTCTATGGTGTCAGAAAAATCAGTTAAAACCTCTCCATATTTGTGTTCTACGTTTAAATACATTATCCAAGTGAACTGAAGTATCAAACTGCCAAAATTACCAAGTTTTGCATTCAAGCACCTAGGTAGCAGAACTGGCGTCAGGGCGTTGTGTATTTGTTGTTTCATCACTGAGCTCTCTGGAAAAATCTTCAAATCCTGACACCTAGGCTCCCATCCGAGGAGCCAATTTTCCAGCATCGGGTTTCCAAGGGCTCAGTTTCTGGCTAATTTTTGGATTGTTTCTTGTGCCAAGGCGCCAACACACTATTTGCTATTTCACGTCATTTAAAATTATGATTTTTTCATTTATCTGATTCCTGAAATACAACACCAAATATCTTCAAAAAAACATAACATAAACATAAAAGTAGGTATAATTCAGGTGATAAATATAACACTCTTCATTAACTTGTTAACGGTCTGGCCTATCGGTTGAACATTTTCATGCTTATTAACGAGGGACGAATAAAATGACCCCACCTGATTCGACAATGAGATTGTAGCCACTTTTCTCTTATTAACAACAAATTTCTTCTTTCTTTTACCTCACGGGTGGTCATGACCATTCGGTCTCCTGTAGGGGATGCACAACAAATATTTATTGGGAATGTCATTTGAGAGGTTTGATACGTTTTCCATCATAACACTCGGAAGCCAACGGACTCAAACAAGAGGTTCACATAGCGAATAAAGAATAGGTGCCCATCATGTCTTAATAATGGGAATGAAAAACGCATAAATCAAGGGAGTTCAATAGTTGAACCATTTATTAAACAATAAATGAAATCAATGTTTGCATTTAAATCTCCTATTTATCGCAACGTCACTTTCAGAAAGAAACATAATAAAAAAAAACTAAAATATGCTTAAAAAAACGTGCCAACTCTGATACAAAGGAGATTTAACAACCCATAATGAAAGAGTTAGATGAAGAAGGGCCAAATGACAAAGAATCATGAAGTCCACTTGTCCGACTGAGTGAAGTTGTTTGAGTTAAACTAGCATGGACAAAGCCGCTTGAATCATGAGACAAATTGGAGGCAATAAGAGGATACAAGAACGGGCCACGCATACAGAAACAAGACAAAAAAGACATCAGAGTTGATCGTCATAGGAGAGCCGACCCAATAGAAGATTTAATTCCTTAGCATCTCCGTCCATCCCAGAGAAGCCCATATACAAATCATCTGGGGTCAAGGATTGATAGTCGAGTCGTATTGATCTAGCTCATCATTTTGACCAAGCTCATAAAATTGGGCCAATCCTTATAGAACAAGTTCAGCTGACCGAGTGAATTTGATCTCGTCGAACCGAAGCCAATTATGTCTGTCCAGCCAAACCAGAAAGCAACTGGATGAAAATCTTTCCCATGTAAAATACCAAAAATACCTCATTGCAAACCACTTTAAAGTAAGGGATGTAACATCACGATATTGTTTCCACTCCTCTATAAATAGGGGAAATATTTTATAAAAAAGACACAATTGATACCACAAACTAATATTATTTCCTCTCTCTCTCTCTCTTATTATCAGAGTTCTATTCATTGAAGGTGATCCACAAACAAATCACGATTCAACAACTTTTATTTATTTTTTGAATATTTTATATAAATAAATAAACAAAGAAGAGCCAGCTGGCTGTGTTAAAAACAAATAAATAACCAAATGAGATGTAAAGGAATTTAACGAGAATATGCTCACATTGCAGGGTATCTTATGCAATAATCAATTTCATGCTTGCCACCAGAATCCTAATCTCGAGTCCTTTGTTCCCCACTATTAAAATTCTCGAACAAATTTATACCTGCATAAAAACATGAGCTGACGAGAGATGAAAAAAAGCAAGATTCCTTGTCCAAGCCATTTTCATTTTTATCAAATAAAAAAAAA
>NW_018164645.1:348546-361566 GCF_001263595.1 Phalaenopsis equestris
TTTTTTTTTTTTTTTTTAAGGAGTTGTCGGATTGTTAATCGTTATAAAATTATTTTTTTTGAATAAATGTATCTTCTAGATCATAAAAATGATATGAAGAAAAAATGAATCGAAAAAGCTGGCACATACAATGAAGAAAAAAAACAAAGAGAAAAAAAAACTGAAGAGCTCACATGCGATAAAACTTGCAAGGAAATGTCAAGTAAGTCAGCCCAAACATGATCGGGTGAAGGTACATTTAAAACATGAGGAGCTCACATGCGATAAAGCTTGCAAGGAAATGTCAAGTAAGGGTCTGTTTGGGGCAGCTGCAGCTTATCCAGCTTCTGCTGATAAGCAGCCTATCCCGACATTGGGCCAATCCTTATAGAACAAGTTCAGCTGACCGAGTGAATTTGATCTCGTCGAACCGAAGCCAATTATGTCTGTCCAGCCAAACCAGAAAGCAACTGGATGAAAATCTTTCCCATGTAAAATACCAAAAATACCTCATTGCAAACCACTTTAAAGTAAGGGATGTAACATCACGATATTGTTTCCACTCCTCTATAAATAGGGGAAATATTTTATAAAAAAGACACAATTGATACCACAAACTAATATTATTTCCTCTCTCTCTCTCTCTCTCTTATTATCAGCGTTCTATGCATTGGAGGTGATCTACAAACAAATCACGATTCAACAACTTTTATTTATTTTTTGAATATTTTATATAAATAAATAAACAAAGAAGAGCCAGCTGGCTGTGTTAAAAACAAATAAATAACCAAATGAGATGTAAAGGAATTTAACGAGAATATGCTCACATTGCAGGGTATCTTATGCAATAATCAATTTCATGCTTGCCACCAGAATCCTAATCTCGAGTCCTTTGTTCCCCACTATTAAAATTCTCGAACAAATTTATACCTGCATAAAAACATGAGCTGACGAGAGATGAAAAAAAGCAAGATTCCTTGTCCAAGCCATTTTCATTTTTATCAAATAAAAAAAAAGGAAAAAAATATAACATATTTGTTATTAATTATTTTAAAAAAAATAAAAAAAATAAAAAAAATTATGACTGTATATTTCATAATTGTAATTTGTTATTAACTTTGTAAACACAAATAAGATTATATGCATTAACAAGATTTTTATAGAGGCCAACAGATCTTGTTAGTCTGAGAAGGCCTCCAGGGAATTAGATAATTTTTATGATATGAGTGTTTGTGTTTTTTTTTTTTTTTAAGGAGTTGTCGGATTGTTAATCGTTATAAAATTATTTTTTTTGAATAAATGTATCTTCTAGATCATAAAAATGATATGAAGAAAAAATGAATCGAAAAAGCTGGCACATACAATGAAGAAAAAAAACAAAGAGAAAAAAAAACTGAAGAGCTCACATGCGATAAAACTTGCAAGGAAATGTCAAGTAAGTCAGCCCAAACATGATCGGGTGAAGGTACATTTAACCAATATTCGCGAACGAATACCTACGTAGACTACCGAAAACCAGAGATTCAGGTTTGTTTGTCTGTTTTGGGATTCAAAATGCTCCTAATGAGACGTATCCCACTTAATTAATCACAACTCGGGAGTTGCCCGATAATACTTATGATCCGAAGGAGTTTCACTTACATTAGTAGTGACAACTAACACAGAGCTATAAAAAAACAGTTATTTCAATGAGGAATGCCTTGATGCTTTTAAAGCTCCGACTAAATCATAGGCATGCATCTCTCGCGATCCCTACATGGTTAATAGACTTATCGACATACGTAGCCTGCGAAATAACATAATCATCCTGACTAGGAGTCCAGATATGTCAAAGCACATCCGGGGCATAAATGCAGAGGATGAAACGTTGTATCCCAAATAAGCGATGGCTTATTGGAGATCTGACTGTCGAGATAATATCAACAAGAACAAAGGAGCGATAGGGCTTAATAGGGGTAGTCAATGGAAGAGACGAGTAATCCCTAACATGTACAGGTAGTCGGGTCAAGGCACCAAATATCCGTCATCCCAAGCTACTAAGAACCTAAGTCTACCTTTTTGTAAAGGTTGTCGCCCCAACACGTTCTGAGATCCTTGATCAACAATCCGTGAATTATGTCATCCACGAGAACCTCAATAGTTCTAAGGTCAAATGAACAAAACTCTATCCTATGATTATTAGGTGGAGCTTTGGGAGGTGGGACATAAACCCGTCAAAGTGGTAATGATGTCGCTAGAAAGGAAGAGAAGTGGACGTTCAACTACAAAGTTAAACATTCTCAACAAAAGAACTTACACTATGTCTGAGACAAGGAGCTTTCTAACGACCTAAGCGTGATAGACAACCACTCGAGTAAAAATATATGCTGGGCCGGTAGGGTTGAAGAAGCACATGGAACTTCTCCTTGGGACATGCTCATGATGTAATTATCTACCACAATCATAAGCATGGATGCTCTATTAGTATGACTTGAGATATGTCCATGCTATGCAACCTGTTCAAAACTGATCCGAAGGTTATGCGAGAAAGTAAATGACAAATTTTAAAACCTTAAATGTTTTAATCCCAAATTTTAATGTCTTGCAATTTTATTACGATTTTGTAAAAAAATTATAATGTTATGTACTTAGAGAGCCTAAATAATTCACTTTAATCACAGACAATATAACAAGTAAAAATATAGGAAAATCAATTCAAGCACACATGCATGCAATAAAAACAATAAAACAAGCCAAACATGAAAGAATAAATGATCGGTGCCACTGGGTTTTTAATATATCCCAGAATCATAGACACTCCAAAGCAGTCACGAGATACAATACACTACTCCTAAAAGAAATATATATTAGGTGGAGATTGTTATCTTTTATTTATGGCTCACATTTATTTTAATAAGTTATGAGATTTATTTTGATAACTTAAGTTATTTATTTTCTTAGCACATAACTTATGTCATAAATTATGACAACATATTATATTTATTTAGATAGCTTAAGTTATTTATTTTCTTAACTCATAACTTATGTCATAAATTATGACATATTCATTTTTGTAACTCATGATAATTTAACTTATTAATTATCTTAACTCATAATTTATGTCATAACTTATGTTAACTTATGATAACTTATGATATTAATTTTATAACTCATGTAATCCCTAAAATGAATAAGAGTTACTAACTTATGTTATTGATTTTAATAATAAAAAATCAATAAATTTATTAAATTATCATAAATTCTATTTGTTTGTAACCCCCTTGATGAATGATGATTAAATATAATATGATTTAGAGAATGAGTCATCTCTCTTCCCAACATATCCTGTACATTTCCCTCCATCAGAAAGTACAGAAAGTTTCGAGAGATTAGAGAGAGAAACTCCATCTCTTCAAGATCAAATTTCTTCAAGATAAAATTTTATCATCATGAATACAAGTATGTGCTACTTTATTATGGATATGTAAAAATCATGAATTTAAATGATCTTGACTATTATGTATTTTTGGAATTTGTGTCATAAAGTTCAAACATGAATTTCCAACATGTGGTATCAGAACATTGATTACTAAATTTATGATTTTTCATATAATTTTATTTTTTTAATTATATTAAATTTTCGCTACAATTTAGATCTTGAATTAGATCACTAATACTAAAGTAAATTGATGTGATTGACAATATTATTTATTTGATGTCTATGTTATATTTAATTTGTTAGTCACCAAAGTGACCAAATTATTAAGTTTAATAAACGTCAAATTAAATAAATTCAATTACTCACTAGTATGTGATGCATGTTATGAAATAATTTAACATGTCATTATGAAAATATTAAAATTTATTGATTATAAAATATTTTAAATCGCCCAAAGGTTGATCATTTATTTTATAATCTTTGAATATAATTGTAGTCTATTTATATACTTAGTTAAGATATGTTTATTGATCTAAAGATAATAAAAATATCTTATTTGAGTATAAATAACTACTAATTATATTAAATTTAAGTCAAACATCAATTATGATTGTTATCGTGTATTGTTAATACACTATTATTATTTTAATCTGATTTTATATGAATATTTATGTAAGTTTAATGTTCGAAACATTAATGTACGAGCATGTTTTATTTATTTGCAGTAACTACTCCCGTTTCTCTTTATTCGCAAGCAACATCTGCTCAAACTTTTAATAGACTTAATTTCTTTGAATGGTGTGAGCAAGTCCATTTTCACCATGGTGTTCTGGATCTTGATTTGACACTCACGACTGAGAAACCCCCCGTTCTTACTAATTTTAGCAGTGCTGAGCAAATATCTTTCTATAAAGCTTGGGAAAAATCGAACAGATTAAACTTAATGTTTACAAATGACTGTAGTAAATAACATAAAGTGTACATTTTCTAACACTGAAAGTGCTAAGGAATTCATGAAATTTGGTGATAATTGTTCTCAATCTGACTCTGCTGATAAGTCTAAATTAATTATTTTAAATTTAAGTCAAACATCAATTATGATTGGATGTATACTCTTGACCCATCACACGAAGATTATCCCTTCGAGTAAGTCTCCCTCTCAAACCAAATGAATGACTTGAAGAGGAGAGGAATCGAATAGTGAACTAACGTACTACAACAATGATTATTATCGTGTATTGTTAATACACTATTATTATTTTAGTATGATTTTATATGAATATTTATGTAAGTTTAATGTTCGAAGCATTAATGTATGAGCTTGTATTATTTATTTGCAGTAACTTTATTTATTTGCAGTAACTACTCACGTTTCTCTTTATTCGCAAGCAACATCTGCTCAAACTTTCAATAGACTTAATTTCTTTGAATGGTGTGAGCAAGTCCAGTTTCACCTTGGTGTTCTGGATCTTGATTTGACACTCACGACTGAGAAACCCCCTGTTCTTACTTATTCTAGCAGTGTTGAGCAAATATATTTTTATAGAACTTGGGAAAAATCAAACAAATTAAGCTTAATGTTTACAAATGACTGTAGTAAATAACATAAAGTGTATATTTTCTAACACTGAAAGTGCTAAGGAATTCATGAAATTTTATGATAATTGTTCTCAGTCTGACTCTGCTGATAAGTCTCTTGCGGAGACACTATTGAGTACGTTAACCAACATGAAATTTGATGGTTCTCATACTATACATGAGCATGTCGTTGAAATGACAAACATAGTAGGAAGTCTTAAGACCATGAGAATGGAATAGAAGTGAATGAAAATTTCCTTATGCAATTTATCATTAACTCCTTGCCTCCTGAGTATGGTCCATTTCTCATTTCACATAAATTACAACACTATGAAAGATAAGTGGAATGTGAACGAACTATAATGTATGCTCATTCAAGAGGAAACAGTGCTTAAGAAAGGAGCAAGCCATTCCATTAATCTCATGGGTCACCAAAGAAGAGCTGTAAAGAAACATGAAAAGAAGAATGAAAAGGGAAAGCAAAGACCACTAAAGATTAATGTGTCATCTTCCTCAATTCATAAAGAGGAACATTAATGAATTAAGCGTCACTTTTGCAGAAAGCCTTGACACTATCAATTTGAGTGTCAAAAGTGCAAAAAATAGTTCGAAAAGAAAGGTAAACCTTGTGTTTCTGTATGTTTCGAATCAAATTTGGCAGAAGTTCCTTATAATACCTGGTGGATTGATTCTGGTTGTACCACTCATGTTTCTAATACGATGCAGGGATTCCTTACAACCCTAACCCAAAGTATAAATCCAAATGAAAAGTTTGTCTTCATGGGAAGCATATTCAAAGTTCGAGTTGAAGCTATTGAAACCTATCGGTTGATTTTAGATAGTGGACATCATTTAGACCTTTTTCAAACACTTTATGTCCTTTATATTTCTCATAATTTAATTTTATTGTCTAAATTTGATTATATTGGATACTCCTTTAAATTGGAAAATGGTTGTTTTAATTTGTTTAACACAATCATCTCATAGGTTCTAGTATTTTTTGTGATGACCTATATAAGCTTAAACTTGATAACATTTTCGTTGAGACTCTAATAACTTTGCATCATAATATTAGTACTAAACGTGGTTTCATGAACGAAAGTTCAACTTATTTGTGGCATAAATGTTTGGGTCATATATCCAAATAAAGAATTGAAAGATTAGTAAAGAATGAAATTCTTAATGAATTGGATTTTACTGATCTTGGCACTTGTGTGAATTATATTAAAAGAAAACACACAAATCACACACTTGCGTGAATTATATTAAAAGAAAACACACAAATCACACACTTAAGAAAGCTGCCACAAGAAGCACACAACTCCTTGAAATTATACACACTGATATTTGTGGACCTTTTGATGTTCCATCTTTTGGTGGGGAGAAATATTTTATCACCTTTGTTGATGATTTTTCATGTTATGAGTATGTCTACTTATTACATCAAAAATCTCAAGCTATAGACGCCTTAAAGGTGTATATAACTGAGGTTGAGAGACAATTAGACAGAAAAGTGAAAATTATCAGGTCTGATGGATACAATGAATATTATGGAACTTACAATGAATCTGAACAATGTCAAGATCTTGCTAAATTTCTTCAAACTAATGACATATGTGTTCAATACACTATGTCAGGAACACCACAATAAAATGGTGTTGTAGAAAGGCGGTGTTGCAGAAAATGGTGTTGTAGAAAGGCGAAATCATACTCTAATGGAAATGGTTAGTAGTATGATGAGTAATTTTTTTTTACTCTCATCATTGTGGATGCATGCTTTAAAGATCGCTGCATATTTATTAAACAGAACTCCTAGTAAGGCAATTCCAAAGACTTCTTTTGAATTGTGGACATGAAGGAAACCTAGTTTAAGGCATCTGCGTGTTTGGGGTTGCCCAGCAGAAATAATGTTATATAATCCACACGAAAAGAAACTGGACTCAAGAACAACCAGTGGTTTCTTCATTGGTTATCTGAAAAAATCTAAAGGGTATAGATTTTATTGTCCTAACAACAGTACAAGAATTATTGAAGCTGGAAATGCTAAGTTCATTGAAAATTATGAAGTTAGTGGGAGTTTAGAACCACATAAAGTGGAGATCTAAGAAATTAGGGTTCAAGTTAATTTACCCAAAATTTCTTCTCAAGTTGTTATTTCTACAGTTGTTGAACATTTTAACAACTTATAAGAATAACAAATATATGATCAAATACCCCACAATGAAACTGTCACTAATGAACCTGCATTAGATGAACCACATGAAGTAGCACCTCAAAGACAAAAATGGTCTGCTATATCCGATGATTATGTGGTTTATCTACACAGATTTGAATTTGACTTAGGAGTCAATGAAGATCCAATTTCATTTTCACAAGCCATAAAAAATGCAAATTCTTCTAAATGGTTAGATGCAATGAAATATGAGTTGAAATCGATGGATCACAACAAAGTCTGGGATATCGTTGAATTGCCTAAAGATTGTAAAAGAGTCGGGTGTAAATGAGTATTTAAGACTAACCATGACTCGAATGAAAATATTGAACGATATAAAATCAGACTTGTTGCCAAAGGTTTCACTCATAAAGATGACATCGACTATAAAGAAACATTTTCTCCGGTTTCTAAGAAAGATTTATTTAGAATTATCATGACACTAGTGGCTCATTATGATTTGCAGTTACACCAAATAGATGTGAAAGCAACCTTTATGAATGTGAATTTAGATGAAAAGGTCTACACGAGTTAACCTAAAGGATTTTTGGTTGAAAGAAATGAACACATGGTGTGTAAACTTAAGAAATCAATATACGAACTTAAGCAAGCTTCCCGACAATGGTATCTTATATTCAATGATACAATCACGTCCTTTGGATTTAACCTTTGGATTTAAAGAAAATACTGTTGATCGACACTATTGATCGGTGTATATAACTAAAGGTCAGTAGGAGAAAAATCTTATTTATCATTCTGTATGTTGATGACATCTTACTGGCAACTAATGATCTTGAAACCAATAACTTTCTCTCTAATAACTTTGAAATGAAAGATATGAGTGAGACATCCTCTGTGATTATAATTTAAATATTTCGTGATAAACCATAAGGTTTGTTAGGGTTGTCTCAGAAAACATATATCGAAAGAGTTCTTAAGAGATTCAATATGGAAGGATGCTCAACAAGTGTTGCTCTAATTTAAAAAGGAGATAAATTCAGCCTTATTTGGAATGTAAACAAATGGAAGAAATTCCTTATGCCAGCCTTATTTTGAATGTAAACAAATGGAAGAAATTCCTTATGCATCTATTGTTGAAAGCTTAATGTTTACTTAAACTTGTATTATACCAGACATTAGCTTTGTTGTCGTGATGCTGAGCAAGTATGAAAAAATTGTATCGATAAATTGATGCACAACCACCGTGATTCATATTAATTTCATACTTATTAAATAATTTATGACATACTTATTAAATAATATTAAATAATTTATGATTTAACCAAAATAAAGAAGGATATATCTTAAATTTTGTGCATTATGTTATATACTATTAAAATTAAGTGAGCCAAGTGAGAGAATGTTATATTTTTATTTATAACTCATATTTATTTTAATAACTTAAGTTATTTATTTTACTCATAACTTATGTAATAAATTATGACAACTTATGATATTTATTTATTATGACAAATTATGATATTTATTTTGAAACTAAAGTTATCAATTTTCTTAACTAAAAAAATATGTCATAACTTATAATAACTTATGATATTTATTTTTGTAACTCATGATAACTTAAGCTATTAATTATTTTAACTCATAATTTATGTCATAACTTATGATAACTTATGATATTATTTTTATAACTCATGTAATCTCTAAAATGAATAAGAGATACTAACTTATGTCATTGATTTTAATAATAAAAAATCAATTAATTTATTAAATTATCATAAATCCTATTGGTTTGTAACTCCCTTGATGAATGATGGTTAAATAGATCATGATTTAAAGAATGAGTCATCTCTCTTCCCAACACACCCTGTATATTTCCCTCCATCAAAAAATAAAAAAAATTTCAAGGGATTAGACAGAGAAACTCCATATCTATAAGATCAAATTTCTTCAAGGTAAAAGTTTTTCATCATGAATACAAGTATGTGTTACTTTATTATAGATATATAAAAATCATAAATTTAAAATATCTTGACTATTATGTATTTTTAAAATTTGTATCATAAAGTTCAAACATGAATTCTAACATCTACACCCACGAACATCAACATAGATTGGAAAGAGTAGCGGAAAAAAAACCTCAAGTGAATCGCAGTGGAACTGAAGTCCCTATAAGGATCCAAGAAACTCGTATTACACCCGAGAGTTTATTTAATTAGAAATCAAGCATCCGAAAGCAACGCGCTTCCATTACGCTGAAGCTGTGATTTGACCGAAGTACCCTTTCACACCGTTTTATATATCTCCGTCGAGCCCTGCCCATTTTCAACTTCGCAGAGCCGATCCGAAGAAAATCACTGACGGGTAAAGAAAACTTCCATTCAATACTTCTCTTACAGTTTTTTTTTTTTTGTATACATATAATTTATTGATTTTTGCTTAATTTTCCTGGATCCGATCAGATCTGGCTGATTTGGGGGTCCGATTTTCGGGTTTGGAGAGCATTTTTCGTCATATTTTTTGCGTTTATAAGTTTTTTCCTGTAGAATGCTCGCCGTGGGATGATCTGAATGCTTCTGTTAAGTAGATGAGGGAGGGGGATTTGAGTAGCAATTCATGCGAAAATCATTTAGGGTTGTTTAGTGTAGTGGCAATTAGATCCAATTCATTGTAACACCGGATTTAATGAATTATCAATGGTTTATGTCCTGGAAATTATTTTAGTTGTTAGATCTTAATTCGGTTAAACTCTTATAATTATTTCAGATTTTTAATGATTTACATGATTTCTTGTATAAAATTTATTTGATTGAATATTAGTAATTTTAATCAATATGTTTATCAATTTTAATTCGTCTAATAAGCAAATATCTTAATTATTTCTTAATTTATGATTTATATAAGCAAGTAGATATAATAATTTATGTTTAATTAAATAAAATTACAAATAATATTATTTTCTTTAATTCATTGACTTTTAGTATATTAATATTTTTGAATAATTTTAATTAAATCTTAAAAAATTATCAAGTTTTATAAAGAGTGAAACATAAGAAGATTTGCATACATGCCACTCAATTCTTACGTATTTATGGATCCAATTCCTAAACTTGTATGCCCACTTTTTTTTTTTACCTATATTAAAAAATATATATATATATATATATATGTAGACAAATTGAAAATGTATTGGAATTAGGTGGTATGTATGTAAAATGATCCTACAGAATATACCCGGAACGGTCGCCTGCTCTGAAGCGCTCTGCGACAAATTGAAAAAACAGTGAGCCCTAACTCAACTGGCCTCCCCCTTTCGCCTCCACCTCAAAATCGCGAAAACTGGGTTCGGCCGGCTGTAGTCTTCTCCTTCTGCTCTCAAAATCGCGAAAGGCTTGCAGCTGCGAGAGCTTAGGGTTTCGTTTGTGTTCGTTCTCTAATCTCTACTTCTATTTGTCTTCGATATAGTCTCTTTGTCCTCGGCGAATCGGCGTTGGCTCGACTGCTTGGTTGATCGATATTCTTGCTTGGTTGCTTGTTTGGCTACGGAGGTGTTATCTTTGAGTATCTTTTCTCTAATATTTAATATTTATCTTCAGCTTCGCCTCTTAGCTTAAATTTTCTTAAATTTCTCTTAGATTTATTCAGATTTTTTTGTGTGAAACCGAGTTTTTGAAGTTTTTGGGATTGAAATCTCGCATATTGCCTTTACATCTAATTCTTTTATGGCTGAGATCTGATATAAGGCTTTTGCTTTGAATCGTGGTTTGGCTATTGTGCATTTGTGATTTGATTCGGTTATTTGGCTTCACTTGTTCTCATAAGGCTTTTTAGCTAATCTTGAAAAAACTTGATTCGGCTATTGTGCACCGAAGCGGTGGAAGACAAGAATAGTGGACAAATATTAGGTAATTTTCATCATTAATGATAGAAACAGAGAGTATTAAGACTCAACTGTTGATCTTTATGTTCAAAATAGTTATACTGCATCACTTTAATTTGTTAAAGCATAGCGTGAATGGCTGTCCATTTATCAATTTGTAATAATATAGTTGAATAAATAATTTTTTTTTGATAGAGATGTTATTTATTTGTTTTTTTGGTAATTTTATAATTAATGATTAAATTTATTATCATTTTATTTTTTTAACTCATTTCAAATCGAATTCAAACTGAACACGAACAAACCAAACAATGAGAATAATACAAACAATTCTAACATTTCAAATATTTCGAGCAATTTGAATTAATCTCAAACAAATTGAACGAACAGGAACAATTTCGAACACGAGACTATTTCAAACATATATAATTTCAAACGAAACGACACGAACATGAGCTATGTTCCGTTCGTTCACAGTCCTAGCTGGAACTGGAGTAGGAGCAACAGTGTGTGATGGCGAAGAAGTTATTGTGAGCTACAAATTTAGAAATAAGGTAAAACTCTGGGGTGGGCTTTGTTTTTATTTTCCTATGCATAACGGATTTTGTGTGTTTATTGAATCCGTTAGCCTAATTTGATTTTTCTTTAGTGTTTCCCCTCAACGGATCTGTCGAATTTACATGTGCCGGTGTTTAGATTGAGTGAGTTTTTGGTGTTTGTGTTGAAAGATCTAATTCAAAATTCATAATTCAAATTACAATATTTATTGTCTTTCCTTTTCTACAGATATTATTCTCCTTTCTTATTTTTATCTTGCTTAATTAGTCTTGGAATGTAATAGGGATTTCTTTGAATTTATTTAGTTAGTTTCCTAATCTAAGGAGGAGAGACTCATATATGTAAATGCATATTGAATTGAATCATTAAGAAGAAATAAAATTTTCTCTTTAATTTTTGGTTTTATGTTATCAGAGCGGGAGATAAAATTCTGAAAAAAAAAACCCTAGTCTTCGTCCCTGCGCAGCCACTGCTCGCTTCTGCAAGCCGCGATCCTTCTACTGCAAGTCGCGATCCTTTCTGCAGTCCACGATCCTTCTACCGCGAGTCGCGATTCCGTCGAACCTTCGGCCTATCTCCGATTCCTACTTCTTGAGCCGCAGGAACTTCTTCCGCCACTTGCAAAGCCGAACCATATCTTCTTTTTTATCATGTCTGAAAATACAAATGATTCTGCCACCTCTATCCAGCATTCCACCCTGTCATCAACACCACCCTCCTCTAGAACCACCGAAAATCACCCGGCTCAGATCACCACAATCCGTCTCAATGGTGATAATTATCTACGCTGGTCACAATCAGTGAAGATGTACATTAGAGGAAGAGGGAAGATAGGCTACCTAACAGGGGAAGTCTGTAAGCCAGCCACTACAGATCCATCCTACGCAACCTGGGATGCAGAAAATTCCATGATAATGACATGGTTGGTGAACTCTATGGAAGAAGAGATAGGCGCAAACTACATGTGTTACTCCACTGTCAAAGAACTCTGGGAGAATGTGGCCTAATTGTATTTGGACACGGGTAACCAATCTCAAGTTTATGAACTTTCTCTGAAATTTGGTGACATTCGTCAAGGTAATGACTTTGTCACAAAATACTTTAATTCTTTAAAAAGAATATGACAAGATCTTGACCTGTTCAATGATCAAGAGTGGAAGTGTCCTGATGATGCTAGTAGGTATAAGAAATTGTTGATGCAAATAAAATTTTTAAATTTCTTGCTGGACTTAATGAGGAGTTTGATGAGGTTAGGGGCAGAATTATTGGAAGAAGTCTCATGCCTTCAATCCATGAGGCATTCTCAGAAGTTCGCCACGAAGAAACTCGAAGAGGAGTGATGCTCAACAAGAAATCCATTCCTACCAGCATACCCGAGACTTCGACATTCCAATCGGAGGCTCATATCAACAAGTGGACTGTTCCATATCCACCGAA
>NW_018164645.1:361958-375340 GCF_001263595.1 Phalaenopsis equestris
GAAACATTAACCTGTCCAAGAGTATAGGTCTTAAATTTGTACTATATGTTCCAAAACTCAAATGCAATTTTCTATCCGTCATCAAAATTTCAAAAGATTTTAACTGCCGTATAATTTTATGTGAATCCTCTTGTGTTTTTCAGAACCAGAAGTCGGGGATGATGATTGAGAGAGCTAAAAAGATAGGAGGACTTTACTATTTTGAGGAGACTGTTCCTAGTGAAAAAAAGGTTCAAGTTTACAGCAGTATGAGTTCGAACCCTGTAGTAGAAAAAATAATGGAATCGCATCTTAGACTAGGTCACTAGGTCTTAGACTAGACCATCTAAGTTTTTTCTTATTTAAAATATTTATTTTCAAATTTGTTTAAGGGTGTTTATTGTGTTTACTTCAATGTGAAACATGTTATTTGACAAAAAGTCTTCGCATAATTTTTTCTCCAAAATCATTCTTTCATTCAAAACCTTTTTACATGATCTATAGTGATGTTTGGGGACCATCAAAAGTCAAAATATTATCTGAAAAAAGAGGATTTTTGACTTTTATTGACGATCACACCAGAATATGTTGGGTTTATCTTATAAGCAAAAAATCAGAAGTTAAAAAACTTTTTAAAGATTTTTACAACATTATTGAAACTCAATTTGAAACTAAAATATGCATCCTTAGATCTGGCAATGAAACTGAATATTTTAATGAATGTTTAGGGGAGTTCTTAATAAACAAAGACATAATTCATCAATCTAATTGTCGTGACACTCCACAACAAAATGGAATTGCTGAAAGAAAGAATATATATTTAATTGAGGTTGCTCGGGCTATCATGTTTTCAATGAATGTTCCAAAATATTTATGGGGGATACTGTTTTAACAACATCATATTTAATAAACCGAATGCTAACTCGAGTTTTACAATATACAACTCCTCTAAACAAACTGAAAAATAATTTTTTAAGTCTACGAATGTCTTCCTTTAAAAATCTTTGGACGCACATGTTTCGTTCATATTCCGAATAATTGCCGATCAAAATTGGATCCAAAATCTGAAAAATGCATTTTTCTTGGATATGCCTCAAACAAAAAGGGTTAGAAATGCTTTAATCCTGTCACAAAAAAAAAAAATACATTAGTATGGATGTGACTGTCATGGAAAAAATTCTCTTCTTTCACAAAACTCAACCTGATGGAGAAGATGATTATTGACAAGTTTCTAACCGATTACCAAAAATTATTGTAACATCAAGTACACCTGAGGTCTGTGAAAACAAAGAACCAGAAATAGTTGTTGAAAATAAGGAGAACCCTAGCCAAGAGACACCTGAAAGTATCTTGTCTAATACAGGGGAAGAAATACCGCATAATATAACAGCAGAACCTCTTGTTTATTCCAGGGAGAGGCTCCATAAAAGAAAAAAAGTTCAAACTGAATCTTTAGCTCCCTCCCAATCTGAAGAACCAAATGATGGTCCTCAAGAAACACAGGTAATTTTTTATCCTGATCTTATTTTTTCACCAACAGAAGCTCAAGATTCAGAGATTATGAATCTGGATCTTCCTATAGCCTTTAGAAAAAGAATACGTTCTTGACTACCAAATATCCCATTTCGAAACACCTATCTTACAAAAAAATTTCACACAAACATCATGTTTTTTTTGTCAAAAATTTCTAATCTGTCTGAACCTAGAACAATACAGGAAGCTCTTAGTAATCCAAATTGGAGAACAACACTAAAAGAAGAGATTGCAACAGTAAAAGAAGAGATTGATGTTCTTTTGAAAAATGAGACATAGAAAATTGTCACTCTACCAAGAAACAAGTTTACTGTTGGGTGTAAATGGGTCTTCACTACTAAAGTCAAAGCTGATGGGAGTATCGAAAGATATAAAACAAAGTTAGTAGCGAAAGGATTCACTCAAACTCATGGAATTGACTATCATGAGACATTCGCTCCGGTAGCCAAGATCAATTATATTCGGGTTTTACTGTCCATAGCAGCAAACCGTAATTGGCCACTGCATCAGCTCGACGTCAAAAACGCTTTTCTAAACGGTGAATTAAAGGAAGAGGTATTCATGGATCTTCCACCAAGATTTGAGAAAAAGTTTGGAGAAAACAAAGTGTGCAGATTAAAGAAATCCTTGTATGGGCTCAAGCAATCTCCTCGCGCCTGGTTTGAGAGGTTTGGAAAGGTGATTACAACATATGAATACACTCAGAGTCAAGCTGATCATACTATGTTCTACAAACATTCAGAAACTGATAAACTCACTATACTCATTGTCTATGTAGATGATATTATCCTTACAGAAGATGATGCTAGGGAAATTGATAAATTAAAAGAAAGATTGGCCACAGAATTCGAGATTAAAAATATGAGAGATGTAAAATACTTTCTTGATATTGATTTTGCCAGATCTAAGGAGGGGATCTTTATTAATCAACGAAAGTATGTACTCGATTTACTCAGTGAAACCGGAATGCTTGGGTGCAAAACAGCTGAAACTCTGATTGAACCAAATAAAAAGGTTACAAGTGATAAATAAAATATATGGTGTCAATAAAAAACAATATCAGAGACTGGTGCGAAGACTAATCTACTTGTCACACACTCGTCCAGATATAACATTTGCTGTTAGCATGATAAGTTTATACATTGCCCAAATACTCATCACTTGGAGGCTGTCTATCGGATCCTTAGGTATCTGAAAGGAACACCCGGAAGAGGACTACTGTTCAAGAAAAATGTGCACTTACACGTAGAAGCATTTACAGATGCAGATTGTGCTGGAATTGTTACATATAGAAGATCAACCTCAGGGTACTACACTTTTCTAGGAGGGAACTTAGTAACCTGGAGGAGCAAGAAGCAAAGTGTCGTGGCAAGAAGCAAAGTGTCGTGGCAAGAAGCAAAGTGTCGTGGCAAGAAGCAAAGTGTCGTGGCAAGAAGCAAAGTGTCGTGGCAAGAAGCAGCGCTGAAGCTGAATTCAGATCTTTGGCTCATGGGATATGTGAAGTTCTTTGGATTAAAAGAATTCTGAAGGAGTTAAAAATTCATAATCCACCACCAATAAATGTGTACTGTGATAATAAGTTTGCCATCGTCATCGCCCACAATCCTGTCCTTCATGATAGAACAAAGCACGTAGAGATGACAAACACTTCATTAAAGAAAAAATTGACAGAGGAGATATCTGCATGGTGTATGTTCCCTCCAACGACTAAGCAGCGGATATTCTAACAAAGATTCTTCACAAAAAACAGTTCGACGGTTTAGTATGCAAGTTGGCTCTGAAAGATATCTTCATGCCAACTTGAGGGGGAGTGTTGAAAATTCTAATTCAAAATTCAAAATTCAAATTACAATATTTATTGTCTTTCATTTTCTACAGATATTATTCTCCTTCCTTATTTTTATCTTGCTTAATTAGTCTTGGAATGTAATAGTAATTTCTTTGAATTTATTTAGTTAGTTTCCTTATCTAAGGAGGAGAAACTCCTATATGTAAATGCACCTTGAATTGAATCATTAAGAAAAAATAAAATTTTCTCTTCAATTTCTGGTTTTAGTTTGATTTGAGGTTGAATTGACATCTTATCTTTTTTTTGTATGATTTGTGAAATTACGCTTTGGGTGTTTGCAATGGAAAATGTTTGTGATCTGGTAATCTGAATAAGCTTCTTGTGAAAGTTTGGCAGTTTACATGATGATTTAATGCAACGTTTCTTTTTGTCTGTAGTAGGGATGCGCTTATATATAAGCTGGTGTTTGTGAGGAGGAATTTTTTTGTTCATAGAAACTGGGAAGATTGGTTGGAAGAGTCAAATTTGTTTGAGAGAAAAGATGAAATCATGTTTCCTGTAACGGAAAGTGGATTCACCAGATTTAGAAACATACAGTTCTAGTACGTAAGAAATTTGTTTCTACCTGTTCAAATGCGATAAAAATAGTCATTTAACCACAGGAGGTGAAGTATGGGAATACCTATGAAGGAACAAATTACAAGTATTTGCATGGATTCCTTTTCAAGAAATCACTAGTTAGAAAAATAAGGTTTACATGAAATATATTGATTATTTTTCACATGGATCCCCAATTCAATTATCATATGTGGGCAAAAGGGTATATTAAAAAATGATCATGTGAAAGATATTTACATGTTCATACGGGGTACCTTGAGGCACCTTCAACACCTTGGGTTCGAAGGCTCGGGACTAGGGAGGGAGCTGGCTCCTTTGCCTGTTTTTTTTGGTGGCTCCCTCTCTGTAATACAGATGCCACAAATTTAATGCTTACATTTGTTCCAAATAAGCTATCATAGAATGCAACAATCCTGTGAAGTTTTGTGAAAGGTGCAATGTTGTTACTGCCTTTACTTTCTCCAGAATAGATACCGTTTTTATTCTTCGGAATTTATGGATACGCATCTATTGAGTTTGTCTCTTCTAAATTTCTCATGAAACTTTTCTATTGTCATGTTTTTTCGAGTGTTCTGAGTTTAGAAAACATTTGGGTATTGTATTTGTTCTAAAGTTTTTGCCTTAGACTTTAATATACATAGCCTGGTAATAAAACAAACATGTTTGTTATTTTTACAGCCAGTTACTACAGTTATTAGTAACAGATAAAGTCAATGGGCACTGTCCTAGATGCTCCAAAAGCGGCAAATACAAATACGGTAGATATTGCCCACTTTTTTTTCCCAAATCTTTTTCTGTTTTTTATTTTCTTATTTAGATGCATTTTCAATGAGAATCTTCATCTAATCCAACTATTTAATCACGCATGTAAGTTTAAATTAGTAATCTCTCACTATAATGACAAGACTTTTGGTACTGGATTTCCCTTTAGCATATTAGCACTTTTCTTGTGCATGTATGGTCTAGAAATTTTTTTATAGCAATTCAACAACAAGAATTAAATGGCTTCCATCTTATTCTCTTTTGGGTTGATTTTAAGATTCTTAAATACAATAGCATAGGTCAGCCATCAATTAAGAGACTTGAATCATGCATAAATTTTCTGGAATTTTCTGATTTTCTTATTGGTTTTCTCTAGTTTATTATCACGTTTTCCTTGGAATCTCACAAGTGCAACATTTATTGAATCATTAGAATCTTATGTATTTTTAATGAGTATATTCTTTCAAAGTACATAATGTTTGGGAAATATTTGCAGGGTGCGGTTGGAAGATTGAAAGAGAAGGGAGTCAAAGTTGTATTTGTGTTAGGTATGGCATCATTGCTTTAGACCATGCAACACTTATTTCAACTCTTTTAAATAGTGACTTGGTTTAGAATTTTTCGTATAGAGCTTTTCTATGCTATTGTCTTGCCTTTTTGGACTATTACTTCTTGATATAGATTTTAAAAAGCATGCTAAAATTCTTATGAAATTTCGGGATCATTTTATAGCAATAAAGTTGAAAAATGCTTTTCCGTCTTTTCTTTTATTTTTTATAAGAATAAAGAGCTTAGCCTGGCAAGTTGTCTTATTTTCATTTTTATGTCCTATTTTTTCAATCGATCTAAGGATGTGGGCTGTAAATTTGTGAGGTATATAAATTAATCAAATTTGATAGCTGTTGTATTTCATTTGATTAGGGAAGGAATTCTTTGTCATCTAATCATGTTATTTCTATTGATGAAAAAAATTAGGTAGGACTTTGAATTGAACTAGAAGAATGGCAATAATGTGAAATTGTTTTTTTTGTTGTTTTGCTTGCATTAAGCTCAAATCTAGATGAATGAGTTGATTAATAGCATGTCTTGTCTGGTTTGATTCTTACTTGAATTGAGTTGGACCTTGATCTTCTTGAGCTTTTAGGTGGGTTTGAGGCCATTTGCATTAAACATAACTATATAAATTAGTATGATTTGCAATTTCATTTAATTTCATGATTATTTGTTTATGAATCAAACATATCAAAATAAATCTCATGAAATGCTTTTAGATATTAAAATGGAGGATTAATCAATTGTATTGTTTAGTTGTGCTCACATTTCATGAGATTTCAAGATGGTTTGATAATATATCCAACATACAAAAATAAAATCTATATCAATCGCTAAGCTGCTATTGTTTAGATACTAAGTTGAATGGTTAATATTTTTTTTTTATAATTTAGGAGTAAAATTGGATAAATTTTTTTTTGGCATGTATAAAAATATGTCCATGACAATTTTAATGGATTTGGTTTCAAATTTACTATGCGGAAGTAATGTTTTTTAGCTATATTTCTTCTTCTAATCATTTTTTAAAAAAATATTAAATTAGATCATCGAGATGCTTTTAGGCTGTCAATCTTCATCTTTAATTTGAAATGTATATGTATGTATTTCTCTATATGCATACATGCATATATGCACATATAGTGAGTTGGATCATAAATTGACTGTAAAATACACAATAAAAAATCGATTAAAATTAATTTACGTTTTTTACTTGTATCCACTTTCAATCAAAATAATGGGCCCATATTTACTTGAATTAAAATTAGATCATGATGCGGTACAACAATTAGGATCTTTGGGTAATGATTGCCTTCAGTTTGTTGGCTTTGGTCGGCATTGGTTGTCAGTTCTTGATGTTTTTGCTTGTTTCATTTGTAATTGTAGTTCTGGCTACATTTTTCTTTAGGAGGCGTCATTGGCTTTTTTTTTTGGGGTATTTATGGGGTTTATCACTAGGAGTTTGATTATTTTTGAATTTGTAGTGGTTTTTCTATTTTCTTCTTAGCGTTTTTGTGGAGAATTTTAATAATTTCTATGTGGCGATTTGCATGATCGTTTTGTGTGGTGAGTTTTATTGCTACTCTTGTAGAGGTTTACATTTGTTTCTATTTATTTTCTAATGCTCTCATGTGAATGACTTCACGTGGTTGGAGTTGACAACTTTATGTAGTATTTGTCGGCCTCTCTATTTATATGTTAATGTCTAGCTGTTTTTCAAGCTTGCACGTGAGAAGTTCACAATTTTTTTTTAAAGGGAACCCAAATCTTAAATTTTGGGAGTGTAAAGTGCCAAAATAGTTCCTGACTATTTACATGGGGCAATTTTAGCTCCAAAGTCTATAAAAGTGTCAAGTTAGCCCCCATATTTTTTTATATGGGCATAAATTGTCTCCGAGAAGGATATTTCAGCTCCCATTAAAAAAGTTTAGGAACTAAATTGACACTTTCATAGACTTTGGGATTAAAATGCCGCCCTCAGAAGAAGTCAGTGGACTATTTTAACACTTTTCTCAATTTTGGGATTACTAGAACTAGATTGGGATAATTTTGTGCGGATCATATCCATTAACTTTACAGTAGGAGTTTATAATTATATGTTTTAAGATATATAATTATCAACTTTGTCTGAATGAAATTTATTCTTTAATTTCTTTCTTGTGAGCTCAGGTGATGTGTGATTTATTCATATTTTTATACAAATTGAATTGTTTAATTTTGGGGGAAGTCATCTCTTTGGACGTATATGAGACATGATTTTTTTTCTTGTTCTTAGATTTTTTTAATTCTCGTTTTATTTTATCCACATAATTTGTTACCAAAATAGATTGTGCTATCCTTGATTTTGATTAAAAAAAAGAAATGTTGAAAATCCAATTTGTGAAAATAAATTTACTTGCTCGTTAATTTTATCTAATTTCAATTTTTTGTTGAATTTATCAAAATTTTTTAATCTTTAACTAATAAATTGCTTGGGTTTTAACTCTAATATTGTTCGTTTGCTTTTGAAGAAAACAAGTGGGGAATTTATTTGGCGGGTATGGAACATGGATTTCTCAACTTTCTTTTGAATCCATTCATTATACTCCATTATACTCATCATATTTGCTCTGTCAACAAGCCCTAATTTACAATTATCTTGCATCAAATTGGAATAAGAGCTTATTACAATATCATATCACCAACGTAGGAATTTAATGGTGAATAAAAAAAATAAACATTGGAATATAAAGGATAGAATGTATTATGGCTCTAGCCAATAATAACTTAACCACACTGGGACTCCAAACTACATTCTTATTTTCTATATTCGATGAGGGGTTGTTTTTAGAAAGATTTTACGTTGTATAAATAATCTGAAAGTTTTTTTGACATTATTTTTAGTTTGATTTTGAAAAAAATTTAAATTATTGATGCTTGCCTGGTTGTTTTGTCAATGTTTTAAAGTGTCATAAAATCAACGTTAATTATCATGAACCATAAGCTTAAGGGTACCTATCATTTGGTTGATATCATATGAATTAATAATAAATTTTCTAGTTAAAAATTGATTCTAGTGTTTATGAATATTATCTGAGATTTACGTATCTTATATCTATACATGATCTGTCATTAGACTATTTTGTTATCACTGTTAACCTCATTAAAATTAACTAAAAAAATACTGTTACTTTTCCTTTTTTTTGAAGCATGTTATGAGCCTTCTATCTGGTATGTTGCACTTGTGACTTTCTCATTGAAGCTTGTTAAAAATGCACCAAAATAATAATCATACAGTGTTTATCGGATTTTACTTGAGACATTTTATTTCATGAGGTTGTGTTAAAAATAGAATTTATTTTGCAGTTACAATTTTAATTCATATTTACAATAGATCATGTTCATGAACCTAAATCTATACTTGATCAAGGGTAAGAATTAGAGTTTAAAAGTAAAGTTGAACATGAGATCATATCTTAATTTGAATTTGAAATTGAACCCATGCTTAAATGTTAAGCTAAAATATTTATATATGTAATGCAGTTAATGAACTAAATGTGCCATCGAAGAGTGCAACTTTTGATGAATTATTTATTGATTCTGAGAAGGGTGATAATAATTGCACTTGTGACTTTCTCATTGAAGCTTGTTAAAAATGCACCAAAATAATAATCATACAGTGTTTATCGGATTTTACTTGAGACATTTTATTTCATGAGGTTGTGTTAAAAATAGAATTTATTTTGCAGTTACAATTTTAATTCATATTTACAATAGATCATGTTCATGAACCTAAATCTATACTTGATCAAGGGTAAGAATTAGAGTTTAAAAGTAAAGTTGAACATGAGATCATATCTTAATTTGAATTTGAAATTGAACCCATGCTTAAATGTTAAGCTAAAATATTTATATATGTAATGCAGTTAATGAACTAAATGTGCCATCGAAGAGTGCAACTTTTGATGAATTATTTATTGATTCTGAGAAGGGTGATGATAATAATGTTGATTTTTTTATATTTATTAGCATACAAATTTGTGGATCAAATCTCATAACAAAAGCTATGAGGCATCAATACTTAGAGAAATTTAATAATAATAATTATCTTAAAATAGACCTAAAATATAAAACACCAGTATCTAATCTATCCTAAAATATATAATTCATCACAACAAATTTGCAATCAAATTGGATTAGTTTTCATTAAGGCATCTTTATTGTGCTGTTTATATTCCTTACAATTTCATTAACATTTCATTCTTTAGGATTTGGTAATAGTTCTAGCATTTCTTACTGCACATGATTTTACTATTATTTTATTACTCCATATTATTTTCATGATTTTTTTGCTTGAGGATAGGTTTAAAAATTGGCTACTAATTATGTTGATTTTTAAGTTTTTTGTTCATATGATTATGAGGAACATCAAATTTAAATTTGTTGAAGTTATAGTGTGGTTTAACACCACAAATGTTTTTATGTGGAACCTTTAATAAATAAATGCAAGAATGTAAGATTTAAAATTGCATAACACATTGGAACTAATGCTGCATAGTGAAAGTTGTAAAAAAAATTGAAATAAATTTAATTTTTAATATCATGATTTAATTCTTCTTTCTTTTGTCTTCCCTGTTTGTCCACATCCAATCTATTAAATACTTCTGTATTTGTTCCTTAGCTATTCATTATTTAGATAATGAGATTATGTTCATTATTTGTGGGTTTTAATGACTGCCTTAGTGTGACATTTATTTGTAATGATTTATGGATTATTTTGGAGGATTCATAAAATTTATATTCAAATTTATTTTATAAATATTAAAAGTTCAATTCATTTGAGTGAAACTACGTCAAGCTGGACATATTAATGCAGCTATAGCAGATGGGATCCTTAAGCCATTTCTATTGTCTTTATCCTTTTATCTTTCCGTAGTGGTTCTTGATTTTATTGGTTATGTTTTTCATTGAGCAATGTTATTAGTTTTATCAAGTTGGAGTACATTTTCAAATTCTCACCTAGAGCCTTGCTTGGTCTGATTATTGCTGAAATATTTATGGTATATTTGCTTGGTCTTGTTGTTGCTCTTGTGGGCTAAGATTTGTTTTTTGTTGCTACATGCATTGAGGGCTTCACGAATTAGCTTTGATTGCTATCTACAATAAACCCTTCGTATTTACATGTTTTATATCTAATCGTTTTCTGTTAGCTAGATAAAAGCTGCACAAGATTTTCTTATACGATTATTGTTTGAATTTTGGATATCCTAAAATCTGAACTATGGAAATTACTAGAATTAGAGTGGATTGAATTTGTGTCAGCCATATCACTAAAGTAGGATATAAGGATTCTATAAATATATGTTATGATGCATGTAATTATCTATTTTAGCTCGATTAAATTTCTTATAGTTTTCATTTTGCACGTTCAAGTTGTTTGATTCCTTCGAGTATGGTGCACTTACACTGTTTAATTCTAGGCGAAGTTGTCTTTTTGTACCAATGTCGCCTTATACTGGTTTTTTCCTTCACTATTCAATTTATTTACTTATTTAGTGCCATTGATTTATATGAAAAATTGTTAAACGAAAATATGGGAATTTATTCAATTGCTTGCAGATTTGATGTTTTTAATTCCTCATTTTTTTATTATTGTTTTGGTTATTTTATTATTATTGGCGCTTTAATTTTTTGTATTGTTGTTTCAATTCTAGGAAAACAAGTTGTCGAATTATTTTGTGCTTTGTGATTTGTGAATTTTAAACTTCTTTTGCATGCATTAATTATACAGCTATGGCTGAATTTTCAACTTTCTTTGCCTAATTCTCCTCTTCTTTATTGTTATTATTTACATTTTTTTCCTTTTCATTGTTAACAGCAGTTTTACCATTTTTCTTTTGTTCTTCTTGGAGTAATTAGTTTTCTTTGATTTCACCCCTTTTGAAAAATACAATTTGCACAACTGGATATATATCCTGTTGGCATTTGTCTGACATATTTGGTCTGCATTTTCTCTTTATGGTCATCAATTTGCATGTAATAATCAACTTTTTACTGTTTTGATATGAATCACTGCATTGATTAGCTCCAACTTGTTTCACTCCCGAATCATTACATAAAAAAGTTTGATCAGCCATAACTTCATCTTCAAATTCATGCGCAGGTGGGCCCGGCAGTGGAAAGGGGACGCAATGTGCAAACATTGTTCGTGTTTTTGGCTTCACTCATCTCAGTGCAGGGGATCTTCTACGTGCTGAAATTAAATCTGGCTCAGAAAATGGGTATATATCTACTTTGTTCTAGCTTTATCCATTTTTACAATGGGGCATTTACATACATACTAACCAATTCATATGCAGTTACTTATCTAACACTTAAACTTTACTTTTTGCATTTATAACAGCCTAATATTTCGTATAACATAAAAAACATCACTATTTTGACTTTTAAAAAATGAAACATACCTTTTCATTCACTGGTAAGGTGGTATATGCATAAAAATTGAAGTTGAGGTGTTAAATGTGTAAATACATATAAATTGAATGTTATGCATCTAAATCTTCCTTTTATTTTTGCATTATTGGCTACCTAGCAACTTTCTGCAGCGTGCAAGCATGTATGAGGATTTTTTTTCCTTTTTTTTGTTGCTTATGACTTTCACTTAACAATTACATTTTCTTTCTTGAAACAATAAAAAGATTAGATAATATATTTCATGTCTAATTTGTGGGATGATTGCATAATTTTTCATCCTGATGGCAGCACTATGATTCAGAACATGATTAAGGAGGGAAAGATTGTTCCTTCTGAAGTAACAATCAAGTTGTTAGAGAAGGCTATGCTTGAAAATGGAAATGACAAATTTCTCATAGATGGTTTTCCTCGAAATGAGGAGAATCGAGCTGCCTTCGAGGAAGTTGTAAGTCTACATTCTACTCATCACAAATTCTTTCCCCTTCGATGATTTGTTAATGTTTATTTCGTCTTGTTGCTATAGACGAAGATTGGACCAGAATTTGTGCTGTTTTTTGATTGTCCAGTGGAAGAGATGGAGAGGCGGTTATTAGGCCGAAATCAGGTCTTGTACTTATCCCTCATAAAAGAATACAGTTTTTAATTGTTAATTTGTTATTAATTGTCTTGCGAAATATAACTTGCTTCAAACTTTCAAGTGACGGTCATGCTGAAGTGGTCTTGAAATTAAAAATTAGGGGCATTTACATACATATCACTCAATTCTTACGTATTTACATATCTCATTCCTAAAGTTTTTTATTTATACATTGTCGGTCAATTTTTTCGATGGATTGATTTAGATTTTGAAAATATGAAAATATGAAAATAATTTTTGAAATTTAATTTAAGTATAAGAGATATATATAGTTTGAGTTTTAAAAGTAGTATGTTTTAGTTTTTGAAAAATGAGACCAAGTGGATCTCATTCGTCCAATAGTTTGCATAATCGTGTCTGATACCGCGAATACTACACCCTCCCGAAAGATAAGTGTAGACCTCGGCGATAGGCTCAATCCTGCAAACTAAGAGATTTGTGACATCCGTTTAGTCTGCGAACCTTTTATATATGACCGACAAGTTTCCCTATCTAATATAAAGATTAAATAGGGTTTATTTTACTTGGGTTCCAAGTTCCCTATAGAGACAAGCCCCTATAGTTAATTACATCCCAAATGACGGGAGTCATTTGAGAAAACTCTCGATAATGATCAATGGTTCTAGTCTTCAAGAATTCAAGGTTCAGGTTTTCAAGATAGGACGTAGAAGGGCAAATGGGAGTGGCTCAAACATGAACAGTTATTTCAGGAGTCCAAAGGAAAGAAAAGGTAGGGGATGTCACAGATCCTGAGGAGAACCCTCAGTGACTTCCCAAACTATCCTACTGTGTGGCTGCATTTATAGAAAAGATGTTATTTGAATGTTTAATCCTGTCAATTTTAACTTACATTTGCATAATACCCGATTATACAAATAGCCCACAGAGAAATGAGGGTTTACATCGTACCGTACGATAACCTCGGAACCTAAATGGAGTTAGGACTCATGTCGCACCACATAGTTGTACAAGAGCCTAAAAAGGGAGTATGGGGATTTACGCCACGCTAGGCGAGCTACCTCGAAGTCCTATGGGTTGTTATTATGCTAAGGAAGAGATGAT
>NW_018164645.1:378328-390377 GCF_001263595.1 Phalaenopsis equestris
CGAGTCGATTTAAGCCAAAATCGTGTGTGATGCAGCGAGTGTGTGAATTGCGGCGTTCGTGAGTAATCGAGTCACAAAGGGTTCACCTATGGTCATCTGATCCTATGGGAACTCATTTTCGGGCCCTCTACATGTTGGTCTTTAGTCCTTGCAACTAGAAGTTGAGTGCTTGGAACCACTCATGCGAAATCTTCACAAAAATGAGTCGAGAAGTGGTTTGAAGTTCTACGGGAGGTAGGCTCCATTGCTAGTCCGCTAGGATGGTCAATAAGAACTCCTAAAGCTAGATCCTAGGTTCTAAGAGTAGGAGACTAAGACCTCACTAAAAATGAGGTCAACATACATATAACATTCAAATCTTTAAAATCACATCACATCTAGCATTATTATCATTTTTTAAAAGTGAAATACACTTTTTCATACGTAAGTTTAAAGCATCGAAGTGCTATGTATGTAAGTATGAAAGATTAGATATGAAATATGTAAATACATAAGAATTGTGTGTGAGGCTTGTAAATTTCCCTAAAAATTATTTACTCTACTGTGGTTTTGACATCTTATCACTTGTATTTTAGGGTAGAGATGATGATAACATTGAGACTATAAGGAAACGCTTCAAGGTTTTCGTTGAGTCGAGCTTACCTGTAATTGAGTATTACAAATTAAAAGACAAAGTTCGGACGGTATGCTCTTCATTTTTGTTTGACAAAGATAGCCTATCCTCGTTTTTCAAAATTTTGATTTTTTGTAGCTTATATACGGAATTCTGACATTTTTTTAGTTTTTCTAATATTAAAAATAACAAATTTAGTTCGAAAGATCTTATAAGTCCAATTACAAACCTTCTTCTGATTGATGAAGCCGGTGCAGGTTGATGCTGCAAAACCAGTAGATGAAGTGTTTGAGTCTGTAAGAGTTATTTTCTCCTCTTTTAGCAAAAAGGTAACTTCTTATTCGAATAATTGCATGCGATTTAAATTTAAGAAGTTATGCGGATGTGTATGATATTATTTTATTGTGCAAAAGCATTTTGTTTTGGATACAAATCTCTGTACATACAGTGCCAAAACTATAATATGTTTACATCCAATGTGTATCTTCATTCCACTTTTAGGGCTCATTTGATTCCCTAAAATTGAAACCCAAAAAAAAAAAAATTATAAAGCTTATTGAATTCAAACCTTGCAATCAAACATTCTGAAAATTCTCTCGGAAGACTTGATGATTTCATTTCAAACTAAAAATTACACTAAAGAAATTCATTTTTGTTCTAAAATATGTTTTCAATTTTCATTTTATGTTCTTTTTCTTTTCTGGCAGGCGGCATAATAACTTCTGTTGGCTTTTGTTTAACTTTAGCATGGAGCTGAAATGTTGAGCGTGCTCTAAAGAATTTATACCAAGATGCAGCACACTCTTATTCTAATATTTCTTCGTTATTTTCGCAGCTGATATATTTCTTTTTGTTTTATTAATAATTCACTGAAAACAGCAGAATAATGCCATCTCTGTAGAGCTGAAAATTTGTGCAATTTGTTATTAGTCATCTAATTGTGCCAGGTGTGTTGGGGGATTCCACAAAATTAAAATAAACTCTAGCTGTTGTGGCAGTGCCATAAAATGTTCTCTCTTTCATTATAAAAGCTAAGTAATATATATATATCATTTAATTTGGTTTTAGCATCATTTGATTGCATTGAATGCGTACATATGAAAAAATGTGTTAGTTCATGTTTGTTGAGAGTAATTTTATGAACGATTTGATTTCTAATGCATAAATTATTCATGATTTGTTTGTAATGAATGGTTTTAATTAATGATATCACATGTTTATCTAGTTTTTTTAATGTTCTCTAGCTATAAAATGTTCTATTATTTTTAAACATGCAATGTAAATGATTTAATTTTTTTGAATAAAATAAATGTAATGTATAAATATTGACATAATGTTCTTGTTTTGTAAGACCAAAAGTTTTCTGCATGTTCATTCTTTTAAAATTTTAGATGAGTAGCATTTAATCTGTTGTGAAATGTGAATATGCAGCCTCGTATTTGCGGAAAATGTGAATACGAACACTCTACTTGGAAGCCTCATATTATCAGATTAAAAAAAAAATTCTTTTATTTACGCAATTATTATATACTTCACATCACAATTCAAAGATTTAGAAGACATTAAAGGTCTGTTCCAGTTTGGCTAAAGCTCAATTCAAGAGTTAAAGCTTATATTCGAGCTCAAGATCATTTATAAGTTTTTGTTCAAGTTGGCATGAGCTTGATTCAAGCTTATAGTACGATTAAAATGAGCGACTTGTTAACGAAAAATAAACAAGTCGTATATATAGTTCTTGCCAAGCCTAAAATAAACATTTAGAAGGTACTATTCATAAACGTGTTATAATAAAGTTTATTCAAGAGTTTTAAATGGTAATATTTATGGATATAAATGAACAAAACAAGTCGTTCAAACTAGTTCATTTAGTAAGCGAGTGTTTATGAAAGTGTTCAAGGTCATTTAACTAGTTAACCAACTATATGCACAACAAGTGGCAGCAATCTCGAAGTGATCAAATGACCCAGGATGGGGGTTGGGCAATCGAAGCGGCAGACTAAATGAGTATGATCTGAACCAGCTGTCCGACGAACTCGATCAAGTCGACAAAACCACAATGCCAGTGGATCCAATTGGTGGACCATGTTTACGGTCCCAGTTATCCAAGCTTCTTTCAAGGTCATACGACCTCAACTAGTTGACCAACTGTCTTTACCTAGCCAGGAGCGATCGCTAAGTGACTAGTCGCCTCAATCGGTCGAACTCAAATACGTCAATCCACTGGCAGTCGTTGTATTACACTTAAATGACAACACAAATCTAATATTAATTAGCGCATTAACTGCATTAAAGGTGTTTTTCATAAATGTTCCCTTATTTATGTAATTATACAAATAGACTCCTATAAATAGGAGGTCGAATGATGAGAAAAGAAACTCTTCCCCTCGGCTACTCTCCTTAGAATTCTTTGTCTGCTCTACTATCTCCTACTTTCCTTTTCATAGGCTTCAACTCTCGAGACGTCTTTTATCCAAAAGACAATTTAGGATTCAACACTAGCCAAGTAGGAACAAAGTTTAATTGAACCGAGCCACTAGCAACCTGTCAAACTATGTTTTCATTTGCAACCCTATTTTTAACTTTCAAACCTAAGTGCATACTAATACAATATGACATTGAATTGAGCCACACAATGAAATTTAATTCAAGTTATGTTTGTTTTTAAACACTGCATTATCACTCCATGAGATTTTTAGCTCATTAATTGCTTATTAATTATAATTTTAATCTTAATTAACAATTAATTTTATTTTTAAGCTATCATCAAAATTCAAATAAAATAAAATATAATATTTTATGCATGAAAGTTTATTTCACTTTTATAAGTTAAAATGGTGATATTTTAGATGACATATAAAAGATTAGTTAAAGTAGGTGTTAGATATGTAACTAAATAAGAATTGGGTGGTATATAAGGATGTTAACAATCCGATTTCGAGTTGAACTGGGGTCGACCTGAAATAGGCTTGTGGCTCGTTATATTCAATTTTGTGTCGAGCTGACTCAAAATTGAATCGTGCTCAATCTGACTCGAAATCAAAACGAGACGGCTCAAATTTAGTTATTTTTATCAGTTTCAGCTCGAAATCAGCTTGATCTGGTTCAAAATTAAAACTGGTTGGCTCAAAATCGGCTCGAAATTGGTTCACCACTCGTTATATTCAATTTTACTCAGCATTATACATATCATTTTTATTAATAAAAAGTACTATGAGCTGATCTTGAGTAAGTTTGAGCGGATTCATGTATGGCCTGAATTAGACTTGAAAAAAATTTAAATCCAATTTTTTTTACTGATAGCTCAACTTGTTTTTTTGGATGCTAGAACGAGCCAAAATTCACTCAATTTTAGCGGAGATTATTACATCCGGATTCCACAGGTACAACCAGTATTATTCTTTTATCATAATACCACGAATAACACCTATAACATTATCATATCATCCGTATTTAATCTGGATGCTTCTTATCAAGAAGGTAAATGCGACAAAAAATAAATAAATAATAAACCAAAATAAAAATAAAAAAAATGAAAATTTACACCCAATTCTTATGCATTTTGACTTTTATAAGCTAAGCACTTTTTTCTATGATTAAAGAAATTATACTTTTATAAGCTAAGCACTTTTTTCTATGATTAAAATCATTATGAAAAGTGAGATTATATTAATTTAATTTCTAGCACGTTATGGATATAAAAGTGAAAATGTGAGCGTGAGAGGTAACTAGGTAAATTCCCCGAAAAAAGAAGCAGAAATGGAGTCGCCGAGCAGCTCGCAAGATTCATCGTCTCTCCGGCCTTCTTCCCTAATCCTGTCTTCGAGGTCAAAGGGAACAAAGAGTAGAGAGGAAATGGAGTCACCACCGTCGTCTCCAACTTCTTTGGTGGTGAGTAGCCCTAGGAGGACGCTGAGCTTATTGAGAGAGAGACGCTCAGGAGGAGAGGAAGTCGCCGGCAGCTATGGCCGGATTCGCCACCGAGCACGGCCCGAAACCCTCTGAAGTTTACGGTTTCGTCGGCTCCATCACCACCGTCATATCGACCGGTGCGTGTTTCTCTCTCTGCATTCAGCTTGTTCGATGATATGTCTCTGACGAGTTTTCTTCCTGCAGTTATCTATTTCGTGTGGGCTTACACTCCTGAACCGTGGCTGCAGTCTTTGGGAATCACATATTATCCTAGCAAGTCAGTGCAATTTCTTCATTTGGTTTAGTGCATAGAGATTCTTTTTTTCCCTGAAATGTACGCCTTATGGATTCTTGCCATCATACATGCAAGCATGTCTGTTGAATTTAGATGTTATGACATATATGAATGGAAAAGGAGGAAAATAAATGTAAAACATGCGCTTCTGATAATGTAATACCACAAATCAAATAAATATATAAAGATAAAATGAGAAATAACACTCTTCAATAAAGCAAACCAAGCCAACCAAATATATTCGGTTTTGTTAGATTTTTTGTGTTGAAACTAAATAATGAACCCTCCTAATAATGATTTACTGGTAATTATAGAGATTACATCATCATTGAATATATCTCAATAGGATAGATCATTTAATCAGTAAATGGATCTCCAAGATTATGGAAAGATTGATGATCAAACTAAAGAGGGGTGAGGAATTTTCAATGAAACAATTGTTGTGGTTGGTAGTTGGCACCACTCCGTGAAAGTGTTTCATCTAATTAATGATTGTGTATCCTCATGAATAAGGAAAATAATGATAACACAGAGTCCTACAAATTATTTCAAATGGAATAAGACGAGCAAAATGAGAATCTATAGTGGGAAAAGTAGCTATGAAAGCATATAGTTAGCATCACGATCGTCATGGTGGCAAGAAATTTTGATGACCAAGATGAAAAGTTGAGGAGCCTAAAGTGATTGTGGATTGAGCTAGTTGCAAAAATGTGAAAGCCAATCAATGACTAAATCCCTCTTTATATAGACAAGATCATTGATTGTTGAGGAAGGAATGGCATAGATGGAATGAAATTGAAACACCATGACAGCGCAAAAACTAATTAATGAATGAATCTCTTATGAAAGTAAAAAATTCAATGAGAATGTTGAAAAAAGTAAAGGGGCATCATCTGCTACTATTGTTATTGGCGCTTTAATTTCTAAACTAAAAGATGCTAAAAATTCCAAATGAGTGAAGCTTTAGATAGAAGCCAGCTTTTGCCGTGTCACTAGAAATTTGTGCTATGAAGTGCAAAAGAAACTTGTGATCACTAGAGATGAAGAGATTGAGCCTTCTTTATCGAATTCTATTGAGATCTATGGGATGGAGCACAATACAAACTTATTTCCACTAAGGTGTTTATAAAAACACGAGCATAGCCTTAGAGATCGAGAGAATTTTTTTTTCATTGGACTCATTAGATATTTGTGGATTTTCAAAGATATTAAAGTTTCTGTTTTGGAATAGAGGTTTTTAAGGAAACAACAACCAACACATCGTAAATTTTATGAGAATCAATTGAAGATAGATTGAAGATTTTATTCTAGACGTTTCCCGAATAATATGAGGAATCAAATAACTTTTATTTAGTTTTAGAGAATTGTGATCATTGTGATCAATTATATCCAAAAAGTGATATTGGAGAACACTCCTAATTGAAAGGCTCAATTTTTGCTCTTTATGTTCAACAAAGGGTAAATGGAGCTTGGTGTTGTAAAGATCAACAAGAAAAAGCGACTAAGGATTGTTAAGGATGCTTCTTGGGCCAGGAAGGTTTCTTAAGTTCCACCTTGCTAGTGTTTATGAAAGTGGCCAATAAGTTTTGGATAAGCGGATGTGTAGTCATAGAATAGTGGTTAGAGAACCTCAAGATCTGGGTATGAAGGCTTCCTATAGGATGCTTGTGAACTAAGAAAAAAGACGAGCCTAACATAAGGACAATCAAGGGGATGCATAAATCTTACAAGTCCGAAATATTCATGGACTTAGTCGAGGGAACTACCAAAGGTATCACAGAGGATGATAAGGCGTACACTTTGGAATTTTGGATGGCTCGGGATCATTAAATAAGCATAGGGAAGATAGAGGTACAACTCAAGAAGTTGTACATTAATAAAGCCAGAGTGCTATGTGAAAAGAGGTCTTCTAGTTTGGAAAGGAAGTAAAGAGTTGCGGCTCTTGATTCGCCAATTAGAGTGAGCCTTCCAAATATCAAATTAGAATACCGTATGAATACTTATTCTGAAGACCAAAAGGGAGAGCAGGCTTATCGTAGTTAATATTTAGGGAAAGATTCATAATTATTTCTTAGGTTTATATGCTTTAATGACTTATGAAGTAGGTTGGGCTTATTATTACTTGGTCTTATGTTGGTTTTGTCAAATCACTTAAAGCTAGGATAACTAGTTCAAGGTTTTTGAGACAAATACTGAAGGACTACTAGTTGCTCATGAGTGGGCCAACTTGACCTCAAGTTAAAGAAACAGATGCTGGATTTAAATATGCTTTATCTATTATAAAAAAGAGTGATATGAAAAGTTCAGGCTAAATAGTTAAAATGGGAAAGCTGTCAAAGCTAAAATTGTCGTATTGATGTGTGGGAATACAGTGAATGAGTATTAAATGTTATTTTATTATTTTTATCCATTTGATATTTATATTCAGTTTGGGATTTTTGACAATTGTAGCATATCTGGTTCTGATCTTCTATTTGTGTTATAGTTGGTATCTTTGTTGCATCTAAATGAGTTTTGCCCGACAAGATACAGCTTATTAAATTAGTCAATTATTTTGTTTGAGGGATCGATGATACACCAAGCATGCTTTCTGCAAGTTGCTCATCTATCCATATTTCATATTTTTTCCATATTCTTGACAATTTTATGTGTTTTCAAGATTTATCTAAAGTTTGTTGTTTTCATATTGAATTGCTTTTCTTTGCCTTAAATTTTTTGGTAGATGGCATCCTTATAGTAAATTCCGACAATAATTTAAACTAAATTACACATCATGCTTTGAAGTTGATTTGGTAAATCATTTTGTCTTAAATTAGACGCCCATCAGGAATCATTATGATAGTGATAATTGTCATAACTGAAAACTATATTTCTTGAATCAGTTGAGATGGTGCAAAGGAATGTGCAAGGCCTCGAATTTCATGACTGTGATCGCATTTTTGTTTTTTTGCATCTTCTTGATTCTGCGATTGAAATGGTTTAATCTATACTATACACCGCTTTTTCAGTTTACATGGGGCAATTTTGGTTTCAAAGCCTATGATTGTGTCGAATTAGTCCCCAAAATTTTTTTTTGTTACCAAAATAGTCATGGGTACTAACTATTTCAGCTCATACTATAAGAGTTTGGGTGCTAAATTGACATTTTTTAAGACTCTAGGACTAAAATGACCTTCCGGAAAGAGTCAAAGGACTATTTTGATACTTTTTTCTTTTTCTGTTTTGGTAAAACTTCTTATCATTACCAATGTCATATTACTGTTCTGGCAAGAAAAAGGATATATGAAACTACACTCATTTGAGAAAACTCTTATTGAGCTTAAGAGATTAAGATGAACATTCAACTCTAATTAACTAGTGAAAATGGTTTATGTAACTTTCAGGCATTGGGCTTTGGCAGTTCCAACCTTTTTTATGGTGACAATAGTTTTGGTGATTGCATTTTACATTGGACTGAATTTCATGGTGACTCCACCTCCAACCTCTTTTGACACGATGTTTGGTAAGGCTTACATGCAAGCGTTTGTAGTTCTATTTTGCAATCCATGCAAGCGTTTGGACTCATGTTGTTGTTTTTGGAACACTGGAATCATAAATATTTTTGTAGTTCTATTTTGCAATCTATGCAAGCGTTTGGACTCATGTTGTTGTTTTTGGAAAAAAAAGGAGAAATATAATTTCAAAAAAAAAAAAAAAGAAAAAGAAAAAGAAAAAGGTAAAGAATGGAAAACATAAAAAAGATCAACACACAAAAACGTGCAATGAATTTAATACAAATTTACCCCACTGATTTCTATTTATTAGAAGTCTAATTATTAGCCTTTTTGATCCAATTTTAATATAGTTATTTAATATTTCATTAACTTCGATTTGAGCATAAAACCAATCCAATTTGGGTCCATCTTTGAACTCCTAAATCAAATTCATTTTCCAACGCGCGCGCACACACACACGTGTTAACATCATGCATACACATTCCAATCCGATGTTGGCTCACTCAATTCAACCTCTGTTTGTGCTAGACTTAGCATTTCGACTTTGATCCGAGTCAAAACCCAATCTAAGTTCTTGTGGTCTTTGATCCTCGACTCTGAATTGGTCTTGTCAATGTTAGCATTAGAGTGGTTGGTTTTATTCTTCTATTATTCCACCGTGTTTTCTATACTTGGCTCCTAATTTGGTTTCAATATTTATTTTTTGGGGCCATTTACATACATACCACCCAATTCCTATGTATTTACATGTCTAACACCTAAACTTCACTTGATTACATTTATACAACCCAAATCTTTTATATCACATAAAAAACATCACTAGTTTAACTTTTAAGAAGTAAAATTCATTTTCACATTCATAGGTAAGGTGGTATATATGTAAAATTGGAGATTTAGGTGTTTGATATGCAAATGCATGGGAATTGAGTGGTACATTTGTAAATCTTCCTTTTCTTTTTCTTTTTTTCTTTTTAGATGAATATAGCACAGAACCCACCACTTTTGTTCCCATGGAAGGGGAAGAGATGCCAATCGAGCCCATTTCTGATATGGATATCACCAATGTAAATTCTCTCATGTTTGGGTAAGCCTCTAAGCTGTGAATTTCTATACTCCCTTAATTGAATCAGAATGAATATTTGAATTCATATCAATAGAAAGAGGAGAATCTCTATAGAAATCTAACCCTAAAATATATATTTATTTTGCAAGAGATCTGAATTTCAGTGTCTTTGTGTTACTGATGTCACATTTATTCATTACTGTAGATATAAATTGCACCTGACAGTGATGCTACCTCCATTATATTTTCTATGTATTTTTAGAAACATTAAGACATTATTGTTTCCTATTTGAAATTATTGAAGTTCATATTGTTAAACGTTATGCATGGTGATTTTTTGGTAATTCATGGCCTTGGATTGAACTTTTCTGTAATAATCTGACCACAGCGGCCTTTGTTATTAATTTGCACAGGGATTTATATATAAAACACATTTTTTTTTATGTATTTATAAGAGTAACACCTAAAATTTGAACACGGAATATATATTGAAGTAACACCTAAAATTTGAAGTACGACCTTTACAGAGATTGCTCTACCAACAGGCCACGGAAGACGCGCATGTGCGCGCTCGCGCACACACACACAGATATATATATATATATATATATTTGAAAAAGCCGAAGGACAAATATATTAATACGGAAAAGATACAAAAATATTGTATGAGAGGGCCTAAAAGAAAGTCCAACTCATAAAATACAACACACACAAAATCCAAATAAAACAAATATACATAAAGTTAAAAAACAAAAAAGTTGCAAAAGGGCACAAAAGTGTTAGGGATGTCCCACTTTAGTCATCCTACCTCGAGTTCTCGGAAGTGAGCCAGTTAATAAATTTGTAAGGTGAGTATCATTGTCCGTAGTAACCAAAGTATCATACATCAGATTCCTGAGCTCGAGTAGATCTCCATTTTTCTTCTTCCTCCTGGATGTGTAGACCTGTCATTCCTCATCTGATGATTGACTCATTTGATCAGTAGATTCCAAAGGTGGTCGGACAGATATAGGTCGTTGCACATCATGATCCCCATAAGCCTGAGTAAAATTAACATCTTTCTGGACCTGATGAGGCGGTGGTGAAGCAGTAGAAGTATTTCTACCTGTATTATTAGCGATAGGTTCTATGACAGACGGAGTCTGAAGAATCTCCCTCTCCCCCACGATAGGAGGTTCCAAAGACTGGGGAGCTACAACTGGGGTACTGAATGGTTGTCATATTGCCTACGGGGATATTGACGTCTTTCGGGGTATCCTTCTGATGATCAATAGTGTCAAAAACTTGGTGCTGATTGGGATGAGATGAATTCACAGTCTCTAGCGAAACACTTTGTTTTTTTGGTCTGAGGTGGGGGTGTAGATGGTGACATTGAGAATTGGAGTGGCCGAACATACGTCAATTCAAACAATATGATGAAAAAGACTCAATCTCTACCTTCTGCCAATATCCATGGTGCTGTGTGCCCAATCAGATTTCCTCCGAAACGGGTGAAGTGATGTCTCTTTCAACCAGTACTCTGACTTCAGATGGACGGGAAAAATTAAAAGTAGGAATGCCCGTCTTGAGCGGCTTTCCATAAGCTGAGGCAATAGAGTACAATACTTTTTGAGAAAAATAATGAAATTTCAGACCAGTGAGATGAATCCAAACCGGAATGATTGGCGATTCCATCTATGGGTCAAAATTCATAGACTATTTCAGAATCTTCATTGTTTATTTATCAATCCAGATTATCCTTCTAGCAAATAAGCGCATGTAATCTTCTTGATTGTTAATTTGAATAAGAACTTTTCTCCCATCTAATAGTCCAATTTTCCACTCTCCAATAAAGTGTATAAATTCAAATTCTTTGCAAATGAGCTCCATTTTGGGATGATCATATAGAAATTTCTCAACCAAATTCAGACGACATGATGAAGCAAGTTGAATACCATCGTCTTCTGTAAAAAAGATGACAGACTTTTCATTTTTCATACCAGTCTTCTTGATGTCCTCTGCCCACTCAAATGAAGGAGGAAAAGATGGCGATTTAGGTGTACCTGAGGCGTAAACACCCGCAAAAGCAACAACATACGATCTGTCCGAAACCATCCCAAAAGAGGGAGGTGGGGCTGTGGGACAACAAAGTACAGTAGAGGAAGAGCAAATGCCGAAAGCGAAGTCGAGCAGTGGGCGATTCGTTCGAGCCAGAGGAAAGCTTGCACCCTGCGAGCGAGGACAGGAGCGACAGAAGAAGCCCGTGCTTCTCGGGATGATGAAAGAACATGCCGCTGTCGCCCCCGAGCCTAACGCCTTTACGCGAGAGTCGCTGACTCAAACGTGCAACTGCGACGTGACGGCGAACATGCGACGAAGACAAAGACGAGGAAAGACGAAATCGATGAAGATGCAGTGAATCAGAGAAACCAAGGATTCGCCATGTATATATATATATATATGTGTGTGTGTGTGTGTGTGTGTTTTTCAAGAAAGGAATAACCGTAGGCTATTATACGAGAAGAAAGGAATAACCGTAGGCTATTATACGAGCCTCCACCATCTCTCATATGCCTAAGAATTCAAGTACCATACCTTACACTTGGGAGAATCAAACTCCAGACCAAAGGGGACTTACAACTGACAAACAGATGCCAAATCAACTGGTTTGAGCATGCGTCAAGTATATATATATA
>NW_018164645.1:394161-398062 GCF_001263595.1 Phalaenopsis equestris
CACAGATGTTGGGGTAGAATTCAAAAGAGCCAAAGACAATCACAATATTCACAAACAAATTCTAACATGAACCAAAATAAGCACACAAAATTTAAATGAGAAAAACACAAATAAATAATAACCTCACTCAAATTAAGCTCATTCACACCTTTTACTAAACATTGAAGCATATTAATTATTATGGCATATACTAATGCCATATAACATAAGAAATACAACATAATAATGTTATTTTTATCTCATTATGTTATGTTCTTATGTTAGCATTTTTATGATGTGATTAGCGCCATGTAGTTGTCAACCACTAAATGGACAGAATAAATGGGGTAATGGTCTAAAGATAAGCTCAAATGGACAACCACTAAGCTCATTCACACCCTTTACTAATCATTGAAGCATATTAATCATTATGGCATATAATAATGTCACATAACATAAGAAATAAAACATAATAATTTTATTTATGTCATTATGGTATGATCTTATGTTGGCATTTTTATGATGCGAGTGAATCCATGTAGTTGTCAACCTCTAAAATCATAGCTCTCTTTATAATGGACAGGATAAATGTGGTAATAGCCTAAAGATAAGCTCCAATGGACCACCACTACAGGACATATGTGGTGGGTGAGCTAATGCCATAAGTGACCATTTCAACTTTCACCATCATACAACTTCATATGATGAGCCAACCATTCTTAGATAAGCTTTCTTAGTTAGACCCACAACACCATAGCTCTCCCTATAGTGGGCAAACTCATGTTGTAATGGTCGTGACATCATCACCTCATAATCATAAGCTCATTAGCATGTATCTTTGTTTTTTTTGGGCAAAACGAGCATTTGATTCCCCGACTACGTGCAAGATGCCCTTTTAAATGTGACAAATTAGTATTCAAATTCTTTTAATATAGTCCCCAAACTTTTTCAAATGGACGGCTCTTTCCAGTATCCATAAAAAAAAAAAAGTGGGGGAATAATTTAGAACTATTTCAACAGTTTTCTCTGTCATAATATTAAATAAAATAATACAATACAAGAGATGATATTATCAGCGATCTAAATTTAAAATAACTTGCACCCAAACAGAAGTTTCTGTCAGAAACTAAAATGTCATTTCAAATTGTCATTAAAACAATACAGAATTAATCAAACTATTTAGAAAACATATAACAAAACTGACTTTCAACAACATAAACATCAACTTATAAATAATAAAGATCAACCAATTATTAGTAGATAAAATCTATATTGTTTAAAATTCAACATGAAAGAAAACATTTCGAGCAGCTCTAATTTATCTGTATCCCAGAATCATAGCTAGTTCCAGGCGTCCAATTCACAGGAATATTATTGACAGGCGCCACCCAACTATCATTGTCATCATCGTCGTTGATGCTGTCGCCGCTTAGAAGCATCTTTATAGACAGAGGGCCAGTAGGAGGAGAGACAACAGCCCATACGGTGCCGTGACTTCTATCTAATAGCTTACATGTTAAACTCACAGTCTGCATAAATCACCAAATTTTATTAATTTTTCAGCAAATATTTCATTATATTCTTAATCTTAATAGTCATGAATTCATTCAGAAATATGAAAAAAAAGGGGAAGAATTATACCTCACATAACTGTACTGCTATAATGTCTTTGATTCCTTGTTGATATTCTATCACAAAGGCTAAATAGTCGGGGAAATTACTGCTCTCATCAATCTTTATGGTTATGTTCTTATTTGGATAACTGCACGAGACTCTACAAAATGCATGAATTTTACAGCATATCAATTATTTATCTGTAGCTATTTTTGCCTTTTTTTTTTCACTTTCATTATTATAGGAAATTACAAGAAGAATACGAGTAATTAACTCAATAAGCCTATCGACATCATCATAATCAACATTATAAGCCCTCTTCAAATTAATTTGGTTCGGCGACTTCATGAATCATTATTCTTCATTTATTTATGTTGTTTGAAATGTTAAATCTATTTATGTAAATTTCTCTAGGTAACTAAGCTCAAAATTATCATTTATATTTACTTCATATTTTTATCGATGTGCATGAAATATTCAACTATTTAAACCAACCTCCTATACTCAATATCAACCCAACCAAGGTTAAGAAGAGATTTGCCGGCATCAACGGTTTGCCCCATTCCTGCAAAAGCATGCTGGCTCAATATGAAATCGGTGCCTCCGCTCGAGCCCGAATCCGTGATGACGATCGTCACACCATTATCCGAGCAATAGTTGAGGTTCATGCACCTCACCTAACAAATCAAAGACAAACATACAAAATGTTAAGAGACTAAAATGTTATCACAATTTAATGCATGCCATATGTTAGAATGTCGGGAAGATTATAATCATATATTGATTTTTGGTGTCCCTTAAAAAAAATAAAAAATAAAAAAAAGAAGTAATATTTATTATTACTTGATAGCATGCACCACAACCAACACCATTGCGATAGAGATCAGAAGCTGCTGAAACATCGCCACCATTGAGGGTAGCTCCATACGATCGATACCCGCATGCGCCGTCTACAAATTATATCACCAAGTAAAGATTATAGAAAATGTTGATTTTACATATATGGTTTGATGATATTAGTTCTTATAATTTTATGAATGCAAGAAATTTAATAAATGCTTCAAGTTAGACATAAAGCCTATTAAACTTGAGAGGGAATCATTAGTGGAGAATGAATCAGTAGGATACAACTCAACAAATCTTATAAAGATTATAATAATTTGAAACATCATATTGAGATCTATCTACTATGATTGATAATGCAAAGTAATAAACCTGCTGTGCCATTTTGTTCAGAATTAGGATAATAAGCAGCCCGAGATTTGACGAACGCTGCGGTGGTCACCAGAGATTGTGAATGAATGTAAGGGAATAAGATGAGAAATATGACCTTCAAAGAAAGAGCCATTTGGGATTCAAAGAAGAGGAGTTAGTTGGTTTTCTAAGTGGAATTTGGTACCTATTGTTAGTGATGAAGAGAGTAATGGAGTGGAGGAGGTATTTATAGAGAAGAAGTTAGAAAGCTTCTTTGTTTTAGTTTCTTTCAATGGGAATAAAAGAAGTTTTTTAAGCTTTGAAGTTAATAAAATATTGGAAAATTAAAACAAAGGAATTTCTTTGTTGACTGCCTTCATTGTTGAAGTTGTTAGGCTCTTAATGCAGTTGATTAATCACTTTTTGGGCATTCAAATCAGATTCATTAGGGAATGTTTTCTTTGTTTACTCCATCACTTTTTAGATTTTCAATCAAAGTTGTTTGAAAATGGCTGCCTTATTTTCTTAACCTTTCAAACTTACCAGAGATTATTTATATTTTATAATTTACATTTTCATTTTACTGTATTTATATTTTTATTTGAAATAAAGCAAATTGAATTGTGCTTTGTAATCTCTATCCTTCTTCACTTTATAGAAGCAAGGAAGTCAAATTCAATTGGGCTCTTAGTACTTGGAACGTTAAATAATGCAGAGAATGATTTTAGTGCTCCCTTACCAATAAAATCTAAAAAATTAAATAAATATACACACAAAAAAACTTTATGTTAGAATGGACCCAATGGTTAGGCAGAAGCACTCAAGTCACAATCTATACTGTTCTACCCATCATATATTTGCTTTATGAATTTTTAGGCAGAAGCACTCAAGTCACAATCTGTACTGTTCTACCCATCATATATTTGCTTTATGAATTTCATTAATAAAGAAGTCAAAAAAGATGAGAGGAAGCCCCCTAAGCCAATCAAATGTCGTTTAATACCTCCAATATCTCTAGCTAGCCTTGATTAATTAAAATTTATTATAATATCAGCTTATAGATAAGGATACCAAGAAGTTGATATATATATATATATATATATATATATATATA
>NW_018164645.1:398186-425197 GCF_001263595.1 Phalaenopsis equestris
TCACTTTGGTGGTATAAATCTATGCATGAAAATGTGTACTCCAATTTTAAAAACCAAGAAAGAGTGGTGTGTTTTTATGCAATTTTAAAGATTTGAGTGTTATGAATGTAAACATGCAAATACATAAGAATTGTATGTAAATTCCCCTTATTTTGATTCATCAGTTCTGAATTTACGGTCGAGTAATTATTTTTAATTAGATGTTTCCAAAATACTGGATTTGTGCTGTTTGGTACAATCGGATCTTGTTCTGTTCATCGAAATTTCAGGCTTAATCAAATCAAATTAATTGATTTTATGCATTATTACAAAACTGAAATCAAATTGAACTCGAATCACAAAAGCAAGTTGGATTAAGTTCATTACTTGTTTTTAGTCAAGTAGTCTTGTTTCTTTTAATCACACACAACTTCTCATTTTCTCATGATTTTAATTTAGATGGCAGTCTATCCTAGGGCTGTTAATGAGCCAATTTCGAATAGAGCTGGGGCCACCTCAAATGGATTAAATTCAGATCGAAGTCGGCATTTCTTTTAGTCACGCACAACTTCTCATTTTCTCGTGATTGTAATTTAGACAGCAGTCTATCCTAGGGCTGTTAATGAGCCGATTTCGAGTAGAGCTGGGCCCACCTCAAATGGATTAAATTCAGATCGAAGTCGGCTCGTGGTTTGATATGTTCGGTTTTGAGCCAGCTTTGCTCAAAATTGAACCGAGTTTGATCATGCTCATAATTGAATCGAGTTGGTTTAAATTTGAGTAATTTAGATCAATTCCAACTTGAAATTGGCTTGAAATCAAAACAATATGGCTCAAATTGAGTTCTTTGGAGTGTTAGTTCGAAATTTGCTCTTAGCTCATTATTTTCGATTTTATTTAACATTATATGTAATTTATGTATATAACTTTGATCCAATTCATGTATAACTTGGAATAGGCTCGAAAGAAAATTCGATCCAAAGTTTTGGCTTATAGCTGGGAGAAAATTTTACATTTGGAGTTCAGATGCAGCTTTGCGCGCAGACTTCAGTAATATGTCGTCATATATGTTATATCAGACCCACCTAAACAAATATTAAAGTGGAACCGTGGATGTTATTCGAGTGGAATCACAAAGGATATTGAGCGGTTATTGAAATTAACGCTCCAATAACCCCCCAATAACCTCTATTAACCCCCACAATAACCTCTCAATAATCTCTACAGTTCCACTTCAATAACCCCTGCATTAATCCACACAATAACCCCCTAACTTCTCAATAACTCTCCAATAAATTTTGTGGTTTCACTTCAACAATTCTATAATAACTTCTACGTGACGACATATTATTCGAAGTCCGCATGTAGAGTTGCGTCCGGACACCGCCGGATGTAAAATTTTTCCCATAGCTAAGCTCATTTATTTCGATCCGATCTCAATTCAAGCTAAAATTAAAATCAATTTTCATAACAATTAACGATCTTCTTGAAGTTTGATATTTTCCTTGATAAATTAGACAACATGGCTACAGAAAAAGAGAGACATGCTTTGCAGATGGCATCATTTAATTTGAAGAACGTGGAGGTGAATTAACTCATTTTACTTTATAATTTTGTTTAATTAGCTTAATGTAGATTAATATAAATTAATGTAATATAATAAAATATATCAAATAAATTAATTTTTAAATGGTAAGTAGCCAAATAAATTACTAATCTGCGTGGCCTTAAATCTTATATGTAATCAAACAGACCCTAAACATGCCAGTATAAATCCTAGTTTTGTTTCCTCCTTAACACTGGATTTAGTTCAACAAATTTAAGAGACTTGCATATAAATTTATGATTAATTAAAGCTGTATAATAATGTAACCATATTTAATTAATAAAAATCAATATTAAGAATTAATGCTATTAAATTAAGATATATTAAAACAAGTTAATATTGTTTTTGTTTCAATTGACTGAGCATAAACTTTTATTTATTTTTATTAGTAAATTACTAAATAATGGTTAATTAAGATGTTATTGTTATCTTATATTACTTATTCAGTTAATCTAACTAAAAGTCAATATAACATATCAAACATATTCTATTTCAATTAAAAATACAAAAAAATTAAATAAAAATAAAAGACAAAGTGATGCCAAACTCAAAGGACCCCTTAGGAAATCATTTTTTTTAAAATATGATTTAATTCAAACAATCAAATGAACCCTAAGGAACAAAAATAAATAAATCAATAAGAGCAAGAATTGAAAAAAGAATACTGCTAACGTTTAATGAATATAATCCAAGAACTTTCACAAAAAGGAAGGAAAACTTTGCAGTCAATCTGAAGCTGTGAGAACGGTCACAGAGAGATCTGCATTTAAGAAATTTTACAGTACAAAAAAATATTTTAATTACAATTATCAAAATAAGCTCATCTAGCCCAGGAAACTGATTCAATCTCATCTCTAGCAGACTTGTATAGCTCCAGCCTCTTTGCGCACTGCACTCTTCGCTCCATCAATGCGGGATCCTCATCCAATATTTGCCCAAGCTGCTTACCCTGTATACAAATCATATTTATATTGCTACAGGCTAGAGAGAGAAGAGAGAGAAGAGAGAGAGAGAGAGAGAGAGAGAGAATTACGTACAGAGTCCAGATGCATGTGAACTCAATGTGATATTTTTATACACTATTGTACAATATGTTACAATAGTGTACAACAATTGTATACGGAGCAAACATGCATACGGACTTCGAGCGAATAAATTTTAAGAGCGAGAGAGAGAGAGTATTTGATTGAGTTATACTGTCCTAACCAGCAATAAATCCTTGCTTCTCTTTGAATGTTACTAGCAAGTGTTAACCGAGATGTTAAATTTATTCTTCCACATTATTTTGGATAAATTCTTTCTATATTAACTTAGGTTAGTTTATTCTTCCTAACCAATATATACTAATTCTATCTACCAATCTAATATACACATTTTTAACTTCTATTTCCCAAGCTAAAATCACCATAAATCTATTTTAACTTAACTTTATCTTTAAGGAAGATTTACATGCATATCAATCAATTCCTATGTATTTACACTTAAGCTTTAATTTTTATGTACATGCCACCTTACCATTTCACTTCTTAAAAGGCAAAAAGGCGATAATTTCATGAAATATGTAAGATTAGGGTGGTATAAAATTAATAAGTAAACTTTAGGTGTTAAATATATAAATAAATTGGAATTAGTTGTTATTTATGTAAATGCCCCTACCTTTCATGAATTAAACATTTCTTAACTATTGCAATTACATGAATCATACTGGTCTACTACAAAAAATACTCAGGTAGCTCCATTTATCATAATACCACCAAAATCTCGAAGAGCACAACAAATACATGAGTCAGTAGTCCATTTTAAAAATCAAATTGGTAGTTCTATAAATAAACATGTTTAAGCAGGTATTTATGTAAATCCCCTTTTTTAATTTGCTCACACATTCATCTAAATATTCTCAATTCTTTATAAAGCCCTTTTTTTAACACAACGGGATGCTACGAGTTTATCAATCTAAAGTGTTAATTCTATAAACTAAATTCCATTAAAAAGATAAAGGCGCATTTACATACATACCACTCAATTCTTACGTATTTACATATCTAACACCTAAACTTTGGTGTTGTGAACACTCTAGTTTTTATTATCACATAACAAATATCACTATTACTAACTTTTTAAAAGTTAAGTATGCCTTTTCATGCATAGGTTCACAACACCAAAGTGTTATTATAAACATGACTATCCCATCCTTAGGCGTTAAAAATGTAAATACAAAAGAATTGTCTGGTATGCATGTAAATTCTCTAAAATTAAAATTTCAGTAACAAAAATGGGAAACTTACATATGTACCAAACAATTCTAGTGTATTTACATATCTCACACCTAAACTTTCATATTTAGGTATATAATGTTTTGGTGCTTTAAGCCTATGCATGAAAAGATGTATTTCACTTTTACAAACTCTTAATAGTGCTATTTTTTATGCAATATTAGAAATTTGAGTGCTGTGTGTGTAAATATGAAAGTTTAGGTAAGAAATATGTAAATACATTAGAATTGTGCGCTATGTATGTAAATGCCCCAATAAAAAGAATGGTTAAGGGGAAGATATAGTACCTCTTTCCTCCCCACTTGGGCGTAAAAATGATTAAGCAAAGATCGCTTAGCCTCTCGAACTTGGCAATGGACAGTTGCTTTTGGTATGGTGAGTCTAAGCGTTTCTGATACCATCATTATATAAGCAGAAACATTTGTGGCAATTCTCCTGAAGTGCAGATCTGAATAACGATCCACTGGAGGAGCAGCAGGCTTGGCTCCCTTAACTGTGGAGTTAGCAGGGTTGGCTCCAATCTCCACTTCTTGTGGAAGGTTGCGAAAGAATTCAACCGTTAGATAGGATGACTCCATATCAACCAAGCGCAATACCGTCTTTTTTCCGTCGTCGCGAAATTTTTCTAATGCGAGATAGGAAGCGGCTGCTAGCTCTGATTGTAGAGTTGGGAATCTTTTCAGTTCCTGATATTAGGAATACAAGTTTTGTTGTAGTTAGCAGGTACATGAGAGTATAGGATGAACACTATTAGTTCAGCTGGAAAATTATGCTGGAGTATTCTGATATAATATATATAAGAGGTTGATTTCATGAATTATATCTAAGGAAGATTTGCATGTACCACCCAATTCCTACGTGTTTACATATCTAACACCTAAACTTCAATTTTTACCTCCAATGCAACCTAACTTATGCATGAAAAGGTGTATTTTACTTTTTAGAAGTTAAAATGGTGATATTTTTTATATTATATGAAAGATTTGAGTGGCATTAATGTAAAGTGTCAAGTTTACATGTTGGATATGTAAATATATAGGAATTGGGTGGTATGCACGTAAATGCCCTATATCTCATTATGTGATATAAGAAAAATAATAAGCAAGAAAATTAAATATAAATTCAAATAAAATTAAAGAGAAAAATGCCAAATTAGTCCCGACTAATTGCAAATGATCTGTTTAGTCCGAGAGTCCCTAAAATTTCAATTTAGTCAGACTTTTTAATATGGGCTAACATAGTTCCCATGGGACTATTTGAACTCTAATATAGAAGTATGGGGGGCTTATTTAGCACTTCTAAAGATTTTGGGACTAAAATAACACCATGTAAACAGTCAAGGACCTATTTTGACACTTTAAAATTAAACAATAAAAAGGATTCGTGTAGCTGATACCACTTAGTGGGATAAAGGTTTGTTGTTTTTGTTGTACTCTAAAATTAAACAATTAGACATTCACAGGTATAATCATGATTCAAAAAATGTGAAAAACAAATAAATGGAAGAATTTTTATTTTATAGTCCTGAACCTCGTTTTATAGTCCTGAAGCTCCTTACCTGAGTCTCACCTATAGATTTTCTAACCAAATCCTTCATAACCAAGTGAACCTGCAAGAAAAATCATAAAAGCAGCTCAGTATTGTGGCCCTTATTATCCTGACCATGTGTTGGAAAGAATAGAGTTAGAAAGGCTCACAGCATCCACAGAAGCTTCAGCAGGGGACCTCTGAAGTAACTGAGAGCTCCTTCGATGAGGCGACGATAACCTTGCTCAGGAGCAATGAGATGGGGTTGATAGCCGTCTGCTTCTGATACCACTTTTTTCACATTCTGCAGAGAGAGATGTCTGTCAAATGGAAGTTTCTTTAAAGCAGCAGGAAGCTGATTGTCAAAAACTCCATAGATTTTATCACCACCAGGCCGCCTGTGGATAATAAGGTGCAAATCTTAGAAAAAGGTTTAGGAATTTCATATATTAGTTTTACATCTCAAACTAAACAAAATGGCACATTTCTGACAGTCATAAGTGGATTCTTAAGAAAAATTCAAGGGGCATATACATACATACCACTCAATTCTTATGAATTTACATTATCTAACACTTATCTTTCGCTTTTTACATTTATACAGCTCAAAATTTCATATCACATAAAAAAAAAACCATTATTTTAACTTTTAAAAGGTGATATGCACCTTTTTATACATAGGTATGGTAGTATCTATATAAAAAATTGAAGTTTAGGTGTTAGTTAAGTAAATACAAAGGAATTGAGTGATGTATGTAAATCATCCAAAATTCGATTGGTGGAACATGAAAGGGATTAGAGCACAAGAGGTGCCCACCAAATGGAGGATTCGAGGAGGGATGGCAATGAAATAGCCTACGTCGTTGTTTACTCCCATCGTCTGTTAGTTGAGTTGAGGTAAATTTCACAAATTTCCCACTACCTTATACCCAACTCTCTATCTCTTAAAATTTTTTGGATATTTTTATGATTTTTCAAGAACAAAATAAGAGAATAGTGCGCATCAAAATAGTTTTACTTCAAATTATTTTTAGATAGGTCAAAAGCACAAGATATAATTCAAGTGCTTTTCTTAAGCCGATTAAAATTTATATTGAACTACTCCATTTTTTTAAGTTTCTTTAAGACATTCAACATTCCCTTTCAGTATTTTTATTTGATCACATTATTTCAAAATTTTTTTCTTTCTATTTTCTTTCTTTTTTCTTTTAGGAAAAAATCATATGCCTCCTTTCGAACCTCCTCGTCATAATTAGCATGCAAGAATAGGCTTGTTGCCGATTTATTAGGTGCGAACGAAATCAACTAAAAGCGAAAAACCTTCAAGAAAAAAATGACTGAGGATGAAATTTGGTTAAAAGTGTCATAATGACGTTTTCTCTTTTAGCGAAGTTAAATCCCTCGAAAGCTATGTTCAGCACAATGCACAATGATGCATGGTACAAACATCACAATGCATTTACTAGTTGTCACTCGTCAACAACTAGTAGGACAAACACCTCTTTTAGTTAAGTCAAATCCCTCGAAATCTATGTTCAGCACAATGCACAATGATGCATGGTACAAACATCACAATGCATTTACTAGTTGTCACTCGTCAACAACTAGTAGGACAAACATACATGGTAAACTGTTGTTACGCGTATCACAACCTGCCTTCCCAAAAAATAAAGGGACCTAGAGCCTTGTATATATACAAGCCTCGATATGCATTGTTTTGAATACAAATAACTTGGAGATTTTTCTGTGTTTTGTCGCATACATGTCCATGTTGTTGACTATTCATCTTGACAAATATTAATGAAATGCACTCGCCTATGAAGCATGAACACGAGGAGACATACACAATACAACGATATGACATAATTACAAGTAAGTAGAACACAACGCATCATGAACATGTTTAATTATATTTAATAAATTGTAAATATTAAAACATTTATATTTTCATAATTCTCTACTAAATACATCACAAAACAAAGTATACAACAACAACAAGCCTTTATCCCACTAAGTAGGGTCAACAACATGAATCATTACCACTGCGTCCTAATAAGTGTAATATTTTCATTTACTTATAATGAATTAAGATATTATACAACATGTCCAAGTGTTTTTAGGTCTACCTCTATCTTTCTTAACATAAGTCAAACCGAAAACATCTACTCATCAGATGGTCAACCTTTAATGTGACCAAACCATCTAAAAGATGATTCTATCTAATCTTGTCTGCCACTAGAGTAATTCCAACTCTTTCACGGATAAATTCATTTAGCATTTTGTTTTCAAGTGTAAAGTCACTTATCCACCCGAGCATTCTTATCTCAACAACACTTAATTTTATGTTTCTTTTTTTAGGCCAATATTCTGCGGCATAAAACATTGCAGTTCTCACCACCACATTATAAAATTTTTCTTTAACTATAAGCACTATTTTTCTATAACACAATAGGTCCGATGTATTCCTCCACTTCAACCATCCAATTTAAATTTTACTAATAACATCCCCATCTATATTACCATCACTTTGAAGAATAGACCTGAGATATCTAAAATGTTCACTCATTTTAATGACTTGATAGCCCATTTTTATAACCACACCACTAGATCTACTACTACTAAAATTACATTCCATCTATTCAGTTTAGATTTACTCAAAACAAAGCCTTTAGACTCTTAGGTTAACCTCCATAATTCAAATTTTTCCTAAACTCTCTCTCTAGGCTTATCCACCAGAAGAGTATCATCACTGAAAAACATACAATGAGGTACATCCTCCTGTAAATGTCTAGTAAGAGCATCCATAACTAAAAAAAACGGATATGAGCTTATAGTTGGTCCCTGATATAATTCAACTTAGATAGAAAAATACTTGGTCAATCCTTCTTTTGTTAGAACACAATTAACAATTATAGTATACATATCTTTAATGACTAATATAAGCAATTTCAACACCTTTATTTTCTAGAACTCTCCAAAGTACTTCTTTTGAAACTTTATCATAATTGTTTCTAAATCAACAAAAATCATATGTACATCCTCTCTCTCCGTCTTCTTCATCAAGCTTCTCAATAAATGTATAGCCTCGATAGTAGACTTGTCCAGCACGAATGCAAACTGATTTTGATATATTTTTGTATCACATCATTCTTCAATTACTCTCTCCCATAACTTTAATGTATGACACATTAACTTAATTCATATATAATTTGCACGCTATTGTGTATCCCCAATATTCTTAAAAATAAAAACAAATATACTCTTTCATCACTCATCAAACATCTTTTTAATTTTTAAAATAATATTAAATAGTTTAGTAAGTCAAGAAATTCTCATCTCTTAAATATTTTCACACTACTATTAAAATCCCTCTGGTCTTATTGTTTTTCTACACTTTATTTTCTTTAAAGCTTCAACTTATGGTTTAGTAATGTGATGGTAGAAATATAAAAAGTTTGTTATTATCCATAAAACAAAGTATGTAAGAATAGAATTTAAGTTTATAAATTTAATGTATATTATGAAATCTCATGCTTACAAAATCAATTATTTCAAAATTAAACATATTATAAGTTTCAAAAAAATTCATCCAACTTATCTACTAAAATTTAAAATATCTTACAATTATATCTTGTTTAGTTAATAATGTTAAAAATTAACTTTTAAAACTATAATAAATATAAATTTATAACTATTAACTCTCTAAAGTATATATATATATATATATATATATATATATATATCTACCTACAGTACTAAATTATTACCTCATCATAGTTTTTTATAGTGCTTTTGTGTTTAACTTCGTAAAAAAGAATAGTGAGAATTGTACCAAGTATGTCCAACTCCTAAAAAGCAAGACCCTTATGGTGTTGCAACGAGCAACAGAGGCTATTTTTAGTGCCAATCCTATCCATGCCAAAGAAGGCATAGACAGTACATAACATCGGCTAGAGATCATCCTACATATGCCAATAAATGAAAGCATAAAGACTTTGAATTTTGCTCTCGTAATGGCGAAGAAAGAACCAAAAAAAGACAAGAATAAATCCCCCACCACATTATCCATCTATGTCAAGAAATGTAGGAATAAATGTTTCAAAAAAATATTTTGTACATAATAAAAAAATAATAAATAAGAACATGGGATCCTTCACATCAATAAAGGCATGCATAATTAGCAATTCTCCGTCTCAACTTTGCTAGGAACCAGCCTACACAATCTTGCAAGCTTAGAAAAGAATAAACCCAAACCAAGATTTAAAAAAATAAAGCACACTACCTTATCACGAAAAAAATCCAACATACAATAGAGCTCACAATTTTCTTGCAATTATTCTTCCTCATGGGATTTTGATATCAAAAAAATTATCTAAGGGGATAAAAATCATCCAACCTCAGAACACAGAGATGCAACCAACTATACTTTAGAGCTTTGCTCCTAGAATCGTCTTGTAGCCTTTCGACAACACAAGAAATTTTGGCATTTTAAGTGATTTTTTGATCCATAGCCATTCTTTGGGGAATCAACATGGATGCCCTCATGGAATAACAAATCAGGTCAACCAACCCAAACCTTAAGAGTAATATTATTTCACATGGTGCACGAAAATTGAGGTAAACTAGTGGGTTCGATCCATTTTTCCTGTTTTATGGTAGCTCTAAAGCTCCTCCAATAGAAAATTTTCATGCGATTAGCCCATGCATTATAATTTTTTACATGGTGGAGCCATCAACCATCATCATTTGATATTATGCATTATATCAATTGAATGCACATTAAAGAAGAATCTATTAAAAAACTATTTACTTTTAACCTTCATGCCAATGAAGATTGGATGTTCCTCGTCAAAATAATGTAAAATAATTTTATTCTTAGTTCAAATGGTAATAATTGGTGCATTTGGAAGAATATGATGAAAGGAAGATTTAATTTTGCAATCAAATATCTATTCGTCACGTATTTGATACATAATTTTTCATCAAATTTTTATCACATTTCCTGTCAATAACTCATTTTTAAAAGGCATCAAAGGTTGAAAGTGGATTGGATAGCTTCAGCTTCCAAAACCACATTATTCTAGGCAAAGGTGTTGTTGATAACATTCAATTGTAGCAAAGGCAGGGAATACAACAATGGTGGCGGTGAAGGCTATTATTCATGGTTACATGGATACTGAAAATTTACCTGACGAAAATGAAAATTCTTAAATTGAATATCTAACTACAATAGATTTTAAACAGACGTTTATTACTTCAGCTCTTCGTATGCTCCATGTTTAATAAAATAGTATTGTGGCTCTTACTGTGGTTGAGAACTGTAGTACTCTTCATATTTGTGATTCTGGTGAAATATTAGTAAGTTTGATGGCTTTATTTCATTTTAGAAATTTTAGTTAAGTGGTTCTCCCTCAGTTCATCGAACAAAAGGTTATCTTGCCAGTTAAAAGTTGAAAAAAAAGAGGTAAGATCAAATCAGCATTGGCAAAATCAATTCATGAGCGGCCATTCATAAAAACCAGATGGGTCAGTTTCCCCTTACCCTCCATCCAGGTGCTCTTTGAATATCTTTTCAAATGCACGGCAAAGCTCCAATATTGTGTATAGTTGAGCCTGAAGTAGCAGACCAACCAATTAATCAACGGGGCCACAAAAGCATGAACTTGTTTATATCGTGAAATATTTGCATTAAACATTTAGATAAAAAAAAAATGCCTCACCCCTGAATCAACAGCAATAGGTCTACCCAGATGGTTCATCTCCGATTCAAGTTCTTCTACTGTCTTATTTATCAAAGATGTAATGCTTGGAATTCGAGCTCTGATTACTGACTCCAAATGCTGAAATCATTTACTTGTTAAATTAAAATTGGCCAAAGCATAAAAATCTTATGATAAATAGTGAGAAAATTGAACAAATTTGATAATAAAACCTTTGAAAGAAGTTTAGCAAGATATTCTGAACCCATTTTACTGGCTAGATGAGAATAGTCGGGACTGGTTTCAAAATACTCCCGTTCTTTTTGTCTGGCAGCTATCATGTCAACACTCTTATTTATATCCGCCTGTGAACGATTAACAACACCAACCCAAGGATGTTGCAGCTTGTAAGCTCTACCTTCAAGGACCTGGAAAACGCCTTTCAGGAATAAGAAACTTCAGAATGAAACTGAAGGGATCAAAGCCACAGCATTAGAGCATTTTCTCAAGTAATGCCAGCAAAACAACCAAGTAATTATCTTTCTCTTCAATTTTCAAAATACAACTGAATATAACTTACATCAAGCGCATTTGTTCCTTTATCCATCAGATCTAGCTTGGTTAAAACTCCAAATGTCCGTTCACCTAACCATAGTAAATAATGATAACTTAGACTAATAAATAGAAAAAAGGGGCATTTACATACATATCACACAATTCTTAACTATTTACATAGCAAACATCTAATTTTTCATATTTAGTTGCATATCACTCTGATACTGGAGGAGAAAATCCTAAACCACAAAAAGAAGCACAAATATTATTATTGAAATTGAAATCAATTACAACAACGCCTCATAACAACTCACAACAGAAAAATGAAAGAAAGTCACGATAAGGCCCCAATTTTGCAATGGCGAGGAGGGAAAGTAACGGCTGGTATGTGTGGAAGGGGGGTGAGGTGCAACTGTAAGTAGGGGTGTAAACGAGCCGAATACTAGCAAGCCCAGGATCAGCTCATATTCGGCTTGTTTATATTTCGAGCTCAAAAAGTGTGTTTGTGTTCGGCTCGTTTGCTTAGCAAGCCGAACACGAGCTGTTCACGAACAAAGAGTCGTTTTGACAACCCTAATTAGGTAGTTATAAGATGTTAAGGGTTGAGACAAGATTTACAAATTATTGTTTATATCATTTGAATCTAATGTAATAATTTTTATTCTAATTTCTTAATTAATACTTTTAATTGATTATTATTCTTTGTAGCCTTACAATCAATTAATTTTTTTTTAAATACTACTAATCAATATATATATATATATATATTGATTAGTAGTATTTCGAACTAAAACGAGCCGAACACAATTGATGAGTAATATTTCGAGCTAAAACGAGTCAAACACGAATGAACAAATCTTTGTTCATGCTTGGCTCGGTAACATAGCGAACGAGTCGAACACGAGCTGTTCGCGAACAACGAGCCGTTTTGACAGCCTTAATTGCAAGTTTAGGGAGGTTGGGGAAAGTGGAGTTGCAGCTTTTGGAAGGATGGCGAAAGGGAAGTTGTAGGTTTCGGGGAGGATGGGAATGCTGCAGGCGTTGGAATCAGGGGAGATCTGGGCAGGTATGTGGGTGATTGGAAGCACGGCTGCAGGTTTGAGAGGAGGGGTAAGGTGGCCTGACGGGTGTGGGTTTGAGGGGAGGATGGGAAGGCGCAGGCGTTGGAATCGGGGGGAGGATCTGGTGCAGATATGCGGGTGTGCTGGATTTCAAGGGGGAGGAGGGCTCAGCTGGCTGCGATGGAAACTCGGGGTTGTTGGGGGCTGAAAGCTGGGGGGGGGCGGCAGGGAGAACCAGCGGACGGCGAGGAGGGAGGATGGAGGTGAAAGTCGGACGCGGGGTTGTGGGGGGCTGAAAGCTGGGGGGGGGCGGCAGGGAGAACCAGCGGACGGCGAGGAGGGAGGATGGAGGTGAAAGTCGGAGAAGATAAATCACCACCGGGAAAAGGGATACAACCAGAGCACCACCCTAACCGTGGAATACAACCCTTGAGAGGAAAATAGGACGAACAGGACGCCGGTGGCTGTCCTCACAAACCAAAATCAGAACATAACCTAAACTAAAAACCTGGACAACAACACATAAATAGGAGATATATAGGCGGGAAACAAAAACAGAAAAGGGGGTAATTTCCAGCCTAATGAAAAGAGAAAGGAGGAGGGGCCGGATCAGCCCTTTCTCTCAACTGAACTGGTTCGGGTCAAACCGATTCAACTTTTGGAGGTAAACCCTCGTGCCACACTCAAATCTTTAATATTATATAAAAAATACCACTATTTAAAGTGAAATACTCAAATACATGTTTTCATGCATAGGTTTAGGAGATCAAAGAGTTATAAAAATAAACATCAAACTTTAGATATGTAAATACATGAGTATTGTGCAGCATGTATGTAAGCTTCCCTAGAAAAAGTCTCAAGAGGTACTGAATGTTCTTCACTGATAGTTTGGATTCGATTGTTTTTAAACGGGAGATCATCATACCTGAAGGGTCCACTTCCCTGGCAAGTTTGATGGCATCAGATGTTGCAATATCTTGATTGGCAGGGGATATTGCTAATATAATACTGTTGGGCTGCAAAGAATAAAACCAAAACCCACTTAGAACACCAAACAATTATTCTCAAAAAGAAGATGCACACGCTCCCAATACGTGCGTGTGTGCGTGCATGTGCGCTCGCGTGTTCATGTGTGCGCCTCTTTATTTATGTATTTATACTTGTCCGAATAGCCTTTATCAGATAAATATGCAACAAATTGCCTTTATATTATTTTTTATTATGAAATAACAATGAAAGTTGTGATAGGAACATGCTTTGTCAATAGAGAAATTTGCATAACTAGTACACAATTCTTATGTATGTACATACCTCACATCTAAACTTTCATATTTACACACAAAGCACTTTTTAGCATTAAAACTATGCATGAAAAGTGCGGTGTGAAAGGTTTGATTGCTATGTGTGTAAATATGTAAGTTCAGTTGTGAGATATTTACATACATCAGAATTTTATGCTATGCCCCTTGTCAATAACCATCAAACTGCTCATTGCAGAATAAGCACACAGTTTTAACAGATAGTGCTCACTGTCATCAAGTTCCATTGAGTCATTGTAGATCTTAAATACCTTCTCAACATACGAGCGAACCATGTTTTCTATATCCTGAACAATACTGTCAGATTGTCCCTCTGTAAATTTAAAATTACATCAGTTACTCTTCCATATTAAGTTGACATGTAAGGAAAACAACATTAGCAATGAGAAGAGCCCTCATGACTAGCAGGAGAAGTAATACTGCTATACCTACAGCAACCTTTGTAAGCCCAGGAAGATCAATCAGCGTTAGATTGACAACTGCCATGAACACCCAAAGCAGAAATTTGTGTCAAAAAATATAGAATTTACCTTATCAAAGCAGACTATTTAAGAGTAAGCAATATAAATTATTGAAAATGTAAAAAGACAGAATCCACAATATGAAAGAAGCTCTGGCTGGTAGAAAAACTTCTAGAAATGTTTTACAAGAACTATCGAAAATAAAGAATAAAAATGTCTTCATTCATGAAAATTGCATATTGCATTAATAAAGCAAAAAAGCTACAAAAGAATGCAAAGGATAGAACTATGCATGCACAAAATGACTCCTATCATCACTAAGAATAGATATAAGAACAGTATATCCATTTACATCTTTCAAAACAAAATCCTGCTCTAAAGCTAAAGAAGCACAAAAGAGGGCTGCTTTGTTGCATCCTTTCTTTGTGTGAAGGAAAACCACCTGCTTGAAAGAAGCCAAAAAAGCAACCTGTCGCTTAGGCCAAGATGGGTCTCCCAAAAGCTCCTGGTAACTGAATCATGCATACGGCAGATGATGTTAAAGTTATCAGCCAAAAAAGCAACCTGTCGCTTAGGCCAAGATGGGTCTCCCAAAAGCTCCTGGTAACTGAATCACGCATACGGCAGATGATGTTAAAGTTATCACCTTCAACAATAACCCCCTTGCATTCAGTCATCCATGGCTCAATAAGTTGTTGGATTGTGAGAATAGCTTGGAACTCAACCCTTACAATGTCCCAATGTTCAAAGTTGCGGCCCATGGCACAATACAATCACCTCTCTCAACTCGGATAATAGTGCCGGTCCAGCAATGCCGGAGGTGGAAAGAGCACCATCAAGATTGATCCTAATCCATCCAGGGTGTTTTCCATTGCTCCCGGAATGGGTAAAGATGCAAGTCATTGAGGGCTTCAAATATAGAGAATGCAATTTACCGTACAATAGGATGTGAATCTTTGCGTTTCTGGCACGTCAGAAGTGATGGATGGCATAATAAAACAAATAGGCAAGTGGGATGACCTTGTTACAAACTGGAGAAATGCCATGGAGTGCTTCATCATAGCTGGTAAAACTTGGTAGATAGTAGCCCTAATTAGCGAGGCATTGAATTACTGCTTTCAGCACCGAGCAATTGGAGACGATGTGAGATCGATTCTCAACCTCCTGGCAACCCCAGGGGCAAAGGGCTGTCTCCGTAAGACCCTGCCTTAAAAGCCAACCTTTTGTATGAATGGCATTGTGAGCAAGGTGCCACCAAAACAATCTCTCACACCGGTGTAAGTGGAGTTATTTGTGCCAGCTAAAATCCTCTGTGCTAGCTGGGAACTTTTCCTCCTAGGCAAGAGCCATGCTAGCCTTTCCAGAATGTGCCAAGCTGAGTTCCAAACAGTCCTCCTGTAAGTCCAGAAAGGTTGAGACCGGGATGAGCCGCGCTACATTACTTGACTATGAAGATGGTGCAGATGGAGAAGTAAATCTAGTGGACATGTGTCGGGTGCCATCAGTTTCTAAGTTAGAGATATTAAGGAGAGGAGCATGCAACTCCCGACTCCAGTGCCTCCAAAGAAGTGGTGTTGTGCCTAAGCATGGCGTAAGCACACCTGAAACAAGCATAGCTACGCCAGGCGACATGACTACACCGCAACCGGATGAAGTTAATCCTTTGATTAAGCCGCTTGTGATCAGACAACTGATTGGAAGTGTGAAATAATTATGCCACTTCTCGACATGACTACGCCGTCAAGACGATTCATAAGACTTTGATTCGAGCGACGAGCGACGAAGGACCTACTCTTGCGTGCAATTTTTCTCGACAGGCTCTCTTGTAAAGATGAATTGTCAGGAGGGTGATTTCGAAGCGAAACCCTGTGAGATCAAGAGGAAGGTTTGTAGCGAAGTTCTGTAAGTTTCCATGCATGTAGAGAGTTGATCTGAGTATGTATCTCTATACAATTCTGATTCTTCATAGTAAAAATTTTTGGTGGTGTGAATATTAGTGTAATTTTTTGGAACTGTTTTGTTGTGGTTCTGTTTGAAATTTTGTTCAAGATTTTTTGAATTGGTGTGATCATATTCCATGGTGTGGTCTTATTTTCAAATTGATCGAGCCCTGAGTTTTATTTTCATCCCAATAGGAAGAACTTGAATACACCAGAATAAGAGGAGTGGAAAGGGTGGCCAATCGCTAGGGTTAGCAAGACCTCATGATTTATTTGAATCAACAAAAAATAATCAAAACCTTAATTCAAATCTTCTTATAAAGAAAGGAGCATGAATTATTACATAAAAATAAAATAAAATGGAAAATTGGAAATATAGCAAGATTTTGCAAAAATAGAACTAATCTATCTATTTTCCTCATAAATATACCAAATGTTGGCAATGCAAAACAAAAAAGTGGGATGGATGACTTTGCTCCCACAAACAATCCATAAGTGTAATTGTATAGTCATAAATAGGCATGTTGGAAACACTCGTATTCACGAATGGATGGGTGAATCCATGCTTGTATACATGCACAAAAAAATTGTCAAATCATGTTATATATGTACCCTAAATTTTCAAAATTTCTAGTAAAGACCTCTTGTATCCCTATATCCATATCTTACTCTATCTTAGGTCCCTCTATTGTATGCAGAAGTAGCAGACAACATTAGATACAAACATCAATATTAAAGTCGAAACAATAAATGGTCTGTAATTTCCAATCTAAGCAACAAGCAGCATGGATTGGAATCAAAGAGATAAACTAGGGAATCATATAATTCTATCGATGGAACTATAAAAGTCAAAAAATGTAGAACCATGTACCATTAGCTGAGTAAATACTAAGTTGGATGGGAACAGGCGAAATTTGTTTAGTTTTCCCAGTTATTCTGTCAGTTTCATCTGCAATTTCCTTGCGAACGAGGCCTGCAAAATATAGTTGATGGTTAAAAGAATACTCCTATGAATATTATCTACAGATATAAGCTTTATTTTCTGCTCAATCATGCAAGCATAATTCATCTAACATGTATTAAACTTCATTATTTGCTTATAAAGTGACCAATCGAACAAATATGCTAACAATTCACAACCGAAACAACTAATCCAGGCAAAATTCAAGCATCCGCAAAGTAGAGTAGGTTTTATACATTTAAATGTTACAAATTTGAAATCAAAATAAACATACTGATCTTTTTGCAGAATAAATAAGTATAGAGATTATTGCTTTTTGTTAAAATATAAATATAATTAAATTGTTTATAAAAGCAATAAAAATCCACAATATGAATAAATACATCGTTATACTTAAATTACTTGCATTATAGATTATTCATATTGACTAGGACTTACAATTTTTGTAAAACATTTATAAAATGTATAACGTGCTGCACCAGCATCTTGAGCTAGAAATGAAAAATGAAAGCAGCATGGACAAACCCCTTTTTTATGATAAAAAATAACCAGACAAAGTTTTCCAATCATAATACTAAGAAATGAACAGTCGCACAGTGTCTGCAATCCACTTATTTTAAATAAATAGCAAAAATTAAATTTAAGAAAGAGATAGTTAAAAGACAAATATTCTCCAATTATTCAGAAATGTGTTTTCTATATTTCCAGTTTATAAATATTGTCAGTTTTTGTTTCCCGCATTCATCCTAATCAGTGTTATAGCACTAAAGGATACATTCAATGTCATTAGTAAAAGGTAGAACGCAGTTAAACAACTTTTCACATACTTTCCTGGTATCCTAACTTAGAGCATTGATCCAAAGTAAACTAAGAAAATCAAGATAAAATATTAAAAGAATAGAATATCAGGTCACTACTCAAGCATATTTTACTGTGCAATAAGACATGATGAGATAATTTAAATCTTCGTTGTGTGTGCTAATATTACAATTGCACATGTTGAAAATGATACTCCAACCCCAAATCTGATTATCCAAACTTTTGTTGAGGTTCAATTATCTCTCACATTTTTTAAATTAAGGCATCAAATCAGGCCATTGGAACCAAAAGCTAAGACTTATATCCACCTTATAACACTCAATTTCTCGAAATAAGACAGTTTTGTTCCAAGTCTTCTGATGCTTGTCTCTCTAAAATAGCTAACAATGCCACATATGGTTTACAGAATTAATAAATCCCACACGAAATAAGTAAAACTTCCAATCAATAGAAAGCGCAATCTCCTCTTTTAAGCAAGTTTCCTACGTAACAAGAAAAAATATTATGTAAAATATAGTCAACGCACTAAAATCAGAGAATCTTCTCTTGGGCATATGAAGAAACTCAGCATAATCCGGCTTCCCATCATCCGTCTTATGCAGCTGCAGCACCAATGGTCGCCTTGTCACAATCCCTACATACAATCATTGCGATCCAATCAATCCATCATCCCAATCAAAACAAAACAACCTGGACTCAATTTCTCAGCACCGATCTAACCAGATCCACGAGGGAGGAAATCGCGACCGACGATGCTCTCCAGTACCGACGACTTTCCCGAACTCTGCCATAATCAACACCAGATCCTCATTATTCAATCGCAAAATCATAAGAAAAACATATTAGAAGATAGAAAAGCAGCGAAAGGTACCTGACCACCCACAACGGCGACAGAAGGCAACGCCTCCCAGAGAGTCGGGAGGGCGCCTTCGGCGCCGCCGTGATCACCAAGAACCGTGCACGCTCTCTGAATCCGGTTCACCATGCCGATTAAGCTCTCCATTGTCGACATCTCGAAGAAGATCCCTCGCAGTCGATCCCGAAGAAGACGATGGAGGGGAAGAGAGCGTGGGAGGGAGAAAACGACTCGGGTTCTTAACTGGAAGCCGAGGGAAGCAAGAGGGCCATTTTCGACAGAAGTTTTTGAATTTTTTCCGGAAGCAAGAGGGCCATTTTCGACAGAAGTTTTTGAGCTAAAATTTTTTGAAATTACAATTTCACCCCTGCCCCAGGATCGGCCGGCAGCACGTATCAGAGGACATTCCGCGGAGGGCGGCACGTGCGAGGAGAATCAAGGTTGGTACATTTGTTGATGGTGGGTCTCTCCTTCAGATTTAAATTTCTTACTGTTGCTCTAACGGCTACTCCCTGCAAATGAAATTCCATGCTAATATTTTATTTTATTTTATTTTATTATAATAATTATTTTGTTTTCATATGTATTATACTTATTATTCATAATATATGTTAAATACCTATTTAAGATATTTAGCATTATAAATTTTTTTTAATTTAAAAAAATGTTATTACACATTTTTTTACAAATTTGAGCTGCAAGAATATTTTTATTCAGTTAGCTATGCATATATATAATCACAATATATTATCATTTTATCATCATCAATAGTCTTAACTTAATTGTGTAAAATTTATGTACCCCGTTTGTCGCACCACTTAAAACGGATTTTTCATTTAGTTTAACTATTTTATTTTGGTCTTGATTCTAATTTAATCTTTCACATTTTTCAATGTTATTCCAAACCCTACTAAATGTTGTGAGTTTTATGTAATGTATAGCTCGAAGTAGCCTTGATGGGCCGACATGTGTAGGAATTACTTTATGAGCTTACTCCTAGCCTAAGTTATCAAACCCAAGTAGACAAGTTTGAATGAATAACAGTCAAATCCAAATGGTTGAAAACGAGTGGCCGAGTATTAGTTGTTGAGCTAAGATGTTTGAATAGAAGAAATTAATAAATACACTCACAGTGGCAAAAGACAAATTTAGGTTCAAGCTCTATTGCTATAGATAGCACATAAGATTGCAACCCACTTGTCATAAGAAAGGAACTTATGGAGCGAGATCTCAAGGCTAGGGGACCGACTAGATGTCCTTCATGACCTAACGAATGTACAAGAAATAAAAGGTCAAATCTAGGATCAACAAAAGATAGGATGTCGGAGATAATGTAATAAATACACTCACAGTGGCAAAATACAAATTTAGGCAGCCATCCAAAGGATCCATATATAGTCTCAGGCTCTTGTATACTTTAAATAAGAAAATCCCCTTATATAAAGAGGGGTTGAGCCTGATATTTAATACAATTCAATCTTCACTCTTCTTTCTATCTACCTCACCTTTTTTTTCTTCATTAGCTATGAGAGTATGGAATTCAACAAGTAATAATTTCTCTCTTAAAATAATGAATCTTGGCATCTCTAGATTTTTTTCATTTATACTCCACATTTTCTTATGTTTTAGTTGACAGTGACACCAATTTGTGCAAAATTAATAAAATATTCTATCTCCTGACAATTCAAATAATTATGCATTATTTATAGGTTGAACTTAATAAGATTATATTGGAGAGTGGTAGACCTTGTGGTTCTAACTTAGACATTTTAAATGAGAATACTTATTTTGATATATCATTGAAAAGTGAAAGATTTAAATTTAAAAATTGATTTTGTGTTGTTATTTCATCATTATATTTAAATGAATTTAATTGTTTTGTTGTTTTTGCAGTTGTTGAATCCTAATTTATCTGTGAATCACACCAAAGCAAGAGTAGAAGTAACAAGAGATAAAGAGAGACTGAGAGAGCGAGTGAATATTAATGAACAGTAATCTGTGCATTCCTTATGCATAAAATGATTCTTGAATTAATAGAGGAGATATTACAACAATGAGCTTGCTCTGCTTTAATGGGTCTGTACTGAGGTATTTTTGATATTTTATATGTGTAAGCTTGTCCGAAAGCTTTCTTGCTTGGCCTACTAAGGTTGCTTGGCTTTAAGTCAACGAAATCAGTTCGGTTGACTAAGCTTTGGTCAATATGGGTAGACCGACCGATATGACCCGAAAGAAGCTTTATGTGGCATCTATTGGATGGTTGAAGATGTTGGGAAACTGGATCCTTTCTCGAATTGACTCTACTGGAGGGTAGGTTATCGCATCAAGTCGACTTTCCTATAGTGGTTGGCTTAGATGCTTTTTTGTTTTCATTTCTAGTTAAATAGTTTGCTCTCGGATCATTTGTTCATCTTTTTCTTTGCCTCATGGCTCAGTCGATTTTAGCATTGTTAGCTAGGCTTGAACAACTTTATCCTGAGTCGATAAAGTGGGCCCCATATCCTCCTGACTGTGGGCCAACTTTCATCATACTTTGCACTTCTAGATCTTTGGATCTGTTCAAGATACTTGCTCGAACATTTTTTATGTACAACTGATTATACTATATGTTAGAGTGAAGCGCAGGAATAGTTCTCGACTTTTTACAAGAGCTCGTTTTAATCCCAGAGCTTATATAAATGACAAAATAATCCCTTACTATTATAAAATTGAGTTCTAATAGTCATCCACATGGACTATTTCAACCCCAATTTAAAATTTGTGGATTATTTTGATATTTCTATAAACTTTGAGACTAAATCAATCTCATATAAATAGTCAGAGATTATTTTAACTTTACTCCTTTTGTCATAACTGTAATGTGAGTTTTAACTCGTGAATATAAACTTTAAGACTAAAACAATCCCATATAAATAGTCAGAGATTATTTTAACTTTACTCCTTTTGTCATAACTGTAACGTGAGTTTTAACTCGTGAATATTTATTGCTGGCTAGAATTGGATTGGATCTCACATGTTCATTAAGTGTTTGTGTCATACGACTATTTTTTTATTGGGATAATAACATACATAGCACCCAAAAACATTGCTACCAACGCCCAGGTAATGTTTTTGAACTACTAAAAGCCACGATCAAACCATTAAAAATTTTATAAAAATGAAAAAAAATAAATTAGGATTTTATTATGAATTTTAATATTTGAGCAAAGATCTGAGATGTGGATGAAAGAAGATATTAGATTTGTAAATAACAATGTTTCAGGTGCAATGTTTGTAGTCTTTTTTTTTTTCCAATTATTTCTCTTTACTGATGCTTTATCAAGAGGCTGTTTTTCTTCTTTTTTTCAATTGGTTTTTTCTTTTGATTTCTCTCTTTTTTTTATTTTTATAACCAATAATGAAATAGCTATGTATTAGTGATTCAACCAAGTGAATTTAGTTTGAATTTCTATGATTTTTGAGTAAAATAAATGATGGAATATCTAATGTTTTTTTAATATAGTCAATAAAAAAGTACATTTACACTGCCTATGATGAATGATGTTATTTTTTTCTCCAAGCCCTATGAATTTTGATATTTACATGCCATCATACACTTATCATGCCTCCCATTTTGTTAAAGCCCAATTACCATCATACGAACAGCAACCAACAAACAAAATTTATCAAAAATGTTTAAGAGAGCATTTGAATCAAAATATGATGATCTAAATATAATAAAAAACAAGGAATTTTCACATCCAAACCATCCTAAACATTCAATATAACATTTTAATCACATTTTTCATTACAGTGAAGGCTTCGAGTAAAAATAACATGTACACGAAAACTTTAGGCAAAATGAATTATTATTTAAAATTATTAATAATCATGATGAACATTTCATAGCTGCCTGTGCTTGAAATATGCATTAAAATGACACGAGTCTTGAAGTTCTTCAAGGCTGCTTACATTCAGCACAAATGTCTGGCTTTCAATCAGTGCTTCTTTGAAATAACCTAAAAGCAAATATAAAACTTCTTCCCATGAGATGAACCTTAAAGCAAAAGAATATACATCAGGCAAGGAAATATATATGAATATGTATTCATATATATCTGACACCTATGTTTTTTACATTTATAACGCTCAAATCATTCATATCAAAACAAAAAATACAGCTACTATTAACTTTTAAAGAGTGAAATATACCTTTTAGTTCATAGGTAGGTATAATATTATAAATACATAAAAATTGTGATATGTATGTGATCTTATATTCTAATGGGGGGAAATTCTACTAAAGTTAATGATCAATGCTACAAACTTTTGAGAAAAATAATTTGAGTGCTAAAAAAATCAAATAAATGATGCGACCGACATAAGTTTAGCTTAAATTTCCATTTCTGATTATATGCCTCTACAAATACACTATAGTGCATGTAAAAAGAAGGGTGCAAAACATTAAATCAGTAATTAAATGGAAGAAAAATATACTCAGATAAAAGAAATACATGTAGCCTAAATATATAGGGAAGTTTACATACAAACCACACAACTTCTATGTATTTTCATATCCAACACCCAAAATTTGATATTTACACATATAACATCTTGGTTTGAAAAAATTAAGCAGAAAAGGTGTATTTCTCTTTTAAAAACTTAGTGATAGTGCTATTGTTTATGGGATATTAAAAATTTGAGTGGTGTTCGTGTCAATATGAATGCTTAAGGGTTAGATATGTAAATACATAAGAATTGTACACACACAAACATACATTATACTGACCTCCTGTATAACAGGAAATGCGTGCGTCATCCACTCTGCAGACCATCTTGAAGAGGAACCTCTGGCCAAAGCGCCTTCCTGCAATGCCTTCAAGGCATCACATTTATCTGGAAAACCTTTGAAAAGCATCTGCGTTGAATTCAACAATGTTTACTAAAATCAAACTGACATTTTTATCCTAGAAAAGTTGGCTCCAGAGTAAACAGTACTAACATTTCAGCAATAATGATAAAGGGCATTTACATACATACCACCAAATTCTCATATATTTACATATCTAACACCTAAACTCAGTTTTTTTACATTTACACATTATACCGCCCAAATCCTTTATGTAACATAAAAAATACACTTTTTAAACTTTTAAAAAGTGAAATAAACCTTTTTATGCATAGGTAAGGTGGGATATATGTAAAAAAGTAAAGTTTAGGTGTTAGATATGTAGATACATAAGAATTAAGTGGTATGTATGTAAATCGTCTTAATTATAAAAAAAAGAAATATGATGTTAAAATGAAATCTATCTACTCACCATGAGCTGATCAGCGAGCTCAGATGATGATGAGAAAAGAAGGCCATTTTCCCCATCTTTTACGAGTTCTCCAATGCTTCAAATAACACATTATTATGAAAATTTTCATGGACTACTACAATGACAAGCTAATTTACTTATGGAAGAACCAAGTATTAATCCGAAAGAGCAAGTAAATTTCTAAAACATACCATGAGAAGGAAACCGCACAAACAGGGAGCCCGCAACCAAACATGTCAACAATCTGACATTAGATGAACACTTTGGTTTACTTTCAAAATGGGAGAAGTTAAACTGAAGATTTACATGCATACGACTCAATTCTTATGTGTTTAAGTATCTAACACCTAAACCTTAATTTTATACATGTATGCCACCTTCTCTATGCATGAAAATGTGTATTTCTTCTTTTAAAAGTTAAAATAGTGGTGTTTTTGATGTGATGTGAAAGATTTGAACAATATAGATGTAAAAATCAAGGTTTAGGTATTAATATGTAAATAAATAAGAATTGGGTGGTATGTATGTAAATGTACAAAAGTTAAACCACAACCATGATCTACCTTCATGGGAAGGTCCAAGCCCGACGAGGATGTGTGAAGGCTCACGCCAAGATCCGCAGATCCTACAATTAAATAAAACATTAGAGGATAAGTTTATTTGCATTTATAGGTATAGTTTCTAGAAGTGAAAATTTGATAATTTACCAAGCAACAGTGGATAATCCTCGGCAGAAAGCCACATTGTTCGGAAGGTCACGCGTCTTAATTTTAATTTCCTAATCTTTTCCTCATACTTCTTTCTATCTGGCCCTTTACCTTCGACATTGTAAGATGTTGATGGTGTAAATATCAAAAATCATTTATATAATAGAGTAAAAATGATTGTGCACAGCAAAATATTGAATGACATGCCAGTAATAATAAATAGCAATCTTGGATACAAATATTTTTTTCCATTGCTTAAATCAATCCAAAGTTTCTCTTCATCAATTGAATCATCCTCATTTAAGGCTGCAGCAATGCGCCTGTCATACAACAGTGCTGCTTCTAGAAGCAAACTGAAATCTTCATCTGAAGTCCTAAAGCGCATGAAGATGAAATAACTTTTGTAAAACATCAATTAGGAAATCTTAGGAAAAAACAGATTATTACTTTTTTAAATGGTTATTATTAATTATACAAAGATTTACATACCACCCAATTCCTATGTATTTACATATTTAACACCTACACTTGAATTTTTACATATATGCCGCTTTACTCATGCATGAAAAGGTGTAACTTCTTAAAAATTAAAATGATGGTGTTTTTTATGTGATATGAAAGATTTGGATGGCAAAACTGTAAAACGTAAAATTTAAGTGTTAGATATATAAATACATAGCAATTGGGTGGTATGTATGTAAGGTAAGCCCCTTGATTGCAATAAAAATAAACATCGATATAGAAATGCCTCTGAAAAAAATATTACAAGTTTGATTTACATATCTAGCACCTAAACTTTATATTTTACATTTATACCATCCAAATCTTTCATATCATATCAAGAATACCACTACTTTGACTTTTAGAATGTGAAATACACCTTTTCATGCATAGTTAAAGCAGCATATAAGTAAAATTTCAAGTATAGGTGTTAGATATGTAGATACATAGGGAATTGGGTGGTACATATGCAAATCTTCCATATTATATATTCTCATAACAAGAACATTAATGAACATCAATAAAGAAATTCCTCAAAAACAATAAAGAAAATATTATAAGGATTCCGATAAACAAATCTCATAGATTTAGTTTTCAAGATGAACTAAAAAAATGTCTCCGAACAAAAACTTACCAGCTGGTACTGCTCACAACTAGTGCAGGCCTGCTCGGCTTCAACGAAAGATTATCACCATCTTGGGTACTAAAAACAGTATGTGACAAATCACTAGAAGCATCATTTTGGCTTTTCTTTCCTATAAATCGTAAGAAATTAGAATTTACAACATTTATAATTATGAATTTATTTGGCTAAAGAAAACTGAGTTGCTTGATTATCTATACTACCAGTGCTAACACAATCATGAAAGCCAATTGGGTCACATATACTCCTATCTAATCTGCAAAACAACTAAGACATTTTGACTGTCATCAAATAAATATTTTCATAAGTATCAAAAGTCTGTAAAAAAAGAAATTGTGATTCACCTCATGACTTTCCTTGAGGGCAACTGGGTGAAAGAATTCAGGAGGTTGGTCATAGAGAACTGATGCTCTGATTTGAGGAGGAAAAACATACAAAACACATCAAAATAAACTATCTCGACACTTTTTTTATAAATATAAAAAAGAAAAAGAATTAGTTTTAAATACTTCACTCACTTGACTCCGCAATTCTGTGCCAGCTCATGTTGCATCGCCTTCGTAACACATAAAGTGCCATCAGCCATCTTCCCAAAATATTTCTCAAACCTAGAAGCCCGTATGACATTACATTTTAGGAAGATTAACATGCATACCACTCAATTCTTATGTATTTACATTATCTAACACCTAAACTTTAATTTTTTCATATATACCACCTTACCTATTGTCGGCACTTAAAAAGAAGGTTTGAAGAAAGTTTGGGGGGTCGCCCGTAAGAAGCTGTCGGCAGCCGGAATTGAAA
>NW_018164645.1:425956-426372 GCF_001263595.1 Phalaenopsis equestris
CCCACCGCGCTAGCTCCAAGCTCCCCGACATGACGAGTTTAAATTTTCTAGGGCGTCCAGTTATAGTGTTAAATCAAACGGCCCTATTGTTGTAGTCCTCTAAACATCCTATGCAAAAAAGAAACATGTTTGAAGTTATAAAAAAGTAATGTGTGCGATGCAGGAACAAATAATAGAATGCACGTGGAACAGTAGCAGACAAAAACATGAGCAGTACAACATGTTATACATGAAGAACAGTAACAGAACAAGTGTAACATACCTTACAGTACGGTAGCAGGTAGAAAACAAGACAAGTGTAACATGCTTTACAGTACGGTAGCAGGTAGAAACAGGAAAATTAAGTGTTGTAAAATGTAAAACAAACCTGTACGCCCGTGAGATCCGCTGTTCCTTAAGTATAGCAAACCTAAATG
>NW_018164645.1:427288-428053 GCF_001263595.1 Phalaenopsis equestris
TCAATTCTCAAAACTCGTATCGAAAAAGACCTGGAAAAGTAGGGTCCAAGGTCTTTCCTAACAAACATAAAATATTCTTTTGCGCTGATTCTCCAAACCCCAAGAACGCAGGATTAATCGAATCAACCAAATACTTTCCCAAATAAAGCTTGCAAATCCTCCCCAGATCCCAAAGTTGATATCAAAATCTTCTGACTTCCAACTTAATCCATAACTTTACATATCGAACAAACATAAAAATCTTCCTATAAAATCAAATGGATGCTTACGATCGGGATCACTACAAAGAGCTGAACAGCAGGTAGGACTCAGGGCCAAAGCAAAACCCGAGGCACATAAGAGAAAACAACCAACAAGGCTCATAACCAAAGGCAGCCTAAAAGACAACAGGTAAAGCCTACAGTTAAGGCATCAAAGGGGCCTAAAGAACTAAAAAAAAGCTCACAGTTTAAGGCAGCAAAGAACAGCTGCAAAAGCCCACGACCCAAGGCCATTCAAAGCACAAAGGGCTCACGGCTAAAGACGACAAAAATCCCACCAAAGGCAACTATGCTTCCCTGACACACTGAAAGGATGACTAAAATAATTATAATTTTTTTTTAAGATGGCAAACTTGATTCATTCATAACTCTCAAGACAATTCAAGCCTAGCAGGGAAAGCCAAATCACACCCAAAGACCTGCAACAGACCTCACGAGTAAGGAGTAGGAACCCAAGCCAGCAAAGCCACCTCCCAACCATTCCTCGGGTAAAGGCTGAACAAAG
>NW_018164645.1:428293-429267 GCF_001263595.1 Phalaenopsis equestris
ACAGCGGGGGCCAAAAACGAGAGCTCTTAAAGCTAGGAAAAGAACTTCAGCACCTCAATGAAAGTTAAGACTCAAGCCTCCACAAAAATCAACATCCCATACTCCTGAAATGAAAAATCGAGCACCAACAAAAGCCCAAAGCCGAGCCATTTAAGGCCAAAAACTAAGCCCAACAATATTGAAATCCAGATTTCCATAAAGCATTAAAGATCAAGTCATTTCAAGCCCAAAACCGTGACTCCAAATCAAGCCAAAACCGAGCTCGACAAGAACTAGGAACCAAACACAGCCCCCAACTAGAGCCAAACTGAGCTCAACAAGAAACAAAACCAAAACCAGCCCTCAACCAGAGACAAAGCCAAAGCCAGCCCCCAACCAGAGCCCAAACCGAGCTCAACAAAAATTCAAAAAAACCAAAAGTCAGAGCTCAAGAAGATTAAAACCGGCCCAAGCATTGATATAAATTAAGTTTTAACAGAAATTAAAATTTCAGCCACCTGAAGGTAAAACCAAGCCATCCACAGCCAAAGAACCAACCTGCATATCTAAACATTCCAAGCATGAAACAGTTCCAACAGATATTTAAACAGGGGTGATGCCTCATGAAGAGTTAAGCCAAGCTCTCAAAACAAGTTACAAAGCTTTCCCAAACTAAATAAATTCTCTTATAACATATATTTCAAGCCAGGGAAAACCACAGGAAGCCAAAGTCGAAACCCCAACATCCTTGTAAGAGGAGCAAAAAATCATTTCAAAGTCATGCCTTAACTCCCTAAATTTTTCCAACATAAACATGCCACAATAATCATAAAAATGTCAGTCTCCCTATTTTAAGTAAGTAACCAAGTCTAGTTTTAACACATGCTCACATTTTCATTTCCAAATGCACTTGAAGTGAATATCTCAAGAAAATATATCCAAATAAAATGAGCTAGCATGCTGTATTCTCCAACAGAGCCAAGTTCAAAGACCCG
>NW_018164645.1:429544-429872 GCF_001263595.1 Phalaenopsis equestris
AAAAACCCCCCCCCCCACAGCCCACAACACGGAAATCGAGCCAAAAAAGAAAAGGGATACTCCCTGCCTACAGAAGGCGAAGCCAACAACATCTCTCGGACCGAGCGGCGAGACCAATGGCAGCGAGGGAAGCATCGGGAAGAGGAGAAGAAATGTCATTCCAGTGTACCAGAGAACAAGCTTCCCAGAGTCAAACTACCGAGAAAAGAAAATCCACGGCTCAAGGAGACTGGCGCGGCTTCGGGAAGGAAGGTCGTGGGCAGAAGAAAGTCAGGGAAGGACGGACGAGGTCAACTCTTCCCTCGCGTGGAGGAGAAAGAGCTCGCTC
>NW_018164645.1:430314-454361 GCF_001263595.1 Phalaenopsis equestris
CTCAGGAAGGTCCTATAGGGAATCCCTTTTGGGTTTCCTCATGTTGGTTTCATCTTTCTAAGTGCTAGAAGTTGATACCACACACGCGAAACTCCAGAAGGGGACGGAAGCGGGTTGAATTTTTTTTTAAAATGAGACGGGTCCCATTTCTAAGGTTCTAAGATAGTCGAAGGAAGACCCCTAAGGCTAGATCCTAACTCCTACGAGAAATACTAGACCTCACGAAAAATGAGGTCAACACCTATGCATGAAAATCTGTATTTCATTTTCTAAAAGTCAAAATAGTGGTGCTTTTTATGTGATATGAAGCATTTATGTGGCATAAATGTAAAAAATTAAAGTTTAGGTGCTATATATGTAAATACAAATGAATTATGTGGTATGTAAATGCCCCTACATTTTAATACCAAAGCCACTTGAGTGTTTGTAAAAATACTTGGCAATAAAATAAAAAATTACCACTTGTAAAGTTTAACTATAATATGATTTCTACCATGTGACATCCCTAGTAGAGTATATCCAAAGTTGTGCCAATCTATCACAAACCCACATCGTCGAAGCCAACATGATAGTTTGACAGCAGCTAAAGTTGGTACAGATGGTGGATTCTGCAAACACAAAAGATAAATAAATTATGAATACCAATCAAAGCATATATAGCAAATCCCACATTGATTAATCTAACAGGCAAGCATAAATTATAAGAAAATTTAAATATATTATTAATTAATACTGAACAAGTATAAAATATTTACAAGGTGTTAGATATGTAAATACACTAGAATTGGCTGATATGTATGTAAACGCCCCAAAAAATTAAGATGCTGGTATTATCCTATGTAAATGACATAATTCATTCAATTTTAGGATACAGTTGCATGCATCCTTAAACCTTAAGAGCAGAATTGTGAAAATTACACCAACAAAAAGCTTGAACAAAAAATGCCGTACCTGTACCAGGAAAGCATCTGGACGAGGAATCTTGAAAAGAAACCATACTAAAATAAAGAACTGTATGGCTGCCTTGGTTAACACTGCAAGTGCTTTTGATATCTTGGATAGACCCTCTAAGCTTACAGATGCCTGAAAAACAAGAACTGTGTCACTAATATAAATTTGAAAATGGCCTTACAATTTTTACAACAAATAAACACTACAGGGAAAATATAATTTTTGAATAGATACCATCTCATGGATGCGGATATTCTGGTTCTTTATAACATCCATGTGAGATTCGCTACCTAGCAATTCATAAAAACAGAAAAGAAAAAAAAATAAGCATAAAATAGTTCATGAGAAAGGGGTTTCTCGATAGAAATTTAGGTTTTTTGAAGGAAAAAAAAAAGCTGAATTACATTGAATACAAGTTATACATGTTGGCATGCAACCATGCGCAGTGTCCAAATCAAACTAATAGAGTGGTGACTTGAGTATCATTGACAATCAGTTAAGTCCAAAAGAAATCATTCTCCAAGAAAAAATAGTAAAAAACATGTACAATTTCATATCTTACCTCCATTAGCAACAATATCCACCTCAAACTTTGCCTGCAAAACCAATTGCATAGAGCATCAATAGAATTGACGTAATAGAAAACTATATGAGTAAATCAATAGACGTTACGAATTTAGTAAGGTTAAATACTAAACATGATATATATATATACATATATATATATATATATATACATATATATATATATATATAAAATTATAATTATATTTATATGTATATATTTGTATGTATGAATGTATGTATGTGTGTGTGTAGACTTCTGCTATTAAACCGTGCTTTATATTTTTTTTACTCCATCTGAGTTGTACTTAGTTTTGAAAGCCCACTTTCTGTCCTAGAGGTTTTAGTTGCGTGATAGAGGAACTAATATAGAAATGCCTAGTTCTTGTAACGATTGAAACGCTTGTGACATGGTGGTGCACCAGTGAGATTGGCAGGCAACAACAGAATAGTTGGTGAGATCTCAGGAAATGGTGTATGCCAGACTTCGAATCCATTTGGGCTTAAGGTGACCATTTTTTAATCTAGTAATCGTGAGATGATCTACTGTGGTGGTGAATTGAGAGACGCAGGTTGCTATGGTGGTAGTAGGTGGGTTACAAAATTGTAGAGAGTGGGGACCAATGTTTGGTAGTGTCTGTGTTGGCAAGGAAATTTGGGAAATAGTGGGGAAATGAGAGTGATGTTTAGTGATGGAAGTGTTCTAAGGTTGATGAAAGTGTAGGAAGGAAATGCTACTTCATTGATTAATATGTGGCATAGCCAAGGAATTTGCAATTAGTTGATCAAGGAGAAAGCTTATCCAGTGAGCATAGGCAGAATCATTGGAAGCACTGGGAGCCAAATATTTTGAGTACATGGGAGAAAGTTCTTGTAGACAACAAAAATGGAGATAATTTGTTGGTTGTTCATGAGGTGAGTAGGTTCATAAGATAAGTGATGATTAATAGAGCATCAATCTAAAAATGACGAGGGAGAATGATTATATAGAAATGAGGAGATGGTGTTCGCACTCACTCATTTTTTTATGGAATGTACGAGCAACTATATTAATGCTATATGCCCCAATTGAAAAGAAGTTTCTGAAATCGGCAATTAATGTAATCGCTTCCAGTGTCAGTGCAGAGGGTTTTAATAGAGCTGTTATATTTCTTCCATGTTCTTAAATGAGAAACTAAGGAAAAGTATCCAATTTAGAGTGAAAGAAGAAGGTTGGGGAAGCTCCTCGTACATATGAGCGAAGAAGTCCTAATGGTTTTTAAAAATGAAAGATAGACGCATAAAATGAAAGTTTGTAACTCTAAAAAAATGACAAATACATGGATGACTAGGATTGTTGAAAATTATAGTTGGTGTATGTTTGAATGGCAAGGAGATAGCGTCTGATGAGGAATGCCAAAGCCTACTATGCCATAAATTCAGATACAATTAAGTGAGACAAGGTTGTAAAGCTGGGATTGGGGTAGCATACAAGCCTTTTTGACAGGAACCACTTATAAGAAGCTGATCGGTTTTCAAGTTTTTTATGTAATAGCCGCCAGAAACAAAGAAACGGAACAAGAGTTATCATTAGTTAGGAATTGGACAAATAAAAGATTTTTGGAATGTTAGACAGCAAAAGAATATTATAGAGGAAATGAATACTACTAGATGTGGTAAAGAGAAATGACCCATGGTGAAGATAAGGAAGCATTATTCATTTCCAATGATAACTTAATGTGAAGCTTGATATGCCTTAGTTTGTTGAGGGTGTGGTAGGTCTGATGTAACATGAAGATGGCGATATCAACTGTGAGTTTTTGTTGCCTCAGTGGCCAAAGAGTGAGGCTTGGATAGGTTTGAATGCGCAGGGTTGACTCTTGCCACCAGTAGTAAAGTAACCACAACCTTACCCTCTAGATGCAGGGAAAGTTATAGGTGGATTCATGATATGTAGCGATTGGAACTTGGTCGGCTTCAATGATGAGGTTGGTTTATTAGCTAGAAGAAGAGAATAAAGATAGTTGAGGGAGGGAGATTGAAAGTTGGTTCAGATTGTAGTTTTGAATGCTTAGTAGGATGACGATAATCCATCTATTGTATAGAGAAATAATATGTTCGGGGTCGAGATGTGAGCTATTAGCAACAATAGAGTCAACAATTGTTTCATTGTTTGATCTTTTATGATATTTCGTTCTTCAGCTAAATGATGTAGAAGCAGTTGGTAAATTGCAGTATCCACTCAATGGTAGTCCAAATCTTAACACGGGTATATAAAGTGAGGAAATACAAGAGAAGATGAGAGATACCGAGTAAAGGGCTGCAGCAATATTTTGGTTGATTGACACCATATGTTGTAGTGAGGGCTGGGGCAAATAAAGCTATCATCTTGGATTAGTGGTTTTGCTGGACAAGAAACGGAGCCATACAAGCATCATCAAAACTATTTTACTCTGAAATTTTTTAGAACTCAAGACCTTCATATTGGATGATTTTTTAGAGTGACTGAAAAGTCGATGGCATTCTTGATGTCTAACATCAAGAACTTGATTTGAAGAAGAATGTGGATGTCATCTCAGGGAGGATTGTTTGTCCCTAAAGACCTTCATATTGGATGAAGGGTTCATGGCTCAGAGAGCGGTAGGCCAAGTAGTTTGATAAAAGAAAAGGGCAGCTAGAGCAAGGTAGGCACCATATTGCTTGGATACTATAAAATAAATATTTGAAACATAATGAAATAAGTAGGGGAAACAGAAAAAAAGACCAAAAAGAAGAGAGGAATTTTTGTACTCCATAATTTCCAATTTTTTATATGCTCCGGAGCAGAAATCAGCGAGCAAATAACCACGAAACAGCAAGAGATAGACGACAAACTCAAAAGAGGGCTGCTCTTAACAAACAAACAAAAGCAAAAAAGCAAAATACAAAAGTGATCAACTTTTCGAGAGGTAGATCGGCTCTCCCACACCGCTAGGCATCACTATGAACACCAAAAAAGAAGCAAAAACCAGCAGCCAACAAAAACCAAGAATAAAAAAGAACAAACCCTAGGCCCTCCCCTTAACAAAATCTTCCCACATCATTTCAAATTTCCCCCCCAACTTTTCCTCCAAATTCCTTTAATTTCTCCTCGCGTATGTGATTAGGGCCTTCGTGGACCCCACCTTCTCCCTGCCTTCTTCGGCCACAACAAATTGCTGCTCCCCTCCACACGAGAAAGAGCGGCCCAATTCCTGTGCAGGCGAGCCACTTGAAGGGATCTCGACTGGTCTAGGAGGGACCGGTCGACTCTCATGCTTAACATTACTCCCCTCCCAAAGAAGTACCTTGTCCTCAAGGTGGAAGGATGGAAACTGCTTGTTGATCATCTCGTAAGTCTCTCACTTTGCCTCATAGTCTGACAATCATTTCCACTTAACCAATACCTCCTTTGCTCCCCATACTTCTCGGCGCACTCCTTTGATCTCTAGCCGCTCCATAATCACCTCCAAGTCTTTCGTCAGCTTCGGCTGTAGTGTAGACAAATGTGTATGATCTCCAATCGCACATCTCAGCTATGATACATGGAAGACCGGGTGTAGTGCGGACGATGGTAGTAAACTTAAATGGTAGGTCACTGCCCCGATGTGTGCCATCACCTCGTAAGGTTCAAAGTATCTCGGCGAAAGTTTCTCGCTCCTCCTAGCCAGTGTCTTCTGTCGGTAGGGCCTCAGCTTCAAGTAAATCATGTCCCCTGGTTCAATTTGCACGTCTCTCCTGTATTCATCCATTTTTTTCTTCATGATTTTTTGAGCCATTAGAAGATGTCCCTTGAGTTCTACTAGTATCTTGTGCCTCTCCTCCAGGTACTAATTGAAGTTAGATATCGGTGTAGCATTATGCCCATAATGTATCTAGTGAGGTGGACCCAGCTCATACAATATCTTGAAAGGAGTGGTCTGTGCTGCGGTGTAGTACGTAGTATACCAATATTCGACCCACACAATCTACTTGACCCATTGTTTCGGCATATATCTGATACAAAACAACGTAGATATGTTTCCACACTCCTATTGCCACCTCCATCTATCTATCAGTTCGGGGATGATATGCGGAGCTCCTCTTAAGAACTGTCCCTTGCAACTTGAATAGCTCTTTCCAGAAGTGACTGAGGAACACCTTATCCCTATAGGAAACAATCGATTCTGGTACTCCGTGCAAACGTACCACTTCTCAGATAAACACCGATGCAACTAGACCGCGATGTAGGGATATCGTAAGGGAATGAAATGTGCATACTTGGGCGATCCACCACCACTATGATCATCGTGAATCTTTTAACTGTCGCAACCCCTCGATAAAATCCATCGTCACTTCTCCCCAAACCTTCCCCGATAATACTAATGGTTATAGTAACCCTCCTGGTGTTATGGTCAAGTAATTGTTTCACTGACATACATTGCATTTTGCCACAATTTCGTCGACGTCTCAGTGCATTCCCACTCAATAAAGTTTTGTTGTCAGACGACTGTAGGTCTTCTACACCCTTGAGTGTCCCTCGATCGCACTACCATGAAACTCTTGCAATAATCTGGAAATATACTCCGACATCTTGGGTATCACGAATTGCCCCTGGTGGAGCAGCTGGTGCTCCCTCAATGCATATCTTGGATGATTGTTCAGCTCCTGTAGTAACTCGACCCTTATCTTCCTTAGCTCATCTCGTTCGCTCTACTGTCTCAAGGCTTCTCAATCTAAAACCAAGGGAACCAATATGAGCGTCAATTGGGGTTCTTCCACCTTTCTCGACAAAGCATCAACTGCTTTGCTCTCCAATCCTGAATGATACTGAATCTCGAAATCATACCCCAATAGCTTGGATAGCCACATCTGATGCTCCTCATCCACCATCCACTGCTCCAAATAATACTTTAAACACCTTTGATCTGTCCTGACCAAGAAATATCGTCCCAACAGGTAGAGCCGCCACTTCTGAATCGCCAAGACGATCGCCATCAATTCTCATTCATATACTGACTTTAGCCTTGCTCTAAGCGTAAGAAGCTAATTGAAGTAAGCAATCAACCGTTGATCCTACATAAGCACTGCTCTCAACCCGTACTCTGATGCATCCATTTCCACCACAAATGGTTTACTGAAATCTAGAAGTGTCGATACCAAGACGATAGTCATGACCCTCTTCAGATGTTTAAATGTCTGTATTGTTGATTCCCCCATCCTCTTACGAACTTCCGGTAGTAGCCAATGAGACCCATAAATCCTCTCAACTCCTTCAAACTCCTTGGTAAAGGGGGCCAATCAACCATAACCTCGATCTTGGACTAATCCACCGCTACCCCCATTTTGGTCACCACATGTCCTAGGTACTCCACCTGCAACTGTGCAAAAGAGCACTTTTTGAAGTTGACATACAATTGGTGCTCCATTTGTTAGAAACGGTAGAACCCGATCCACTATGCTTGGGCGGTTACTTTGCTTTAGAGAGTCACACCTCTTCACAAATAACCACTCCCTCCTTCCTCTTTTGTGAAGTGAAGCAAGCATCTCTTCAAGCATCTCTTCGCTTCCTCCTGTTCGTGATAAAAGTTTTGGATGACTCTCCTTAGGTTTAGTAGTCACGCTTAGTTCTTCTCTTCAGTTTCCTTGAGTTTAGTAGTCTCTTCGCTCCCTCCTGTTTGATTTATATATATACCACATCAACTGGTATATCTAGATCTCGCAACATCAACAACTGATATCAGTGCGTGTTTTCAGATCTGAGAAAGAATGATGGCTGCAGATGAAGTGAAGGTTTCAATGATCGAGAAGTTTGATGACACAAATTTTGATTATTGTAGAATGCAGATAGATGATTATTTTTATGGGAAGAAACTTCATCTTCCGTTATTGGAGAAAAAACCTGAAAGAATGGATGAGACAGAATGGAATTTGTTGGATCGACAAGTTCTGAGGGTTGGATGAGACAATGGAATTTGTTGGATCGACAAGTTCTGAGGGTTATTCGATTGACCCTATTGAGGTCTGTTGCACACATCGTCGTCAAGAAAATGATGACTGCAGATCTCATTGTAGCCTTAGCAGGTATGTATGAAAAGTTATCGGCAAATAACAAGATGCACTTGGTGAAGAAGTTATTGAACTTGAAGATGGCGGAAGGTGTTTTTGTAGCTTAACACCTAAATGATTTCAATGCTATCACAAATCAATTGTCGTCTGTGAAAATTGATTTTGAAAATTGATCTGTGAAAATTGATTTTGATGATGAGATATGTGCATTGATCTTGTCGGTTTTATTGCCAGATAGTTGGGAAGTCATGAGGATAGCAATTAACAGTTTTGCAGGTAAATCTAAACTGAAATACGATGATATTCGTGATTTGTTTTTTGCTGAGGAAGTTCGCAGGAAAGATTTTGGTAATGTCTCAGATTCGAGTTCGACACTGAATGTTGATTTCAGAGAGAGATGACATGACAGGAACTCAAGTATAAGGAGATCAAAATAAAAGTTTAGTAAGCAGACAACCTGTTGGAATTGTGGCAAGGCTGGCCACATAAAGAAGAACTGCAGGAATCCTAAGAAGATGAAGAATGATAGCGCAAATGTGGTATTTGAAGAAACACATGATGCACTATTGTTGAGAGTTCATAGTTATGTTGAAGACTTGATATTGAATTCAGTGGTTTTGAATGTGGTAGGAAATCTATCAGAGACCACAGTGCAAGACAATGATGGAAGTGAAGAGGAAAGTGAGTCCGCGACACCCATTCTTATTATTCCACAGACAGATTTTGAAGAACCACAAAGCTATGAAGAAATCTTGCGAGATGAAAGTTCGAGCAAGTGGGAGTTGACAGAACTTTCACCAGGAAAGAAGACATTGCACAACAAGTGAGTGTACCAGGTGAAGACTGAGTGTGATGTCAGTAAGAGGTATAAGATTAGACTTGTTGAAAAAGACTTTCAGCAGAGGCAGGATGTTGCCCATGCAATGAGAGTTGTAAGAAGAGACAAGAGTGACCCAGGAAACAGCTTGGAGGTGCAAAGCTATGTGGAGCCTACTGATATGTTGACTGACGGTGTTACTCTTGAGAAACTGAAGTTGTGCACAGCTTCAGTTGGTCTTCTGAAGCGAAGACCGATGCTTTGAGTTACAGAGGTGAAGGATTCAAGGTGGAGGATTCACAGTAGAGGATTCAAGTTAGAGGATACATGTTGAAGAAAAAGGCGACACCGCCAGTGGAGGATATCAGTTTGAGGAAGGAGATGTAGCAGTCTGTGTACCAGTCTCCAAGTGGGGGAATTGTTAGAAACGGTGGAGCCCGGTTCACTATGCTTGAGCGGTTACTTTGCTTTGGAGAGTCACACTTCTTCACATATAATCACTCATGTCTTCCTCTTTTGTGAAGTGAAGCATCTCTTCGCTCCCTCATGTTCGTGATAAAAGCTTCGGATGACTCTCCTTGGATTTAGTGGTCACGCTTTGAGTTCTTCTTCAGTTTCCTCAGGATAGAGGAAGGTTTCCTCAGGGCAGAGGAAGAGAAGTGCAAGGAGGAGCGGTTCCTTGCAGCAAAAGGAAGAAGAAGAAGAAGAAGAAGATTGTTCTCCCTCGGCTTCTTCTTGGTGGCTTGTGACAAAATTGAAATTGAGTTTATTTCTCTTGTAAGTTTGTCTTCTTCGGTGTATCTCGGTGTAGAGTTTTCTTCGATATATCTCGATATAGAGAGAGAAGAACAGGGAGAGCAACGAAGAGTGAGAGATTCCTCTTATAAGTCGAGGTGATCGACTGGTGTAAATTCCTCAAATAGTAAAATCCTCTGCAACTCCGTGGAAGTAAACAATTTGTCGAACCACGTAAATCTGTGTGTTCCGATGTGTTGTTCTTTTCTGGTGTGATTTTTCTCATTCTATTTTTCACTTCGTCGATCGTTCTCCTGTTTGATTTATATATATACCACATCAACTGGTATATCTAGATCTCACAATAACAACACCCTTATTGTCTCCAGGACTGCCCTTAGGTGCCCCACATGCTCTATCTATATACGACTGTAGACCAAAATGTCATCAAAGAGAGCCGAGAAAATTTTTTGAAGATAATCTCAAAAACCCTATTCATTAGAGACTGAAATGTCGTTGGTGCGTTGGTGAGGACAAGCGACATCATTAAAAAATCATAATGTCCTTCATATGTCCTGAAAGTTATCTTATGCAAATCTCTGAATTCATCATGATCTGGTGGTATCCCGACTTATGATCAATTTTTGAGAAAATAACTGTCACATAAAACTCATCCAGCAACTCATCAATCACAGGAATAGAAAACTTATCCAACACCGTTTCCTTGTTCAAAGCCCGCTAGTCCACACAGAATCTTTAGCTACCATCTTTTTCTTCACCAACCAGATGAGATTGAAAAAAGGGCTCACACTAGGCCTGATAATCCCACCCGTGAGCATATCTCAGAGCAACTTCTCTATCTCATCCTTTTGAATCTGAGAGTGCCTGTATGGTATGATGTTGATGGGGGGAAACACCCTCCTTCAAGGTAATAGCGTGCTCGTGCTCCCTTGGCGGAGGTAACCCGCTTGGTTGTTGAAAGACATTTGTAAACTATTGCAGGAGCTGTTGTACCCCTTCAGAAAACTCTGTCAACTCTGAATCTCGAATCTCCTCAATGCTCTGCAACTCCACCAACTAGCCAGTCCTGCTCCCCTTATTGACTTGACCATGATTTTGAGCGACACCATAGTTTTGCATAAACTAGCATCTCCTCTAAGCATCACCTTCCTACCCTCCACTTAGAACTCCATCGTTAGGGACTTCAAATCCACCTTCATCTCCCACGACGTTCACGGCCAATTCATCCCCAAAATCACATCTGTGTTGCCTCAATCTAAGTGAAGGAAATCCTCCACTTGTAAGCCATGTAGTGTCAGAACCACTCCCTTGCAAATTCCCTAACTTTTCTCCACTTTCCTTATCCCCATCACAACGTTGAAGCTCTCTATAGTTACTAGCTCCTACCCTAGCTTCTCTACAACCTAATTTCAGATAAAGTTATATGTGACTCAGCTATCAACCAACACCACAATTAGCAGTTCCCCGATCCACCCCCTCACCTTCATAGTGTGATTTGGAGTAAATCTCATCACCGAATTGAGTGACACCTCTGTCACATCCAAATGCAGATGCTCCTTCTCCATCGCCACCTCCTCTGATTCCTCACTCTCTATATCCTCCTCCTGAACTAATAGAATTTGAAGGGCAAGTTCTTTGCAACTTATCAAAGTGGTAACACTCATTTTGCTCTTTTATCTTGTATTTCGACATCTGTAAGGCGCTTGAAATTACCCCCAGAAGATGTTCTTGTATTCTTCTCCTTCGACGTCTCTCTCTAAAATGACATCGTATGGGTCCTCGGTGTCGTAGCAGTCAAGTGGCCCTTGTAGAATCCTCGAGTGTTGCCACCTTTGCTGGTCTTTTTCATCTGTTTTTTATCCTCCATCATCTGAGCAAGTTTCATCATTTCCCTCAATCCACGCGGTCTCAAGTATCGGATGGCTGCTCAGATGTCGAGGTTTAGAACTTTCGAGAAGTTCCCTTCCAGTCCTGCAACAGAAATACCACTCAACTTTCCTGACAAGAGCTATAACTTCTCCCGATATTCCACAATCTCCTCCTCCTGAGTCAGAGCATAGAATTTCTTATGAAGGTTTCCTTCTCAAATGGCTCAGAAACGCTCCAACAAGCAATCCTTAAACATCTCTCATAAGTGCATCAGATACCTAGCCTCCATCCACTAAAAACACGCTAAAGCCTTCCCCTCTAAGGATAATCCCGCTGTTATGAGCTTCTCTTTCTCAGTTAACCCATTGATTGCAAAGTACCATTCCACTCGATACACCCACCCATATGCATCCTCACCTTCAAAGATTGACATCTTCAGTTTTCTGACTCTTGCATTTCCACCCCAACCTCCCCTTCCTCCAATATTTCTCCCCTTGTATCTAGGGTGAAACTCCCTCCTCCGCTCATAGGCATTCCCAACCCTCGATTCCCTCCTTCCTCCATCATACTGTTCCATGCCCCTTATATCATCTATCCTCCAACTTTCGACCCATCCCCCTCCGTCGGAAGTCTCCACTCCCCCTCTCAGACTCTTAGGAGATGCTCATATTGGTAGATGATGTCTCCCTCAATGCCTTCTTGTTCGATCTCCTTTCCTTTTGACCGGGCCAAGAATTCTTTGATCAACCATTGGTTAGGGTTTGCAACTAGTGCGGCCGACACGACCTTGGATTGCATCTTTATGAGCTTTTTCATCATCTCCCACATTTCTCCTATACTCTCAAATCCCTCCTCCAGTTGACTTTCAATGGAAGAAAACATGTCCTCCATGGTGACGAACTTTTCCTCCATTCCCGATTTGATTTGTCCTACCTCTCTTTTTAGCACATCCACTTTCTTTGCAGTCATCTCACCACGATCTATGCTCTATACCAATTTGATACGCTCCGGAGCAGAAATTAGCAAGCAAACAACCATGAATCGGCAAGAGATAGACGACAAACTCAAAAGAGGGCTGCTCTTAACAAGCAAATAAAAGCAACCAAGAAAGATACAAGGGTGATCTAATTTTTGAGAGGTAGATCGGCTCTCTCACACCGTTATGTTTTGCTAGGAACACCACAAAAGAAACAAAAACCAGCATAAAAAGAACAAACCTTAAGTCCTCCCTTTAATAGAATCCTCTCCCAACATTTCAAAGTTTTGCCCCCAACATTCCCTTCCAATTCCTTCAATTTCTCCTCCTTGCATATGTGATTAGGGCCCCCGTGGACCCCATCTTCTTCCAGGCTTCTTAGGCCATAGCAAATTGCCGCTTCCCTCCTCCACGCAAGAAAAACCGGTCTGATCCCTGTGTAGTTGGGCCACTTGAAGGGATCTCAACCGGTCCAGGAGGGGCCAGTCAACTCTCGAGCGTAATAGTTTTACGGTAGGAGTTAATTTCATATTAAGCCATAGAATTAATATTGGTACAAGTACTAGAGACCACTTCACATAGATAATCAAAAATGACTAGGGAGGTTTTAGGTAAAGAGCAGAGCTAGAGATGATAAAGACTGAGCTGCACCTTTCTGCAATATCGGTGATAGAAAATGCATTATGATCAATAATTAATAAGTGAAGCAAATCAAATGATACTACTAATTGGCAAGAAAATCTGAGAATAAGAAACGAGTAAAGAAAGGCCGTCAATTGAACAATACAAAAAACTAAAAAGGGTCAAAATTCCTGAAGACCTGTTTTAACTATATTTTTAAAAGTTTTAGTTTGCGAAGACGATGGATTGTTATGTTAACGTTTATGACTGTATAGGTGAAAGAAAACTAAAGATGATAACAATAGCATCAGATTCACAAAAAGATAAAATTTTAACAATAATCATAATAAAACTCTGCATGTTATAAAACTCAATTCAAAATGAAATTAAAACCACCCCTCCCTGATACATATTACTCGAGCATTTCGTCCCATAGGGCAGCCAAAATAACTAAGGAAATCAAAAGACGCCTTTGAAAAGAAAAAAAAAATGATCTAAGGTAATTCTAAAGGAATTTATTGAAGAAAAAAAAAAGAGTATCAAACCTTATGCAGTGACAAAGCGATCAATCAATCCTAGCAGCTATAAGATGACATACAGATCTAAATTGAAATTGGAAAGAATAATGAAACTAACTAAAGAGAAATAGAACTTTACTTGGCTGGCAAGTGAAAGGGCGTGGTATTGCATTCGAGGACTACGACCAATGTCACCAAGAACCACAATAGCAACTCTAGGTTTCTTCTCCATCAGTCCCTGGTCAAAAACTTAACTAAACTAGTTAAAATAGTTGGTAGATTAGTCAAAGATACAATTAATACAAACGTATGGAAAGGGATAAAAAACCTACAGTGCTCGCCCAGTTAATTAACCAGTTAGTAGTTCAACCATCAAAATCCACAAATAAGTTTAGGGCTTCTCTTGGATTGAGAATTAAAAAATAAGAATGAAATGGAAATCGTAAAAGAATTGTATTGAAATTAGCTTTATCTCTGTTTGGTGGAGGAGAAATTGAGTAAGACATTTCTTCTTTGGTTGATGAGATATTGAATTTTTATTTATTGTGAAAGAAAATCGTGAATAACTATAAAAAATTTTCTCGGGTAAAAAATTGTCAATGAACAAAAAATATTTATTCACATCTCTAGGCAGATCCAACTACCAATTAATCACATTGGAACCAAACGCTGAATATAAATTTGTGAAATAAAATGCATTGCATTCCTTTCAATTCCATCAAACCAAATAAATGCTTGAGGTTATGTTTCTGCACTATGCCATATCCAACTAAAAGAACCTAAATCCCGTTCAAATGATCACATGTGACAAGGCGAAGGAACAAAAGATGTAGAAAATTGTGTTACTGAATTCCGGGGCAGTGAGGTGGGTTATTTGAGGGATAGGGATTTGAGAAGAAAAGAATAGTTTAAAAGCCCTTTTTTTATTACACTATTCATCTTGATAGAAATTCAAAGCTCCACCATAGGAACTAAATATACACAATTTGAAAAAATGTTTCGACTTGAATTGACCTCTTAGGGGATATTTTTAATTACTCTGTTCATCTCAAAAGAGATTCAAACCTTCACCATAGGCAATAATCAAATGCAAATTGAGAAAATGTTTTATGTCGCACTGAATTCTTAATACACATATAATGAACAAGACAAACATATAAATGAGTGACCCATTATAGAGTGACTCACTTAACCTCAATAAATACACAAATAACCAATAAATACACAAATAACATTCTATCTAAAAAATAATAACATAGAAAAGGGTGGATACAAAGCTTAAAAGTAGTGCCAAGCTTAAGAATATAATTCATCAACAAAGCATATCTAATATGCAGAATAACGTAATCACGCACGCTATCTATAAAGCAAGCATAAGAAATATGAAGAGTAACAATTAATAATGTCATTCAAAAATAAGGGTGTCAATAAATGACCCGACTTGATAGCCCAATCACCCAACTAAAAAAATCAAAGTTTGAATTAACCCGATAACTATTCAAACCCAACTAAAAAAAATCAAAGTTTGAATTAACCCGATAACTATTTGAGTCAAGTTCAAGTCTAAATCATAGACCCAGATAGTATTTCAGCGGGCTTCGGGTTGACCCAAGATCAACCTAAGAATGAATTGATTATCATTTGGGTTCAGGTTGGGCAGGCTTTGGCAATTAATTTGAGTTAAACAGATCATAATTAGATTAATTGGATAAATGTAAACAGAAAATTTATATGATTCATAATAAATGGGTTATAGATGGGTCGGGTTCGGGTAGATGGTTTTAGGTTGAGTAAGGATTAGATCAAATACTTTGACCAATATAATAAATGGATCGAGTTTGTGTCAAATATATTCGATTTAGATCAACTTCAAGTCAGATCAGCACCTATCTCATCAACTCGAATTGAAAAGCCTAATTAAGAAGCAACAAAACATGTACCTGTGGGATGCATGCAGCCATGGTAAAAATGCCAAGGTAGAGTAATGACTAATCCATGTCATGATAACATTTTAATATACTATGTTAGTGAAATGTATTAGATGACGTGGTAACAAACAGACCACTCAGAGAACCTGTTACTGTTAGTATGAGCCCATCAACCATCCTACCAAACAATTGCAATCATGCTCATCAACTAGCATATTAATAAACATACAAGACATAGATATCAACTATGCATATCATTTGGGATAATATCTTATTAATGAAAACATCAATGGCATTTTATCAAGAATGGAAAACATCAACAATGATTATGTTTTGAACATGGTTACCGATAGATTCTATATATTTGAATTATGTATGGGCAATATGAAAATCAAGAGTAATATAAAAGTATTCTACTAAAAGGTAAGAAAAAAAATTGGTAAGGGGAAATACTAATGTAATTCAAATAGATAGAAAACATATACCGATAATAATTTATAATTTCAAATGCCATAAGCCAAGCGCTGCAACCTGTTACAAATAGAATTAGTTTTAGGAGCTATTTATTACACTTTCAGCATTATAAGATGAGTCCCAAGGAACGCTAAATTTTGCAAAATAAATTTGATGACCACTTCAAGGAATAGCTCCTTCAGCATAGTTTGAGTCCATGTGTAACGCGTGTTGATCTCAAATAAATAAATAAATAATAAATAAATAAATAAATGATGAATGTGTATTAATTAATAGTCATGGTGAGCCAAAGCGTTGCTACGATCCTGTGACTCGAGCACAAGCGAAGGAAGTGATCGCATGAACTGTCTTGCGTGGGACCTCATGATCCCGTGATACCACTACATGTTATCCATGAGATTTCATGATTCCCAAGATCGCGCAAGTTCCCGAATGGGAAAACTTGTATACAGCGATCGCGGGAGGCCCGCTACATCCGGGTTCCATCCTTTTACCTACTTTTAGCTGATTTCTTTCCTTTCTAATTTGTTTCATAGTTCTCTATTTCTAATTAGCTTTTTTTTCTATGAGAAAACTATTTATATCTAATCATTTCCTATTTTTTAGGGCTTTTGCTTTGCTTGATATTATGGAGAATGTAAATTTTGATTTCCTCCTTTAAGAGTGTTGTATCATTTTCTTTTTGCAACTGGAATGTCTTTATCTTATTTAAAAATATGTGGAGAACATCCTCACTGCTCATATCTCATCATTTTGTAATTCTTTTGTCTTCAGCTTGGACAAACGCCAAATGATACCTATCCTCATCCAAATGTCGTAGACCTCGCAAAGTTTCATCCCCTTATTAATTTTTCCCCACCTCCCCACAAAACCTGCTTCCAAAACACTTTCTAAGCCTTGGAACAATATCATCTAGTGTCAGAGCTTGAAAACCCCTAAATTTTGAGGGATTTGTCATTCTTACACCTAAACCAAGAATCGATGCAACCTAACCTAGCACCCCCACCGAAAAAAAATTTCGCCGCACATCCCTAAACCACAACTTTTTTTTCTTTGAAACTTCCATAGGAATAAAAGAACCTCATACCACCGAGGAGAACCCCTCAACAAGGTGTGCAAAAACTAGCTAGGGAGGATATGCAGAGGGAAATCTTCTAACTACAATAATGATTTACCTCCTTTGAGAGGACATAAATCAATAAAGTCACTCATAGCCACAAAGGCGACTCGCCGGATCAAGAGGAGAAAGTGAATCCCTTGCCCCCAAAAGCTTCAAGTGATGAACAATCGATGTTGCGTGGATTTAGTATTGAATATTAGAGGAGATGCCAAAATACTGGAGTAAAGATCGACTTATCTGATTTTGAAGGTCGCATGGATCGAACGAATGCATCGATTACTCTAGACAGTCGAATGAGTTTTTCAATACAACGATGTCCCACCTAACAGAAAGGTCAAATTGGTCGTTGTCGGTCGTTAAATTTGGGAAAAAGGTATTTGATTTAATATAATATATATAATTTTGAAATGTAAGTGTTTAATTTTGAAAATACGAGACCGAACTGATCTCATATAGACGATAGTTTAAATAAATGAGCACAACACTACAAGTGACATATTTATCCCGAGAAATAAACATATCACTATCCGTCAGGCTCGATTAAATAAACTAAAGAATTTATGACATCCGTTTTAGTCTACGAACCTTTATGTTGACCAACAAATTCTCTTATCTAATATTAAGAATTAGATAGAGTTTATCTTATTTGGTCCTTAAACCTCCATATAGAGGCAAACGTCTATAGTTAATTACCTCTTAAATGACTGAAATCACTTAAGAGCACTCTAGATGATGATCAAAAGTATCTATCTTCATGAATTCAAAGTTTGAGGTTTTCAAGGTTAGATATAGAAAATTCAAGTGAGAAAGAGACCAAATGGGAACACTTATTATGGAGTCAAGGGAAAGAAAAGTAGGGGATGTTATGGATTCTGAGGTGGACCTCAGTGACTTCCCAAATTATCTTATTGTTTGTTTTCAATTTCGAGCAGATATTATTTGATGTTTTATCATGCCAATTTTATTATTTTGAACTTATATTTGCGTGACACGGTCATACAAATCACCTGGAAGATATGAGGGTTTATGTCATATAGGACGGCAACCTCGGAACCTAAAGCGAGTTAGGGCTTCAATTGCACAACATGACTGTGCAAAGGCCTAAAAGATAAAGTGAGAATTTATGTCGCGCTATGCAAACTACCTCAAAGTCCTATGGCTTGTTATTTAATTTTAAGAAAAAGTTTGTTGTTGCAGATTTGTTTGCTCTCCAAGTTGTCCTAGTCGAGATGCCCACGGTGTTAGCTCCAAGCTTCACGTCGTAGCATTCCAAGTTTAGTTTATGCTTAAATGTACATGCAATTGTTGAGTCGGTGATCAGCTACTGGGTACCTCCTATAAAATCATACTACTGGCCTCCTATTCTAAGGGTATAATGCATAAAAACAAACAGTAACAGGTGCAGAAAAAGAAAAGCAGTAGTAGAGAAAAAATTGTAAATGTACAGTAAAGAGCATTAAAATACGCAAGTAAAGAAAGTAAAACACTATAAATGTCAAACAAATCTGTATACCTGAAGAGGTTGCTGCTCCTGTAAATGTGGTCGATGTCGTAGGTACGAGTATAGTAAAAGAATTTAAGAGACGTACAAACATGACATTTATATAAGCATGAGCAGCAAAAAGAAACACCATCTGGAAAAACTCGAGAAAAGCGACAAATGACTCACGGTAACTCGAAGAAAGTCATCGAAAACACGAGCAAAAACTGAAGAAATACTACGAGTGTTTTACCAAATTTCAATAAAACCGTAAGTAGCACACGAAGAATCCGAAAAAGGAGAGAAAACCGTAAGCACTCGGGACAAGGTGAACTCAGAATCAGAACCTTGGGTCAAAATCAAGACCCTGGGGCCCTAACAAAATAATCAACACCATGTATGTGTGATCCAACACTAAGTAAAAGGTTATCGGCCTGACAATCACAAAAAAAGGTAATTCCTAACTAGTTCATATGACTGACCAGTGAAATTTTCAGAAAATATTAGACAATGATTTCATTTTTCAAAAGAAATTTTAATTTGTCATGCACTTTGAAAGATTTTTTTTTTAGTTGATTATGTGTATACATATATATATATCACTTAAAGAAATTTTCATACTTTAGAAAGTTAATGAGTCAGTCATATTGGTAGGCTAAAACTTCCCACTATCTGTAAAAGAAATGGGTAATTATTTACTAAGTATTAGAGGTGCGGTAGTGTCAATCTCTCATTCTCTCAAGGTCACTGAGTCAGGATTGTGCTAAAACTTCTCACGCATACATAGATGCCTTTTACATCATTGTCCCCTGAACACCAAAACCGACCTACTTACAATCTTGCTTGATGGTCCACATATAGCAAAAGACTATATGTGCGCACTTATGCTTCGTACATAAGTGTATAAATCCGACCAAGAAGCACGAAAAGAAAATAAAGAAAAATGAGGTGAGAAAGAAGAGGGATTAATCCATTTGAAATAGAAAAGTAATAAAGAATGAATCGGCCCTCAAAACCGCATTCAAAACCATTTCCAAAAATGATCCAAAAACTTTCCAAACTTTCATAAGTCGAAGCCGTTGAAATTTCATACTTTCTCAAAAAAAGAAACAACATTTTAACCCTCCCACAAGTGGCGTTCTCACTTTCCAAAATAGCAAACAAGGGCCCTCAAACATACATCAAACTATCCAAAATAGCACATATTTGAATCCCAAACAAACGAGCCAAAAGCCCTCCCCAAGGAAGGTAGTTCCAAAATTGCAGCCAATCGAGCCAAGAAAAAGCCCCCAAAACTGTGTTCAAATCAGCCATAAATCAGTCTCAAAACTATGTCCAAAACAGCCAATAATATGTCCCAAAATCACAGTCCAAACCTCCCCAAAATCAGGCCAAACCTCAGCCCATACCTCACCAAAACAGGGCAACCCGGCAGCCCAAATCAGCCCATGCAGGTAAATTATTCGATACATGAGAATTGAGTGGTATGTATGTAAAACTGCAGCTCACGTGTGAGACATGGGAGTGTATGAGAGCCGGATAATCTATGCAGGTATAGATACTTAAGCCTAGGCGTTGGATGCATAAATGCGTAGGAATTTTGTGGTATGAGTGTGGCTGAAAAGAAGGCATAAAAAAATTGCCGCCAAAGACAGTAAAATAAGATCACAAAAGATCTACAAACAGTGACTCTTATCAATAGAGCTACATATATAAACTCTTCCAGGTAAATACACACCCCTCATTGACGTTTGAAAAATACATGGAATAATAGGTTCGACCATGGGAGGTGCCAACTACGCAAGACCTGGTGGCATTTAGCTGTAAATCAACTCACCTTTCAAAAGTGAATAAGTGCCAATCGTTCGCATTTAATAAAATCCTCAACATCACTAAGTACGTAGTTTTATAATATAGAGCTCAAAATAGCCATTTAGAGAGCTGCACCTTTCCCACACCATAAAAAAAATTCATCTGTAGCAAACTATTTTCTCTTTCTTTTTTTTTCTTTTTTTAAAGGAGGTTTATATGCATACCACATAAACCATATGAATTCACATATCTAACACCCAAAATTTATTTCATCATTCTACTTGTACCGATACTAATAGAAATTGAGGGTTGCCTATGCAAATATAAAAGTTTGATTAAGACATTTGACTGCAAAAGAATTGTGTTGCATGTGTGTGAATACCCCTTAGCTAACAGAGAATAAAGCCCTTTTTAAAAAAATAAATAAATAAATAAATAAATATAAAATTGGAACGATATGCTCAGAACATAAATTCCCATGGACAAAACCTATAATGAAATCCCAAATATCTAATTCCTCTTCAACCCCAACTGTGCCAAACTCCCAAAACAGCAAATTCTTCAACGCCAAAAGTGTGTGTGTGTGTACACATATGTATATATATATATATATTCATCAACGCCAGGTATAGCAAAAATCCAAAATACACAACTCTTCGGCAGTATCAACTATACAGACACTTAGCATATCTGCTTTAAACACCAAAATTGTGAGCAACAGGCGATCCACAACTTTTCATTCTCGTGCACTTCCACTTTATTTAAGCACAAAGACTATTTGGTGGCATGATTTGAACAAGACATGTGTAAAAGAGGTCTTAGCCTAGATCCCCACAACTGTAATATATTTATATATTTAAACTCAAACCTTGATGTTTACACCTATAAAGCTTTGGCGCCACAAACCGCACACCCGACAGTGACACCGAGTAGGCTAGAGAGAGAAGAAGGCAAGCAACTATATATATATATGAACATTTAGGAGCAAATATGCTGACACACAAGATTTGTGTAGCAGATGCAAGGTTAAGAACCTCTTTGCAGGCCAAGCCGATCAAAATGGAGGGGAGACGGAAAGAATTATTACCTCCTGATGAGCAAGGAAATTAAGCACAAGAATCTATAGGTCAGAAAGGAAGCTTCCACGAATACCACAGCAAATGCACACAACCAGTGAAGATCCAGCCAACCCAGAATTTATTTTTTTTTTGGCAGCACCTCCCCTCTCTCCAGAATTTCAACAACCCCAAAACCCTCCCCAAGTGGAAGAAATATTCCCTCAGTACTACGCTTGTAAAGCTACGTGCGTAGACAATAAAATGTCGCTACTTGGAAAGCCCGACCCCGCCTATTAAAGCACGTAAAAATAATACAAAAAATAATTTCTGATAATGTGCGACCCGGCCCGACCCTAAACCCGGAAAATTTCCCGCCAGGATAAAAATTTTTCGCGCCTACTTACTGTTCTACTCGCAATTCTATTCACAAGTAGGTGGAAGAAATATTTCGCAGCTCCGTTTGCAGCTCTGCAGCTAGGGTTCTGATGGAGGTGTCTAGGAATGTTGAGATGTCGTTTGAGATGTCGAAGGAATTACACCCATCATTCAGCTTAAAATTTGAAGATCAAGTGATACAATCTTTTCTAGTTTTATGTTAGCTTAAAATTTAGGGTCTGTTACTGGTAAAATTTACGGTGTTCTTCTGTTATTATGGTGTTAAACTTGAGTTTTCTTGGTGTTATTCTTATGTTATTCTGGTGTTACTCTGGAATTACTCCAATGTTAGTCTTTGATTTAGTATTGTTACTGTGGTATAATAGTTGGCTTAGTCTAATATAAATGTTGGTGTTGAGGTAGTGTTATTGGGTGTTGTTCTACAGCGTTTTTTTTTTTTTGTATTATAATGGTGTTTTTTTTGTTATTATGGTTTTAGGTTTGTGGTTGTTTGGTGTTACGCTTGTGTTATTCAGATGTTACTCTGGTATTACTCCAATGTTACGTTGTTTATTACCTTCAATTTATTACTTTACTGTGTTATTATTGTTTAGTTCTGATGTTATCAATGTGTTATGAAGTCCTGAGGCAACACACGTTTGTGTTATTATGGTATTAGGCTTGTGGTTATTTGGTGTTATTCTTGTATTATTCTGGCATTACTTTGGTATTACTCCAATGTTAACTTTGATTTATTACTTTACTGTGTTATTATTGTGCTATGCTGATGTTATAATGGTATTATGCAGTCCTGTGAGTCAACACATGTTTGTAATGATCCAATTGCAGAAAAGTTTCTAAATAGCATTGTCCACAATAAGCAAGAAGCATATGAAAGTTATCGTGCCTATGCACATCACGTAGGATTCACTGTTCGGAAGGACCACACTACCTACTGGCCGAACTCCAAGAAAATCGAGATCAAAGATTATATTTGTGGAAAAGCTGGCTACAAGAAAGAGCCTAACAACACAGTTAAATTCAGAAAAGAAGACACGAGTACTGGCTGTAAGGCTTACAGCTGAAGTATCAGTGGAGAGTGAGACTAAATATTACGTATTAAGATTAAGATTGGATGATGAGGGGCAACTCTGAACTGTGTTAGTTGACAAAGTTACTTGTGAGGTTACATGTAGTTGCAAAAAATTTGAGATGATGGACTTGTTGTGCTTCCATGCACTATTTGTTCTCAGTGTCGCCAAAATAAAGGTGATTCCGGAGAAGTATTTCTTATTGCGGTGGTCTATCCATGCTAAACAGGACATGTATAACAGGTTTGGTTGCAGAGATCTAAAAGGCTCTGGGTTGAATAATGTTTCTTCAAGTTCCATTATATTCACGTCATGCTCCCAGAAATTTGCATATTAACTCATTAATAGAGCACGAGCAAATGAGTTAGTTGAAGAGTGTTTGTGGGAGACGTTTAAGAAATTATCTGGAGTAATTGAGGATACTCTAGCAGGGAGAACGATCGAAATCAAGAAAACAAAAAAAGAAGAAGCAACTTACAAATATAGAAGTCAATGTGAACGACCATGCTAAAAAGAGACCGAAAGGAGTATTTACATCTAGGTTGAAAGGATATCGGGAGAAAAATAAAAAAGCTAAAAGTACAATTTTTTTTTTATTTAGTATTTCCTTCCTTCCATGTATAATGCATATTTCTAACTTTAACCATTGCATTCAAAAATGGAACAAGAAGCAACAACTAGCCGTCGAGTTGTTGATGCATTGAGGAAAGCTTGACAGATTGTCTTCTTACCCAGGTATGTTGCTAAAAGCTAAAATTCAATATCATTTGACTGTCTTTTATATAAAATATTTCACTCAAATTAAATTTGGTATTACTCCCCTTTTGCAGGAATACTTTGCATCGCACCTAACTGAAACATACACTGGACTATTGATGGATTTCATAAGTGAGATATAGGCTCTGTTTGGCGCAGCTGCAGATTCTCAGCTTTTCAGCTGCAGCTGCGCTGCCCCAGGGAGCTGCTGCGCAGCTAGGGGGAAGCAGCTGTGGGGAAGCTGACGGACTGTTTGGTGCAGCTGCGGGAAAAATGCTGTAGGCCAGCTGTTTCATGTTAAAATGACCAAACTGCCCCTATTTGTTAAAACTGTTTTTAATTTTTGATTTATTTGTATAAATATGAGTGTAATATACATAAAATTCAGAAAAATATTATTTCTTGATTAATTAAATTAAATATATTGGTTTTAATATTCGTTTTTATAGAAAATTTTTAAAAAATATTGTAATTTTGAAAACATATAGGTTTAAAATTTATCTTTATCTATATATCAATGTATACATATATTAATTCATCCATACATATAAAAATTTAGAAACATATATTTTAGAAGCATTGTAGACCATAAAAGGATCTTCCATAACCATTTATGAAAAACTTTAATCCTTAATAAAGTTATTTATTACATCACCAGTGCACATAAATTAACTCTTACTAACAAACACTCATAATTTGACTGTTTTGTCTTTATAACAAATTACAAATCAATCACATATTAACCAACGCATTAGTAATTTGTTCTCGAATGACCGTCATTTCAATTGCACATTCCCCTTCCTTAGTACAAATGGTTGATTGTTCACTCTCATCTC
>NW_018164645.1:455418-457697 GCF_001263595.1 Phalaenopsis equestris
GACCCATGGAGGCCATGAGATCCAATGAGTTCTGCTAAAAGAACTGTAAAAACCTCCTGTGTCATGCGGAACATGTTGTGAAATCTTGTGGGATGTCCAGCAAGCATTTCCGCAACCCATTTGTCTCCAAAATGTGATGATGTGTAACAGGGAGAACGGTCGATGTATGTGTTGTAGTACTCTACGAGCAAGTTGATAGCTACGTTTCTCCTTCGACGACGTACATGACTTGGGTCCATAATGATGTATACTGGACATATTATGACAAAGAAAAATAAATTATTAAGCTAATCATCACTATGAAAGGAAGTACTAACACAAGCAGTTAGTGTAGATCAGAGTTATTGACTTCTAAGGAATTTTTACCAACAGATTAGAGTTTCGCAGTTTTCATTAAGATAGTTATATGTGAATAACAAATTAAACTTAAATGTCTCAATCAACAATAGTTCAAATAACCATGTCTTCTCATAAACTGTTCAAATAAGCACATAGCAAATACTATAAAACTCCATTCAAATTTTCCTGCGCTCAAAGAAATGTCGTAGATACGACACCCTTCGCTCTTTGGCAATTGCTGTGAAAAAATCTCTCTGAAATGAATCTTGAAGCAGCTCAACAGGAAAGTAGTAAAGCTCATCATCTGCTGCAATACTCGGATCCTGCTCTAAAGTTGCCACAACCTCATTAATTGGCGTTTTCTGCACTTTATGCGGGGCATCGTTAGAAGAATCCATAAGGCATTATATCTGGTTTCTGATAAAAGCAGCTCCATCCTTTTTTTTACTCTCGAACCTAGATCGCTTCGAGCGGTTTGTGGATTGAATCTCAGTGGGACCAGGACTTGGGAAATTAGGTGAATCATCTGATAAGCTAACAGCAACATTGTCCTGTGTTTTACCAAATCCTACCTCACTGGGAGCGCATGCATATTTTCCTGTGGCGACGACACCCCCGAACATCAGGTCTAACTTCTCCTCCAAATCGGGTTCAATTCCACATGTTTTATACTGTGGCGACGACACCCCCGAACATCAGGTCTAACTTCTCCTCCAAATCAGGTTCAATTCCACAAGTTTTATAATTTTTCGCTGCGGGCACCACCTGAAAAAAAAAACCCAAATCAGTTCTACAGCTTGAAAAAGAAAGATATTATGGATATTTTCAAAAAATTAAAGTTACTAACCGCGATCCTTTTTGTCCACCACTCTTCCGAGGCATCAATGATTCGCTTTATCGGATCCCAACCCAAACCAGTTGAACCACGTTTCAAATCCTTCCAAATTTTCCAATCTTTTTTCAATTGATCCCGTTTGTTTTTCATTTGTAGCCTGTCGTACTCCCGTCCCGTGGACTCTTTAAAGTGTTTAATGATATTCAGCCAACCTTCTTTATTGAAAAACGTTGTTGGTCTATTGCCCAATTGTATTTCTTTTATACAAAGGTCGCAAAACAACATTTTGGTTTCTTTTTTCCCATAGTGCTGGTGAACCATGCTCTTTAGCCTTACCAGTCAAGTTAAAACTATGATATAGCAAAGAAAAGAAACATAACAATGCTATAATTTAGAAGTTATAACATGAGAATCATTCATGGGTGTTGCATCATATTCAATAAAAATAAAAAATTTAAGGGATCATAAAAATGAAAAAAAGACACAGAGTTTAACGTGGTTCGGTCAAAATGACCTACATCCACGGCAAAGGAGGCCAGCAACTTTATTATAGCACCAAAGAGGAAGGTACAAAGCTTTGATTCATACATTACTCCCTACCCGAAGCATTAAAAAAAAAGCAGCATATATAGAAAACCAACGGGCTGCCATGAGGGATCCCATCCCTGGAATCTGCCATAATAGAAGCAAAATACATTACTCCCACAATGATTCATACATTAATCTCTCCCTGATGCATAATACATTACTCCCTCCCACACAGCCCTTCAAAGCCTGCAAGCAGTTATCGGGCATAATAGAAAACCGATAGCATATCCACACAGCCCTTCTCCATTGCTTACAGGACCATGCCATGGTACTGAGTGTTGCAATGATGGCATACATTCTAAGGCCACACCAATTCTTCATAATATAACATAAAAATACAAATCTGCTATGAAAACTCCTATAGGTCCAAATGTAGTCATAAGACAAATTCTGCCTACACAACTAAAAATTCTGCCTACAGAACTAAAAACATTCTTCAATCAAAGCATCAAATGAGATCTTGAGATCATATAAATAAAAGATTGTTTAAAAATGATCTCACTAACCATGACATAAC